>NC_039283.1:14810844-15139235 GCF_003368295.1 Carassius auratus
AACTTCAACCAAGTCACAATTTGTCAATTAACAAGTATGAGCTCAAGTCAAAAATATTAGTGCCTGAAGTCTCAGAGACAGGGTTTTTGCAGATTAAGTATATTTAAGACCTTTTAAAGATTAGGAAAATCTAATTTATGGAATTAATTGAACACAATACATAAGGATCCAACAATGAGTTTCATTAGCAACAACCTCCAATCTTCATTACTATAAAATAGCTCTGCTCTCAACCACTAGAATATGGATATTACTTTACTGTACCTTCTATTCACACTGCAAAAATATTTGACGCGTATTCTCTTGTTTTAGGCATAAACTCACATAATTTTTCCAAGATGTGTGTGTTTTTTTTTTTTTTTTTTTTTTTACAGCTAAAGTAAATGTATCTTAATTTATTAGTATTGCAAAATTAAGGCTTTAATTTGTATAAAGGCATATTTAAGTCATTTTTTTAAATTCACAGAAACCCAACAAACCTAACAGGAACTTTTACATTACCGTTTTTCCGGACTATAAGTCGCACTTTTTTTCATAGTTTGGCTGGTCCTGCGACTTATAGTCAGGTGCGACTTATTTATCAAAATTAATTTGACATGAACCGAGAGAAATGAACCAAGAGACATGAACCAAGAGAAAACATTATCGTCTCCAGCCGCGAGAGGGCGCTCTATGCTGCTCAGTGCTCCTGTAGTCTACACTGAAGACAGAGCGCACTCTGTAGGCTGTAGACGGTAATGTTTTCTCTTGGTTCTTGGTTCTAAATAAATGCGACTTATAGTCCAGTGTGACTTGTATATGTTTTTTTCCTCATCATGACGTATTTTTGGACTGATGCGACTTATACTCAGGTGCGACTTATAGTACGAAAAATATGGTACTTATATAATTGGTTAATTGCTTTATGTATTCCTTTGCTTGTAGAGGTTTATTTATTTTTAAGTTTTCATTTATTTTATTACCGTTTACTCTGATAATTGCTAGATGCAATGTCTTATTAATTTATAGATTGTTTACTTATCGTTAGATTAAACTGTAGTTTACTTGAAAATGTGTATATGAATATTTAAAAAAATTTCAATAAAATAATTGTTTCAAAAGCATATCATTTTTTGCCGTGATGCCAGAATCTGTGTCAAGATTTTGGTATTCACTACTGATATTGTGGTTCTGTGACAATTCGGTTCTTCAAGAAGCAGACTTCAGGCAAAACCTTGAGAATCCAAGTGTGTGTCTCTGTGGCTTTACCTCGCTGCAGGATGCTACTGCGCGGTGCAGAGGAGTCAGCCATTTGTTGTCTTTGGCATTCACCCTAGCCCCTACATCACAAGCAAAACATGAATAACAGTAAAACAATACATCAAAGCCACATCTGAAGACACCTGGAATCAAAGCTTCAGAAAATTAGCTTCATTATGATGAATATTCACGCATTTACCCGATAAAACTAAGAGCTCAATAATCTCAGCATCTCCTAGGTAAGCAGCTGCATGCAGCGGAGTCCTTTTTTCATTGTCCTGGGGAAAAAAAAAAGTTTCTTTATTACTAAGAGAACCACTTCAAAATACAAGGTGGATAAATAAAAAATCCAGCCATGACAAAGTTTTTATTCTTTTTAATCTTACTTGTACATTCACATCCTCTTTCTTGAAAATGAGAGAGCGTACTTCATCCGGATCGACATTGAAAATCGCTTTTAGAAGGGCAGGCTGAAAGACAAAGACACACACACATCAGATCGCAAAACTGACAATGAGAAACATGGCCAAATCTGAACTGTGACACTGTCTCGGTGTCCTGAGAGGTGAACTTAAATGCAGAGTCTGATATAATGTTTGCCACAGCTGGGCAAAACATGGCTGAATCACTATCCCGTAGACTTCCGACAGCAAACAGAAGCAACAACACCTAGAGGTATTGTTGTCATGAGACTGCCTGGGTATTGCTTATATAAGTGCATCCTCAAGGGCCAGAGTGATTCAAAATAAAACCAACCTCTATATCCCCGTTTTGTCTTTGAGCTGCAGTGCGAATTGACACTCGACTCTTTAATCACTCATCATTTTTTTTTCCCTAACCGGGCCAAAGTGGCCAGAAGTAATTTATTTTCAAAGTGAGCTGGTGGTGAGCTCCAGCGTGCAGCGGAGCGTCTTGGATGGTGTGGGCATCAAGGAGAGTTAAAGTCAGGTCAACTTTATGGTGATGAGCTATACATGGTATGTATATGCTGTCACTTAGGCTATTGCTCTTAGAAAGAAAATCGTAATCAGTAAAAATCTGTATCGGCAGGTCACACTTAAAAGAAAATCAGAATTGGCCAAGAAAATTGCAACTGGTGTATCTCTATTCATTACCAACGTGGCAATTTTTACAATTTGGCTATGAGAGGAAACAGAAGTGAAATTCAGACATGTCTCTACCAGATCCACAGAGTAACAAATCAAAAAACAGAAATGTACTCAATTTTAGATTCTTTAAATCCTGAATTGAGGATAGCTCAGTTCTATTAGATCAGCATTTGAAAATTGTAACATTAATTTCAATATCACGATCAGATCCTTATTCCAATAAATGTGGCACATTTTTAACAGTTCAAGGAAGCTTACTTTTCAAGATTCTAAACTGTCAAATATTAAAACAAATTACCTTCATTATAAGTTAAATGGGCTGGTTTAAAACTAGAAGAGAGGAACCAGAGAGGAAGCTCAAAATAATAGATAACAAAATATGTTCATCATTAATTGAAGGATGGATGCAAAACATGCATCAGCATGGAGAGAGCAGATGGTGCAGACAGTGCAGATCTGCTCCAAACCGGCATGAGTCAGTGCTGGACACCACTGTTCCTCCCAGCAGTGAAGCTTGTGCTACTGGCTCAGCAAGGACACAGACAACTAAGTTCATGTTAATCAAATCAGCCATCTTTCACGAGCAAAAACAGTGCAAGATCCAACAGGTGACAGAGAAGCCAAATAAAACTATGAGTGCAACCCATTCAAAGAAAACCACTGACGAGTTCTCCTGTGCAGAGACCCATTTCCTCCAGATTATTCATGTTATCTCTATAGATATTCCATACTTTACCATCAGTTTTAAAAACAAATGTTTAGAACTATGCATCTTTTGCATCTCCTGCAGTACAGGCTTGCTGTGACTCATGGGAAGTATGTGCACTATGCCGAGTTACAGGAAGTGTTCAGTCACACATTCTTGAGTATTGTGAAATGGGATGCAGAAAATTCTGATAACCAAGCCAAGTGTTAATTTACCTCAGGATTCACACCACGGGCACGCACTACCCTTGAGAACAACAGAGTCCGCACGGCATTCAAAATTACATGAGCTATATACAGGTTTGGAGAAGTTTCGTAAATCTGACGTCACATTAGACAGCACACATTTTTAAAGCACAATAAGAAAAATGTAAGATTTTTTGTTTTATATGCATGCAGCTGAACTATTACTACTACTTCTAAAAAAAAAAAAAAAAAAAAAAAAAGGTCCACAGATTATTTAGAGTTCATCTACCCAGATCTTCGCTAGCTCAGCTAAACCAGTTAGTCTCAGTTCAGGTTATCAGATGAAGGCCAAGCTTACACTGAGAGTCGTGAGAACATAAGCAAACAATTGTGCTTGAAGAAAGCTTCACTTGAAAAGACTCCTCCAGTGGCTCTAAGCCGAGACAAGGCTCTATTTGTCACATGTGGCCTGCGCTCTACTGCATGCATACAGGGTTTAATCGTCCAATCAAGCGATGCGATCGTGTTCGGTCTCCTTTAACGAGCTCCTCTAGTTAATGCCATCCCCATGGTGATGAGCTCGTCTGTATCTCCTCGTCCTTCCTAACTGGAGACAACACACGCCAGGTGACGTAAATGTGTAAATGTACAAGCGTTAAGACAACATGATACAAGCTCTCCTACTTTTACTGCAAGTCAACGGAGAGAACAAGGAACTGGAAATGCCAAAGTCATGGGTCTGACATCCGGAGAACACCTGGAATACACTGCAAGTGCATAAGCAGGGCTCACAGAATAAAAAAAATGCCTGATGTCCTGGGGCTGGAGTGAATAACAGTCAGGACAGCTACTGTCACAAAATTTTATCATTTGCATGTTTTTACGTCTTACCCATTTAAGCCTTCAAGCTAATTTATCCCTTTTAATCACAAGACGATACCAAAGAAATCTCAGTTCAGCAATTGAGTTCTTTTCCATGTCTTATCACACCTGAATAGACGATTTGCTCTTATGTCAAATTTCGCATAGTTATGTCAAAATTCTCATATTGGCATTGTCTTCATAAACAGTAAGTTGTGTTTCAAGCTAACAATAACAGTTAGGAAAGAAACCAGAACTGCTGTATATACCTGATGTTAACTTTGTATTAGTAAGGCTAGTAGGTTTTGCTGTGGTACTGAAAACTATCATAACCTTATTCATTAGAATTTTTGTTTATTAGAATTTATTAGGTTACATGCGTTTAAAACAAAAACAAAAAGCATGTTTTTTTTTTTTTTTTTGTGGCAGAGACAGTAAAATTTTGACAGAGCAAGTAAAACTCTACACCACTGGCCTGACCGGATCAGTTCACCTGTAAAGTCACTCTATTCTTTAAACTCCCCTATGCTAGACAGATCTTATATAAAAGTTCACATACCATGTTAAGATTGACATATATCAACTGCCAAACCAAAATGGCAAACTGCCAAACCCCCGATTTTTATCAATATTTTATTAATGTTTTGGAGCTGCAAAGCATGACTGGATTTATACATCACTGATGGGCGACCATACACCTGTCGTGTCGGCTAACACAGACTGACATTAAAGTTATAATTTTATATGACTTCCAATCTATAAACAAAACTATTTTAATCAAAACCAATTCCGATATTTTCAAAGCCAGCAGTGGACAAAAAGATGTTAACCATCTAACCTCACGAGACCAACTGTTGCCCAAGCCCTAACACAAGTAAGCAGAAGACTTGTGCGATTTATTAATTACTTATAACAGTTACAGATGATTATTAAACTAACAGTGTACACTTCATCAGTCACAGCCCGTTATTCTAATATCGTGGCTCGCACACATTTAGCTTAGCAAGTATAAGCTAACGTTACATTCCTTCTGCGTGAGATGACAAATGCCTACAAATTACATTTCGCTCTGCTTTTTGCGTATAGCACAACATAGCACGTATTCGTCCACTGAAACGGCTTTAGTTAAATGACTTTGGATAGTTTAATTGTATGTGAGGTTGCTGGGTCGTTCACTGGCGTGTTAGCACTCGTTAGCTTAACTCGGCTAGCTGTTTCAGACATCACTCACCTGGTCTCTAATTTTGAGAACCACCATGTTTCGATGCTCTTCTTGGCTCTCATGCAGAACTAAACGGATATTATTCACCAACACCACTGGAATGCTGATGTTTTGATTTCGGTAAATCTAGCGTTTCCAGTAGGCCTGGGGTTTCCTACTTGCCACTGAAGAGAAGGGGAGAAAACTCCATAACATTACCGCCACTGCTACCGCGCAAAGAACTGGTACGATGATTGGCTAGACAGTGCTTGAGCGACAGTAAAAAGAACGACGATTGGTTAAAAGCCAGACGTTGGAGACGCTTGCTTGTGAACCGTGGAACGCTGTTGTGTGTGTGCGTAACAATTTTACAGTACGTTTCATATCAAGAAGAGCGTGTTTCTCTATTGCAAAGTGACTTCCACTTCACTTTTTACAATGTTGTTGAATACAACACGCATTACAATTAATTCACATCTAAAGTGACGGTTCATGGAGATTATATTAGGGTTACAAAGTTGTTTCTAACAGTTTCTATTTGTATTGGTCCTAGAAAATACTTTCATAAGATTCAAGTGCAGGGGTTTTAACACATTTTGATGCCAAGGACCCCAAATATGATGATTATACACTGCTAGAGACCCTCTTCCTGAAATATAATGCCAGCTCCATTTATATTTTGTGGGCAAGTTTGATTTTATAAAGACAAATTATTTTTCGAATTGACCAGCTATAACAAGGTCAATTTAAAATATGATCTAGAGATGTAGTGTACCCAAAAGCTTATGAATCCTCAAAGAAAACTCAAAACTTTGTTAACTTGTGCATCATATGATATAGCCTAATTGACAGCATATACAATACATGCCATGCCATAGTTCATTATCATATGATTATAAACAAGCATGCAACATTTTATGAAGACAAAAAATGGATACTGTAGTAGTTGAGGTTAAAAACACTATAGCCTGGTTTCACAGACAGAAAAAGATCAGACAGTGCATGTTTCTTTCATCTGAAACAGCAAAGACTTTTATTTTAGTCTGGGATTAGGTCTAAAAAAATAAAATTTTAGTCTGAGATTAGGCCTAAACCTTGTTTGTGAAATCAGGGGGTAAATATAGTAAATTCCCAGAAATTGCAATTATAACCACTAGGATGGCAGCAAACATTTAGTAAAAGTTTACCAATGCATTTATACAGACATGTCAATTTGTACAATTATGCCACATTGTGATTAAAGTTAAACCTTAAAAATTGTGCCATTAACAGCAGACTACAGTAAGAATTTTGTTACCTATCAGTTATTTTAAATACTATATCTACAACAATGTGTGTGTTTTTGTGAGCGGCCTTAGTGTGTATTAATAAAGTATCTATAAAGATACATATTTAAATCCTTTCATTACTCTGTGTGTGATCTTATTCTAAATCATGGATATGATTTGGTGTTAGTTAAAGTCAAGTAAAGTTAGTAAAGTTAGTTAAGTCAATTCACATTGGCCTAGACCCTAACAGCATAGAAGCCATAAAGGCCTTAAAGTACTTGAACTGCTAATCACTGCCTGCAGCTTTATTTATTTTTTTCTTGCAACTGGCCAAAAGATTGAATGTGCACTGATTGTGCACTGTTGCATAGAGGTACAGTATACATGCAGGGCTAAACAGTAACAATGAGCCGACCAAAGGTCAGTTTTGATGAATTTACAAGAATGGCTTGTGATAGTAATGAAAGCTGAAATCAGATCTGTAATGTTATGCATAATATGACTTAACATTTTTTGAAACATGTATGTGAACTTGCAGCTTTCAGTTATGATCATTATTACAACTGTTGTTATTAGCAATCTAAAACCTTGTAGTAGAATAATTTTTATAAAGTAAGTAATAAATGAATATATATTAATTTCAAAAGTTTGTGGTCAGAATTGTAATGTTTTTGTAATTAATATTTATGGTCATTAAATTGATAAAAAAAAAACAGTAATATTGTGAAAAATTATTACAATTTAAAATTATTTTCCATTTTTAAATCTATATTAAACCATCCTTTTTTCATGTGATATCAAAGCTGAATTTTCAGCAGCCATTACTCCACTCTCCAGTGTCAAAGAAACTATTCTACTATGCCAATTTGGTGTTCAATAAATAAATAAATACATACATATATATATTATTATTATTATTATTATTATTATTATTATTATTATTATTATTATTATTATTGTTAATGATGAAAACAGTTGTGCTGCTTAAAGGGGTCATATGATGTGATTTAAAGTTTTTCTTTCTCTTTGGAGTGTTGCAAGCAGTTTGTGAATAGATAAGGCCCCTAAAGTCGCAAAGACTAAAGTCTCAAGAGAGATATTCTATTTAAAAGTTTAGACTTGTCCACGCCTTCCTAAAACGACTCCTTTAAACACGCCCCCACATTTCTACTTCACTGTGTGGGAAGATTTGCATAAAGCCTCCCAAATGTTTAATCAAAGAAAGAAGAGATGCTGTGTGTATCGTTATGAAAGTGAAACTACTTTGTTTGGTCTTCCAGAAGAGGACACAACTAGAAATCAGTGGTCAAGTTGTATTTACAACACTGTCCAAGGAACAGTTCAACCCAAATATATATGTGTGTGCAATGCATTTTTACAGAGCACTGTTTCCTGAATCTGGAAGAGTATCTTAAAATGCCATCTGTTCTGACTCACAGCCTGTGAGTTTTTTCTCTTAAAATAATTTGCCACTGATGATTCAAATGAGAGTCTTAAGCAGTGTAGAGTAGTGCTTGTTGTTTGTCGTTTCTCCGATCACAAATGCAGACATGGTTTTATGTCTACACGGCGAGATGCAACACCACAGTTTAAGTCATTATAATCTGTAATTATATTCCCACTGGATGCAACAAATGCCTAATTTGTAATGGGTTTTATTGGTTTTGTCTTGTCGCACTGGAGCATGGCATCACAGTATGGTAAGGGGCGTAACATTTCCGTCACATGCTTGAGGTATTCAGTAATTTTTTACTGGCACAAACTTTTAAATGCAGGGAATTGTTGACAAAATGACTGATCCATAAGTCATGTCTATTAAGTGCAGGCTGTGGATAGATTTTTTGTTCTCAAAAGAAATGAGTTTGCCTGGCAGAATCATAGTACTTTTTGTATTTTTTTTGCCATTGTTAAAAGTTACTGTACAGTACACATTTAATACTGAACTGAAGTTCCCAATTATAGTTGAGTCATACTATACAGCTTGAATACAGCTAATCTTTGGTGTCATGGTGAAATAACTGTCCTTGATGACATGTTTAGAGTTTAAGTTTAGGTTAAATTTTTTATTTATTATTTTTATAATATATGAAACAAACATGAATACAAAAAGAATGTTTATAAGAACTTGGCACATGTATAAAACTAGATTTTTTAAATAAATATTTTTTTCTTTTTTATTATGGGCAGTCTTATTTTTTATTGATTGAGAGTATTATGGTTTTACAGATACTGCCCTCTCATTGCCTTTGCATGTCAAAACCACTCCGTGAGCAAACTTATCATGTGATGTGTTTAAAATCCCATTCTACGTGTACTGTGTTAACCTAACTGAGACTTGTTATAGCACTTATATATCATTGCTCTTTTTGTTGTTTTTGATTGCTTCCACTGTCTTCATCTGTAAGTCGCTTTTGGATAAAAGCGTCTGCTAAATGAATAAATGTTAATGTAAATGTAAATGTGTGCCAAGCACAAATGTATTGTTACCCACTGGGCAATTTACTTTCAGGTTTTGGTAGTTCAGTTGCCAACAGCTTCATGTTTCAAGATGCCATTGTTATACATTATTTCATTATTTTTCATTATTATTTTTCATTATTCTTTAATGCTTGATTGCTGTTACAGTGACCCGGAACTCAAATAACTCCAACTGGCTCTTAAAGGGAATGGAAGATAAGACTCTGATTGGTTTATTGCATGTTACACCCCCCCAAAAAAAAACACCCATTACTCATTAAGAGAATAGGGACAACCCGTTTAGACCATGCACCTAGTGGATTTGGACACGCCCTGAGTGCACCTGCGCCGTGCACTTTACACTTTGCGTTTAGATCATTAAAATAGGGCCTTAAATGAAAGAGAGTATAATCACACAATGGAAAAGTAATGTGTGCACTGCACTAAACAAAACATGGATTGTTTGTTCTTTCTTGAATAGAAGGTGCCAGAAGGCCAATTCATACAAGCATAAACCCTTTGAGCTGCAGTTCCTTCTACCCCCACAACCAGTTCAAACCCGATGGAACCCCAAGTAGTCCTCAATGGTGGAACAAGCATAGAAGATTGTGCCATTGGAGGTGACCACCAACACAAAATCATTTATAGCCTATAAAAAGAAGCTATCCTTCTAATAAATATCATTCGAAATAAATTGTATTTTGTTTTTCTATTATGTTTAATTCAAATAATATTTTCAGCTCCTTAAAATAGCAATGCGCTAGCAGTGCGCCTGAACACACCTCTTTTTTAGACCAGCACGCCCATGGGCGCACAAATTAATTTGCTAATTAAACGATGTGGCGCTGGATGGGAAAATGCGAACAGCGCCAGACTGAAACTAGCAAACACACTTGAGCCACGCCTTGCGTCGCTTTGCACCGGGTGTATTATAGGGCCCTTAGGGTTCATTGCATTAAGCATTATACACCTGATTTGACCCATTTTACTTGACGCGGATGTTGTTGTGAAACACCAGTGGAAAGAGATCTTATTCAGTTTTTTAGATTCCTCATAGCAGTTTTAGAATTTATTGTGTGTGAAATTCCAGCTTCTTCTCGCAAACATGATTCTAGAAACACATCCTCACACCAATCAGAAGTCAAGCTGTAAACAGATGCTTACTTGAATTAGATTGTTTTAGTGTCAGCCTCTGAACAAATTTAGATAAAAACAGTCTTTATTTCAGCCTTGAGATTCAGATTTCTTAATTCAGTTTGGCACATTTTTCAACTGTAATGAGCAGCTGTAAAGCTACTTGGGGTGAAGTTGATACGTTTGTTTTGAAGTCAGATCTCATCCATCAGAGTGTTTATGAGCTCATTCACATCGAAGACCAGGCTGAGTTTCAAAGGCAGCTCCACTGGGTGCACAACCCCAGTTGCACCCCAGACACCGGACAGCTAGTACAAGGAAGAAACTAACTAAACATCTCTCCAGACAGACCATGAGCAGGCCTGGGCATTGTGCCTGCACAAGTGAAAGATTCTGTCCCCATTCCATCAACATTAAGAGTCAAAGAAGATGGACTGCCTGAGTCTGCAAAGTTTGACAAAGTTCCATTGTGAGAGACAAAACATTTCAGTCTACAATTTTCAGGAAATAAATCCATGCATAACATGAATTTTGAGCAATAAAAATAACACATTTTTGTAACATAATGGATCTGAAATATAATCAGTGTTCATGTAGTGAATAGTTTCATAATGATGATGTTAAATATTTGTTTCTTAGAATAAATAAGATGTTTGAGTGATTAAAAAAAAAAAAGGTTTTAACTAACACCCCAATTAATTTCAAGCTGTCTGAATGTTACACAAGATGTTCTCTTTTCAGTTATGTGTGCTCTGAGATTTCAGATTCATATCTTTAAGAGCCTCTTATAGCTAGTGTTCAAATGCTATGCCAGTTTGCTCTGGTTTCAGTTTGGGCTTTTTATTCTCAATCAAGCTGGATCCGTTTTCATTAGAGATCTGACACTTGACAATTTGAAAGGCCTGTTATTGTCTCAGTTATATTCAGCACAAACACTTAGCAATAATCCAGCCATCAGTAAGGACACTACCTCCAATGTCTTATATACATTTTTACACAGCAAGGGCTAAAATTCTGCCACCGCAGGGGCATTATCTTCCTGTTTTTTACATGACATTTTTGTATTAATTATGCTTTTCTCTATATACAAGTTTTGTTTTGTTTCTGTCAAGCTTCGATGATGCACCACTGCCTCAGATGCACTACAGTCCAGAGCACTTGCCACCAGAGAACTCCACCTTTCTGGAGCTAAATTTTGTTTTCAGGTTAAGATGTCTTTTGGACTACTCATCTAACTTTCTTGTAAATTGAAAATTATCATAAATAAAATGTTTTGAGATCGCAGCCAACATGAAAGACCATAATGCCATAAGAGCTCACTCAAGTGCAGAGGAGCTAAACCATTTAGGGTTTTATTAGTAATTATAATTTATAATTAGTAATTATCAAGATTTTAAAATGTGTACAATGTTCAATAGGGAGTCATTGCAGAGTTGACAGAACTGGGATAATATCGTCATTCTTCCTGGTGCTAGTAAGAACTCTAGCTGCTGCATTTTGGACCAGCTGGAGATTGTTTAGTAAGCATGCATAGTAACCACCCAATAAATAATTACAAAAATCTAACCTTGAGGTTATGAACGCATGAATTAACATTTCTGCATTTGACACTGAGAGCATAGATCGCAATTTATATATATATATATATATATATATATATATATATATATATATATATATATATATATATATATATATATATATATATATATATATATATATATTAGTGCTGTCAAAATTAGCGCGTTAACGCATTCGATTAATTTGAAATATTTAACGCGTTAAAAAAAATAACGCAATTAACGCGGTTGCAGTTTTTTTTATTTCCAGTTGTGGCCTGTGTGTGTTCAACGTGCAAAGAAATATGGATAAGACCAAGGAAGGACTTTTAGACGGAAAGTTTCAGTATAAAACTCTGCCGGATTACGCTAGTCTGCCACAAGAAACAGCAACATTAAAATCATGAACTCAAATGTCATTGTTTAAAAAAAAAAAAATGACTGTAACAGTGCGTAAATCAGACCTTTCTGTAACGCTAACGTTAATAAGCTTAAACGAAAATAACGAAATAATTGTGTAGCGGAGTATTTTTTGTACACAGTGCCGCGAACTGTCAATCACTCCTGTACGCGTGCATCACTGTCCTCCTCAGCTGCAGCAACTTGCGCTCTCTCTCTTCATCAAGCTTTAAAACAAAAAGGGGACAAAAAGATCATATTGTCTTTGTGCATAGGCTATAGATTAATTAGATAAATGAATATCTAAATTTGTGCCTTGCCGTCTACGGTATTTTTTTAGAACTTAGAAAAAAGATGCTGCAGCCAATGAACAGCCAGCGGGGGCTGCAGGACGACTCAACCTCCGCAGACAGTTTTTAATGTTTATCAGACAATAAATACTCAAGATTTTGCTTTAGTATAACTCACAACGAGTTTCACACACCCTCTCCGGCCAGGTTGAGTTGTTGACACTTAACAGTGGGAAAAGCGACGAATGCGCTATTCACTTGTATAACTTAAGGGTGAATGGGTAATGTAGTTTCTGCTCTCGGTGGGATGAATTAGGAAGCTTGCATTGTGAAGGGCGCTCTGAAAATCGGCAGTGCAGGTAAAAGATTAAAACCTCTATTAAAACAGATGTCCAAATGAGCGTACCGGTACTCTACAAGCACGTTCTGGGCGCACGGAGAGGTGGTGGTACGCTCAAGAGCTATATTTGGAAGTGGCGGTACTGAGTACCTGTGTGTACTGGCCCACTTAAAGCACTGGCAATGACTATACTTTGGAATTTTTTTGCAGTCCACTTAGAATTCAACATGGAAATCATTTTTATTTTTTATTGGCATTGATTGTTTTGAAATTCAAATGGTACTTACATGCCTGTGTTTTTATTTCTGTAATAAATATGGCTTTCAAGCCAACAGTTAATTTGGAGGATATTGATGGTTTATTGCAGGTATGTTGTTTACATGAGAAAATCTGTGTTACAAGTTAAACAAAAATTCCAATAAACAATCATATTTTGAATTTAAATAGTTTCTTTGTCTTGAGTTTACATTAATTATTTACATTTTACATTTACATATCCAAAAAGTTTCAGTCTTTTAATTGCGATTAATCGCTATTAATTTTAAAAAATTGTGCGATTAATTAGTTAATTTTTTTTAATCGATTGACAGCACTAATATATATATATATATATATATATATATATATATATATATATATATATATATATATATATATATATGGAAAAATTTGGTTTTACAAATTCTAGAAACATGGTTTTCAAAAGAAAGATTGCTATCATATAGCACACCTAGGTTCCTAACTGATGAAGAAGAATTGACAGAGCAGCCATCAAGTGTTAGACATTGTTCTAGGTTATTACATGCAGAGGTTTTTTTTCCCAATAATCAATACCTTTGATTTTTTTTTCATAATTTAGCAGTAAGAAATTACTAGTCATCCAGTTTTTATATCAAGCATCATCATAACAGTGAAAGCTAACACCATGTTTCCTGATGATATTTCCCAAGGGTAACATGTAAACCGTGGAGAGCAGTGGTCCTAATACTGAGACTTGTGGTATTCCATACTGTACTTGTGATCAATATGATACCTCTTTATTCACTGCTACGAATTGATGATAGTCAGATAAGTAAGATTTGAACCATTCAATGCATTCCAATACACAAAATAATGTTGTGGTCGATAGTGTCAAACATGATGCTAAGATAGCACTAATAGAGAAATGCAACCATGATAAGATGATAATAGCAGGTCATTTGTAGCTCTGATGGGAGCAGTCTCAGACTATGATATGGACTTGAAATCCTCACAGATACCGTTTCTCTCTAAGAGGGAACATAAAGGATACTGCCTTTTCTAGTATTTTTACAGAAAAGGGAGATTTGAGATCAGTCTGTAATTAACTCCAGTTATTATGATCAAGTTGTCGATCATTGATTGATTATTGATCATAATAATCATTGAATATTTTTTTTTAATTACAGGCTTAATAACAGCCAGTTTGAAGGATTTTGGGACATCCTAATGACATTGACTAATTAATAATATTCAGAAGAGGATCTTTGACTTCTAAAAGCACCCCTATTAGTAGCTTAGATGGAATAGGGTCTAACATACATGTCATAGGTTTTGATGATTTGACAAGTTTATACAAATTCTTCTTGTCCTATAGCAGAGAATGAGTGGAATTGTTAGTCAGGTGATCTATAGTGCACTGTCTGATGTGATACCTTAGCTGGCAGCTGCACAGTTAGAATTTTATCTCTAATAAGAAATGCCTGGCGTTGTGTTTGTTTTCTTCTAAAATAGATGAAAAGTAAGCAAATCTAGCATTTTTTTAGAGCTTTTCTGTAAGTAGAAGTACTTTCCCTCCATGCAATATGAAAAAACATTTTCTGGGATGCTCTATTTAAGGTGAGAGTGTGCTCATTATACTATGATGTCGGACTGTTTTCCTTAATTATCTTAAAGCATAGAGATTTAAAGTGCTAGAAAATAAAGAGTCCATAGTTTCTGTTACAGCATCAAGTAAGTCTTTTTTTGTAGAAGTGATGGTTCTACCATATTTGTAACAAGAAGTTGAGTTTGCAGCTTTAGCTATATGAAGGCCTATTCACAAGACTAGCTATTAATCCGAGATGATATCACTCTGCTGTAGAATTTCAACACCATTACCATCAATTCCATGTGACAGTATTAAATCTAAAGTATGTTTACAAAAATGAGTAAAGGAAGTGATCATAAGATAGCAAGACCTGGTGTTATATTATGAGAAGGCTCATGTGGAATCTGCGTATATGAATCATTTTCTGTGCTAATTTATGTATACATTTTAACTAAATACTGTGGAATGTATTTACATAGGATCACATATGTTAAATAGATGGCTTGTATTTTTATAGACCATGAAATTTAAGGGGTGTTTGAAGTTCCTGTATGGGCAGAATTAAAGGACAGCAGAAGGTAAACCAATCCCTCCTCAGCTGGCTCTGTTTGCCCTGGCCTGCCCTCTGCAGCCGCCATCCATACTGGGGATCCTCACCAAGAGCTGCATTTTCAAAACCAAGCTTAAGCTGGATTTCATGCCTACTGTGTATGATGCAAAGTGAGACAAATAAACCCTCAATCATGTATGAATAAACTTTAGTTTTTTTTGTTTTTCACTTTAATTGGTTTCAGTTGACTTGTAGATTTGTTAAAGTTAAAATTGACTGAGGGGAGCACTCTAAACTTTAAAAAAATAATTGGCTTGTGATTTGTTGCTGTATTCCTCTGATCTCATATCATCTCTTGCATTCAAAGCTATATGTTTTTTTGTTCCTCCACAGAGGGAAGATTGTTCTTGGCTACACGAAAGAAGAGCTCAGTTCATCCATGCAGCTGACATGCTTTATTGCAACGAGAACCACATACGGAGTAAGACTCGCTTAAATCCATGTGTATAAAAAAATGTACACTCACCTCATGTGCTCAAACCGCTGGGTTTCAACATTTCTTCTGTCTGTGAGTAGAGGTCTAACTGTTTTGAAGATAAATGTATTGCTCCTAAAGTGACCATTCACACGAAAAAGAAAAATGATTTAGTCACACTCATGTTGTTCCAAGACATATTCAAAACATACATTTTCGAATGAATTTAATAATTTCTCCCCTGCAGTGATGAGGAAGGGTAAATGATGCATAAACTTTAAGTGTTTTTCTTTGGCTTAGGATTCTCCTTTATCCGTTCTTGGTGATTGTCTTTCCTGCTGGCGCGATCGTTATAGCCCTGTCGCTTCTCTGTTAATATACTGCGAGAACACTGTATCTCCCCACTCATAGAGGTGATTGTTACTGTCTGGTTTCACTGATTATAATTTTAATTTTATTTTCTCATTTTGGGGTCACCTACCTTAACCCTTAAACATAAAGGTTCTTTATTATCATCTATGGTTCCATGAAAAACCTTTAACATCAATGGAAGCTTTCCATTGCACAAAAGTTTCTTTATAGTGGAAAAGGATCTTTAACATTTAATGGACACAAGTCTGGTCAGTACCTGGATGGGAGACCTCCTGGAAAGACTAGGTTGCTGCTGGAAGAGGTGTTAGTTAGGCCAGCCAGGAGTGCTCACCCAGTGGTCTGTGTGGGTCCTAATAGCCCAGTGTAGTGATGGGGACACTATACTGTCAAAAAGCACCATCCTTCGTATGAGATGTTAAACCTAGGTCCTGACTCTCTGTGGTAATTAAAAATTCCAGGATGTCTTTCGAAAAGAGACTATTGACACCTTGCACAAGGAGGGCAAGACACAAAAGGTCATTGCAAAAGAGCCTGGCTGTTCACAGAGCTCTGTGATCTAGCACATGAATAGAGAAGCGAACGGAAGGAAAAGATGTGGTAGAAAATGTGTACAAGCAATAGGGATAACCGCACCCTGGAGAGGATTGTGAAACAAAACCCATTCAAAAATGTGGGGGAGATTCACAAAGAGTGGACTGCAGCTGGAGTCAGTGCTTCAAGAACAACTATGCACAGACATATGCAAGATATGGGTTTCAGCTGTTGCATCCTTGTGTCAAACCACTCTTTGAACAACAGACAGCGTCAGAAGCGTCTCGCTTCAAAAAGGACTGGACTGCTGCTGAGTGGTCCAAATTTATATTCTCTGATGAAAGTAAATTTTGCATTTCCTTTGGAATTCAGGGTCCCAGAGTCTCAGAGGCACACAGTCCATGTTGCTTTAGGTCCAGTGTAAAGTTTCCACAGTCAGTGATGGTTTGGGGTGCCATTTCATCTGCTGGTGTTGGTCCACTGTGTTTTCTGAGGTCCAAGGTCAACGCAGCCGTATACCAGGAGTTTTAGAGCACTTCATGCTTCCTGCTGCTGACCAACTCTATGGAGATGCAGATTTCATTTTCCAACAGGACTTGCCACCTGCACCTGCACTGGTATCCCTGTTCTTAATTGGCCAGCAAACTCGCCTGACCTTAACCCCATAGAAAATCTATGGGGTATTGTGAAGAGGAAGATGCGATATGCCAGACCCAACAATTCAGAAGAGCTCAAGGCCACTATCAGAGCAACCTGGGCTTTCATAACACCTGAGCAGTGCCACAGACTAATCGACTCCATGCCACACTAGGGCTGGGCAATATATCTAACGATATGATCATGCGCATCTAATCAGTAAATCTGGTTCCATGATTACCGCTAAATCACCATCACCTGCTTTCAAATGGAGCGGCATTTAATAGACAGAGACGTAGATCACTGACAAGCTATGCAATAATGCGTTCATTATCCCAGATGAATCGCCTTTGATAATGAACGCGATATTGTGTAGCTTGTCAGTAATCTACGGCTCTGTCTATTAAAAGCTGCTCCATTTAAAAGCAGGTGATGGCGATTTATGCAGTAATTCAGGCAAAAGGAGCCCCAACTAAGTATTGATTGCTCATACTTTTCATGCTCATACTTTTCAGTTGACTAAGATTTCTAAAAATCCTTTCTTTGTATTGGTCTTAAGTAATATTCTAATTTTCTGAGATACTGAATTTGGGATTTTCCTTAGTTGTCAGTTATAATCATCAAAATTAAAAGAATTAAACATTTGAAATATATCAGTCTGTGTGTAATGAATGAATATAAAATTTTCATTTTTTGAATTGAATTATTGAAATACACTTTTTGATGATATTCTAATTGTCAGTGATGGGAATAACGGCGTTATAAATAACGGCGTTACTAACGGCATTACTTTTTCCAGTAACGAGTAATCTAATTGATTACTCTTCTCATCTTAATAACGCCGTTACCGTTACTGCCAAAAAATGCGGCGCGTTACTATAACTGATGATGAAGCTGTTTTTTTTTTTTCGTCAGACCAACTAGATCTCTGAGCGAGAGGCAAATACTTTTTTTTACTGTTCTTCCTTGGTTAGTGGGCAGAGCACGAGACAAGCGCATAAATGCTGACGATTGGCTGAGGTAGAGTAAAATTTCATTGTAAGCCAATTAGAGGTAGAGTTGGGCGGGTTTTCGAAAGCACGCATAGTAGTGATGGGAATTCGGCTCTTTTGACTCAGCTCACTGAAAAGAGCCGGCTCTTTGGCTCACAAACGGCTCTTTAAATGACTTTGACTATAATATTTCAATTTTTATTACATAATTATTTAATTTCTATAGGCTAAATTTGAAAAAATAGAGTTGGCTCTTCAGATATGCGAGCCAGCTCCCGAAGTTCAACTAAAAAAGCCGGCTCTTAGAGTCGGCTCATTCGCGAATCGCGAACGACTCATCAAAAGCTCATTCGCGAACGAGTCGATCCATCATCACTAACGCTCATTCGCGAACGACCCATCATCGGACAGGACAGGACACACAACGAACAACACAAGCCAGTCAGTCAACGAGAGACAGGTATGGCGACGAGCCCAAATAATCCAAAAGTAGCCTTCTCTAAATGGAAGTATATACATTACTTTTTCCTTCAAGAAATTAAAGAAACAATAAAAGGAAATATCAAAAGTTCCCAAAAATCTATCGTGTTATTTGCATTGATCCACTATATAAACATAATATCTACATACATGCCATTTGATTGGAGGCTAGTCTCACTTTGTCCCACAGCAACTTTTTTTTTTAGATGTGTGTACAATGTTTCATGTTTCTGTTAATAATGTATTGTATTAAGTGTCCATTTCATTATAATATTCAGATTTATCATAAATAATTGAACATGCACATGTATTTTAAGTTCCTTTAAAGAGGGGTAGAGGTGGGGTCACGTTTGAGCATTTAAAATTTAATTTTACTTGAAAGTAACGCAATAGTTACTTTCTTAAGTAACTAGTTACTTTAAAAATTTGTAACTGAGTTACTAATTTAGTTACTTTTTGGAAGAAGTAACTAGTAACTGTAACTAATTACTTTTTAAAAGTAACTTGCCCAACACTGCTATTTGTATGACCAGCACCTGTATAAGCACCAGCTCAAAAGAATCCAGGACTCACAAAATCGCTAGCCTGACATCCCGGGGCTATTGTGTTTTCCAGTCGGGATACCAAAATAACATCAGAGGGTCAGTTGGAATTTTTTAAGCATCGACAATACATTTTGGTCCAAAAATAGCAAAACTATGACTTTATTCAGTATTGTCTTCTCTTCCGGGTCTGTTGTGAGCGAGTTCAAGTTTAGTGATATCCGGTTCGTGAACAAATCACTCGATGTAACCGGATCTTCTTGAACCAGTTCACCCAATCGAACTGAATCGTTTGAAATGGTTCGCGTCTCCAATAAGCATTAATCCACTTTTAACCTTAATCCACTGTTAACTTTTTTAATGTGGCTGACACTCCCTCTAAATTAAAACAAACCAATATGCCGGAGTAATTCATGTACCCTAACAGTACACTGACTGAACTGCTGTGAAGAGAGAACTGAAGATGAACACCGAGCCAAGCCAGATAACAAAGTAATGATTTACTTTTTTTTTTAATTAAAATGTTAATTTACTTTATTAATTTTTAAAATGTCACTTATTCCTATGTCAAAGCTGAATTTTCTGCGGTCATTACTCAAGTATATTCAGTGTCACATGATCCTTCAGAATTCATTCTAACATGCTAATTTGTGCTAAAAGTGTCCTTGCTGAATAAATGTATAACCATAAACTTTTGTAGAGCAGCATACATAACTCAACTCAACTCTGCTTAATTTATAGAGCACGTTCAATACAAAGTGCTGAGAAAGATGAAAGAAAATACTGTAGAAACAAAAACATATGAATGCAAACATATGACATACACTTAAAAAGCGTTTGTAATCCTAAAGAAAAATAGGTTTTAAGCACACACTGAAATACACCCGATGCAGGAGAAGATTTTACAGACTGAGGTAGGTCATTCCAGAGCCTAGGAGCTGCAACAGAGAATGTCTGATCAACTTTAAGGAGCAATTGATACAACCTGTGATGAATTCTGTTTCGTATGATTAACCAGTGTGGAATGATTAGCACAGGAGTAATGTGCTCTTTCTTTTCAGCACCCGTTAAAATCTGGCAGCTGAGTTCTGAACAAGCTGCAAATGAGAGAGAGAAGCTTGACTCGAATCCAGATAGAACACATTACACTAATCCAAATGAGATGACACAAGGCCATGAACAACCTTCTCCATATCTTCAAAAGAAAGCATAGACTTCAATTTAGATATTGGTCTAAGGTGGAAAAAAACATTCTTAACAGCGTGGCTTTGCTGGTCAAATTTAAGCTTAAAGTAAAAAATGAAACCAAGGTTTCTCATGCTAAGCAGCCCCAATCCCCCCCCCCCCCCCCCCCCTTAGGAAACGACCGCAAGCAGTCATCTCCACTAACTCCTTAATACCAAATAAAATAATCTCTGTATTACACTCATTCAGTTGGAGAAAGTTATTCACCAACCAGCACTAAACCTCAGTCAAACATTCAGGCAGGGACTGAATGGCACATTTACTGTGTGCCCATTTTCAGTAAATAAATTTGAGAATCATCGACATACAAATGATAGCAAATCCAAAATTTCTCAAAAATAGAACCTAAAGGGAGCATATACAGCTGCTTGTCAATAAATTTGAATGTTGTGGAAAGTTAATTCATTTCAATAGTTCAATTCAAATTGTTAAACTCGTGTATTAAATAAAATTTTATAAATTTTATTTATTAAATAAATTCAATGCACACAGACTGAAGTAATTTAATTCTTTGGTTCTTTTGATTGATTTTGCCTCATAATTGTAAAAAACCCACCAATTCACTTAACAAATTACAGAATGGTGACATGCCAATCAGCTAATCAACCCAAAACACCTGCAAAGCTTTCCTGAGCCTTCAAAATGGTCTCTCAGTTTGGTTCACTAGGCTACACAATCACGGGGAAGACTGCTGATCTGACAGTTGTCCAGAAAACAATCATTGACACTCTTCACAAGGAGCCACAAACATTCATTGCCAAAGAAGCTAGCTGTTCACAGAGTGCTGTATCCAAGCATGTTAACAGAAAGTTGGGTGGAAGGAAAAGTTGAAGGAAAAGAAGCACAACCAACCGAAAGAACCGCAGCCTTATGAGGATTGTCAAGCAAAATCAATTCAAGAATTTGAGTGAACTTCACAAAGAATGGAGTGAGGCTGGGATCAAGGCATCAAGAGCCAGCACACACAGATGTGTCAAGGAATTTGCTGAACCACAGAAAATGTCAGAGGTGTCTTACCTGGGCTAAGAAGAAGAAGAACTGTGGTCCAAAGGCCTCTTTTCAGTTTAGAGTAAGTTTTGTATTTCATTTAGAAACCAAGGTCCTAGAGTCTGGAGGAAGGATGGAGAAGCTCATAGCCCAAGTTGCTTGAAGTCCAGTGTTACGTTTCCACAGTCTGTTATGATTTGGGGTGCAATGTCATCTGCTGGTGTTGGTTCATTGTGTACTTTGAAAAACAAAATCACTGCACCCGTTTACCAAGACATTTTGGAGAAGTTCATGCTTCTTTCTGCTGACCAGGACCAAGATGCTGATTACCCGATTCCAAAAAAGTTGGGACACTGTACAAATTGTGAATAAAAACAGAATGCAATAATGTGGAAGTTTCAAATTTCAATATTTTATTCAGAAAACAACATAGATGACATATCAAGTGTTTAAACTGAAAAATGTATTTTAAGGGAACAATGAGTTGATTTTAAATTTCATGGCATCAACACATCTAAAAAAAGTTGGGACAAGGCCATGTTTGGGGAGAAATAATAATGTACAGTATGTGGAAAATAATGTGTTTCTAGAACCTGAAACCACATAAACACGTTTAGTTACATTAAATACATAAAATAATGTTCTTTTTAGCAACATCATATGACCCCCTTTAAGAGTCCCTCAACAGAGCAGACTCTGTAGCCTACTGTGGCCGGCGCTAAAACCTGATTGGTATCTACATTTTTTTTCCTCATTAAAAGATTCTTAAAGGGGTCATAAGATGTTGTTCTTTTTGTGTAATGAAATGTATAAATGTGGTTTAATGTTCAAAAACACGCTATTTTCCACATGTAAATTATTGTTTCTCCTCTATGCCCCGCCTTTCTGAAACGCATCGATTTTCAATAAATCAATACAATAAAACCCATTACAAAAGAGGCAGTTGTTGTGTCCAGTCGTAACATAGTTACTGATTATAATGACTTACTGCCTTTTTACATGTTGAGTTGCATATCGCGCCACGCAAACATTAACCCATGTCTGCATTTGTGATTTGAGAAATGACAAACAGCAAGTGCTACTATACACTGCTCAAAACTATTGTTTGAATCATCAGTGGCAAATCCTTTACATATGTAAACCTACTTAGGAATTGATTGAGGAATGACCAATGGCTTGAGTGAGGAACAGCCGGGTGCTTGAGTGAGAAACGTCCCGTGGCTTAAGTCAGCTGTAG
This sequence comes from Carassius auratus, assembly GCF_003368295.1. Taxonomy (NCBI): domain Eukaryota; kingdom Metazoa; phylum Chordata; class Actinopteri; order Cypriniformes; family Cyprinidae; genus Carassius; species Carassius auratus. The sequence goes on from NC_039283.1 coordinate 14,833,468, forward strand.
CCAGTGGCTATAATGAGGAATGGCTGGCGGATTTGATGAAGGAGCAACCAGGGGTTACAGCATCCACTGATGGCCCAGAGCTGGACTCCGCTTCATCCACAGTAAAAACTGATCCGGTTGATCCACAATGCGAAGTTGATGTAATTTTCTCATCGACCAGGACGGATCATGACAGAGGATATCATGCTCTTTTGGAAGGCCAAAGAAAGTAGTATTTTCACAATGAAACACACAGCTTCTCCATGAATGACGCAGGCGGCAACAGAGAGAATAAAAGATACACTTTCTTTCTTTGCTTGAACATTTTGGCAGCGTTTTGCAAATCTTTCCACATAGTGACGTAGACATGTGGCATGCCAGAGTCTTAACTTTGAAAAAGAATATCTCTTTTGATTTGAGATTTTAGTTTGAGATTTTAGTAATACCTGAGTATTGTTGCTGACCATGTCCATCCCTTTCTGACTACAGTGTACCCATCTTCTGATGGCTACTTCCAGCAGGATAATGCACCGTCACAAAGCTCAAATCCTCTCAGACTGGTTTATTGAACATGAGTTCACTTTACTCAAATGGCCTCCACAGTCACCAGATCTCAATCCAATAGAGCATCTTTGGGAAGTGGTTGAACAGGAGATTCGCATCATGGATGGATGCAAAATTTATTTATAGATATACAACATTTCTAAATTGGCAACACTGTCTCTGATGGTGAAATACTGCCCTCTGGTGGTTGAAACAGTGCTCACAACGTTGGTGATTTGTTGTTTTTTTTTAATGACAATTAAGATAAAACCAATTATATTGGTATCCGAAATGTATTAAATGATTATAGATATATGATTTAAGATTTACAGCATTGTAAATTAATGTATGGTACTAATAGTAGAATTTCAGAATTGTGTTTTCAATCAGAACAAGAGTATGTTCCAAGGCTCAGGGCAAGGCTTTAAAAAAAAAAATGTTACACACACACACACACACATATATATATATATATATATATATATAAAATTATTATTATTATTATTTCTTTTTTTGGCAGACAAGGTGATGTTTAGTTTTAAAGATAATGGTGTCATAGTTTTGGAGACTGGCCCATTCAAAGCAGTATAATCTCAATGGATTGGGCTCCTTAAGCCCCATAAGACCCTGCTAACTCCAGATGGAATTTGCCTGGAGTTTCCCACATATTGAATAAGTAGAAGACCAGCTCAGGGAGGGTGGCGGGAGGCTGGAGGACACAGGGCAGGTCAAGCCCACTCTGCCCCAGCACTGCCTCTGTATTCCATTCCTATTTGAGACCTGCTGACCTCTGAACTTTACACTTCCCATGAGGTTTCTGGTTCATTGTGGTGGTGAACATATGTGATCACCATCAACATGTCTTTCTCTGTCCGAAACAAAAGGGTCTCACTTCGACTACAACAGGCAGCTCTTTTGGATTATGGCCTTTTATACACCTATGACAGTAGCCTATACATTATTGTTGGAGCATTAGATGGAGCTACAGTTGTGAGCTTTACTTTTGTAATTACAACATATATACATTTACATTAGGTCATTTAGCAGATGCTTTTATCCAAAGTGACTTACAAATGAGGACACTGGAAGCAATCAAAATCAACAAGAGAGCAATGATATGCAAATGCTATAACAAGTCTAAATTACTTTAACACAGTACACATAGAAGCAAGATTCAACCATTCAGTGTAAGTAAACTGTACAGCAAATAAGCCATAATCTCACATTTTCACCAACAAAATTAACCAAATTTTATTCAAATCGATGTTCGAAGGAGCTCGGGGAACTCCTTCAAGACTGTTGGAAGACCATTTCAGGTGACTACCTCTTGAAGCTCATCAAGAGAATGCCAAGAGTGTGCAAAGCAGTAATCAAAGCAAAAGGTGGCTACTTTGAAGAACCTACAATATTACATATTATCAGTTGCTTCACACTTTTTTGTTATGTAAATAATTCCATATATAATTCCACATGTGTTAATTCATAGTTTTGATGCCTTCAGTGTGAATCTACAATTTTCATAGTCATGAAAATAAAGTAAACTCTTTGAATGAGAAGGTGTGTCCAAACTTTTGGTCTGTACTGTATATATATATATATATATATATATATATATATATATATATAAAGATCAGTTTATTAATATCAGATATTAATCAAATCAGTCTTTAAATTCAAAGAAGTGCAATTTTCACAAGATGATGCTTCCTAGTGCTTAAGAACATATTTTCAAACAATGAAATTATCGATTTAAACTATGAGTTTGATTTGACGTGATTCATGGATTTACTTGAATTTATCTAAAAAAAAAAAAAAAAGATTAATGAAATGAAAACATAATAAAACGTTTCTTAGAAATTCTTAAAAAATATTACTGTGTCCAAATAAATCCTGCAATACTGTTTATGAAGCACCTCATGAAGAGCGTGCATAGTTTTATTATAGTCAAAGGGTGAAGAAGCTACAAATGTGCAAAAAATACACAATTTTCATACTTGCAAATTTTTTATGTTTACATTCGTGTTATCTTTTTGTTGTCTTTGCTATCACTTTAATAGTGTGTCCAAACTATATATTTAATATTCATGCAATAAAGAAAGCTATGTCAATTTATTTACTGTGAGTAGATTAATATTATCTCAGCAGTGAGATTTAAGACAGATCTGTGAAAGGATGGCGACTCTGGGTCAAAGGCTCAGCTTGGCTTCTGGGGGACTCCCAGGCTGTCAGCATGAGGGATAGCAAACAGCTGGTATCACAAATACACACACATGCACACACGCACACACACACTCTCGTCGTCCAGCTGCTGGATGTGGAAGAAAGGTGAAGATGAGAGGAGAAGAAAGGATGTTAACATCAAGAGGTTGAGGGAAAGTCAGGATGAGAAAAGGACACGGGCTTCAAACAACACCTTGCACGGAGGACCACTGGGCTTCCAATTTGCTCCTAACAAGCATTCAGGCAGCATGACGTGAAACGTGACATCTGGCTGGAGAAGGGTGACCCTCTTCTGCAGCCGTCAGTAGTTGGACAGAAGCTGCAAAGCAGGTGGAGACAGATAGGAATGCGTTTGAAGTGACATGTAAAAATGTGAAGCCCCAGACAGCTGTGGATTTAAGACGATGACAAATCTGTATATAATCGGTGCTAATCGCATCCTCCCCTCACCCTCAGGAGGGATGAAAGGGTCCCTGTCCTACTGCGTTCCCAAAAGACATCAGTGACAGACGTAAAGTAATGGGAGAGACCTTGGTGTTATGGGGCATAGCTGATCATTCATGACTTTAAAGTCATAATGGCTGCAAACAGTACTGAAGTTTTACAGGATAATGCTCAGTATTTGTGATTTGAACAATAGGTGGCAGTCTTCCTCTTCCTGTTGTAGTTGTAGTGAAAGCCAAAGCAGCAGGTGCATAATATGAACTTCTGTGCACAGTGACTCTCCCTCTAACTTATAACCAGACAGAAGAAACATTCAGTTCAGCCAATATACAGTGGCTCCAAACATTATTTGGACTCTTAAGCCACAATTAAAAATGTGTGAATGTCACAGCATTAAAATAACAAAATATCAAACCGTGGCATTAAAGGGATAGTTTATCTAAAAATCTAAATCCTTTTATCATTTTCTCACTCTCCGTTTACTCAGCTTAAACTTGTGTGAGCTGCTTTCTTCTAATGAACACCAAAGAAGATATTTTGAAGAATGTTGGTATCCAAACAACTGGAGGGCAGATTATTATTATTATTTTTTTCTTTGTGGATTCACTTTTTGTAATTTAATATAACGGGGCATTTATTTCATAGTATTTCATACAAACAAATACATTTGTCTCCCTTAGAATTAGGCAAGAGGGCCTCTAATAGTTTTTGCTTCATAATTTCATAAGTATTATTTTATTAATTCATTGAGCTGTTTCATAATAATCCCATGAATTAGATTTACTTTTAAAACACATTCAGTAATCATTATAGGCCATCCGAGCAGAATAATATGTGAATATGTGGCTATCATGATATCATTTAAGTTATGAAACGGTGTATAATTCATGGAATTAGAATAATTCACATGCATCTCTGGGATTCTGTTATTTTATATCATCAGTCAATTATTGAAATGTATTATTTGTCAACTTACATAAATTAACACGGAATTACATTTACCATTTTATATTAATTATACCTTTTATAAATAATATACACATCATATCAGATGGATTTTACATATACTGTAAAATTCAAATGACGGTTAGGCTAAGATTCTTGTTTCAAATATAATAGGCAATTTTCAACAGTGGGGCAAGATGACCCCTTTTATGGCCCTACAATTTCTTAGTAAATGCGCACTGTTTTTAATGGAGGCATCTCCCAACGTACCAAAGTAGGCTCACCAGCTAAGACTTTTTCTCTCCTGCTTTGCCTCATGTCCTCATGTACTGTTTTTGAGGTACGTTTAGCCTCCATCAGAGCCCCTGTTCCCAGACACAATACAGAGCCAGGATAAACACCACTGTGGCAGCCGTACACCTGCACAAACCCACTCTCTCTCTCCCTCATACCACAAACACTCTGCAGCTCAATAAAACCACGTCATCCATCACAGAGAAACTCTCTACCGCATCTCTTCATCATCAGACAAAAGCAGGGAGAGAAGATGGTAGAAAATATGTGTGTAGATGGTTCCTGCGGGATTTAGGATTTTTGTTTTTGCGTAAGTCCTGCAAACAAATGCGGCGATGGATTTACTGCGGTAGAGGGAGAAAAACGGCCAGCTTGAGAAAATCTAGTGTCGTGCTGACATGCGAATCAATGCAGTGCTACTGGCTGGAGACCAACACTTGAGGTTACACGCCAGAATAAATCTAATGCAGATATTAATTGGACACCTGTACGAGATACACTAGGCCTGAAATTCAATCAAGCGAGGCGGTAAGAACATAAAACATGTTTTTGAAAGAAGAACAGAGAACAGCACAAATGGAGAAGCAAGGTTAAAAAAAACGCCACTCTATAATTTTACCAGATGCTCCTGTATGAAAATAACTCAACCATAAGCTGTTATTTTGAGGTCATTGCATGCAATGAACTCCGGAAACTGTGATGATCTAAGCATGAATCCGTTGTGTATTTAAATACACGAACCTGCTTATAAGTGACTAAATTTAGAATAACTAAAAATATAGCATCTTCTAATTTAACACAATTTTACCATTAGCTGTTTTCCTTTTTTTTAAAAATTTATTTATAGGTTTGTACATTGATACCACATTAGGCAGTTCACTTTTTAATGCCGTGTTTACAGTAGCTAACAATTTCGTCTTGTGTTAGTTTAGTAAAATCATCTGCTTAAGTCTACTACAGGTATTTACTGTATATTGCGATGCAGATACACAGCCAACTTGTTTTCAAGTGTTCACAGGCCTGCTTTGACCTTTCCAATATGATGCACATAGAAACAGCCACTAATGAGGCATCTATGTATATAAATATATCTATGATTCTTCCAGTAACAAGCTATTTTTTTAAAACAATTAAGGTCCGTTTACACCAAGAACGATAGCTATATTAACCCAAACACCAAGCCATGATAGCTTTCTGTTTATTAGAATTGAGCGCTGCAAATTTGTCTTCTGCCACTGTAAATGCTTAAGCTCTTTAAAGCAGAATGAATTATGAATGGCCGTAATTATTTTTATTTTTCATCATCTGGTTATCGTTATAGTTGTGGACTCTCATATTTTTTTATCACTAATGTTATAGTTCATCCTTGCTGTGAACAGGTCTTTAGAACAAGACTTAACATGTTTTATTTCTGAGCTGATCCGTCAAAAGCACACCGTATTCATGTATTTATATGTAGCGCTATAATATCTGATTTATTCTAATGAATTGGTTAATCATAAATGGTTCTCTCTTTCTCATGCAGTGGAAAGTCAAATCAGTTCTTCCTAAATGTTTGTCTCTCATGTCCAGCAATGAAAAAGTCTGATTTATTCTAGTGAATCAGTTCATCCTAAATGGTTCTTTTTCAAGTTTAAGTGACCACACCTTTAGCGTTTTAAAAGTCTGATTCAATAAATGGTTCATATAAATGAACAGATTAAAAATCAGATTCAAAGATTTTAGTCCATATAAAATACATGTGCAGGCTATAACTTAGCTATGTAAATATAATGTGTGATTGTTTTACTTATAAATTTACATTCAAATTTGATGGTGCAATTGAGTGTCCTTTTAATGGCAACAAAAATATGGTTCCTATTAAAATCTGACATTGCCCTATAATCATAAAGTAACTACAGTGTAATTAGCTACTTTTTGTTTGTAGCTTGTCCTTTAGTTATAAAGCGTATAATACAGCTGTTCCCATCTCTGAATAAAAAGTGTTAGTACAAGAGAGCTATTTGGGAATATTAAATTAAAAACATTAGTGGAAAACATTACAAGCTTATTCAGTTTGTGATATGGGAAAGTAGTACATAAAAAATAAATAAATAAAAATACACTTTCTGTCGCCAGATCAACATAGTCTCACTTTAACTCAAGCGTTTGGATGATAATTAATCATGGTTCAGCAGTTCTGACAGAATGTGTGATGAGAGTCAAGAAATTACTGGTGACTAAAAAAAAAAAAAAAAAAAGAAACAACCACAGGACAGCTCAGTGGGAAGACTGACGACATCAGGTGTGACATCCCTAAAAAATTCCCCTGGGTAAAGTATTTTAATACCACAAATATACACATAGTCAGAAGGTCTGTGGTTCCGTTGCCTCTCATTAAGCCTTACATGTTCTGTACAATGTGTAGCCTTCCTAACACAGAGCAGCTTTTGCCTGATAAAGCCCAGCAGGTGCATGATTCTCCAGTCAGATGGCTTGAGGGGGCAGTGTCATCACCAAACTGCCAACTAAAGTCCTTGTGAACCCAGGATCATTCTCACCACAGATTTGTGTGAGTTCGAAATGTAAGAACAACATATTCCAGCAAGTCTAGAATTACATAACAGGCAACTACATAATGGAAGCTCTAATGACTTTCTTACAATTATGTGTCAGAACATCTGAACTGACAACACAAGTGCTATTTTTATCAACACAAGTGGTCATTGTGGATAGGGAAGTATTGTGGGAATTGTGTTTTATGTAAAAGCTTCTTTGGAACATACGCAGAAGAAATAAGGATTTGGAAATTTAGGGGGAGTAAATGTTAACTGTATTTCATGCCTGGGTATTCCTCGCTATTACTTTAAACGAGAACTGAAAGTTTTCAGAGTAGCAGCAATGTACCTTTTCACGTCAATGCTGAGATTCACACACTGGTTCAAACTGTGCATCACGTAGCTTACAGATGGGAAAGAAATGAGAAGGCAGTATAACTGTACTGATATTCAGATCAACAGCAACATCGCGTGAAAAGCATAAAAAAAAAAGTAATTTGGATAGTTTTGTTTAGCAATATAATTGTTTATGTTTTACAGACCTGGCAACGCTGCCGCTAATGAACACTGAACAGACGAATTATTCGTCGCAAATCTACTAACAACAGTGGCTTTTCATTCCTGAATGAATCAGTGTATTGAATGAATCACTTGAGTAACTGATTTTAATGACTCGTCATTTATTGTCAAACAGTCAAACAGAGATGCGGAGTGATGCAAACTGTGAAAGGTCCAGTGCTGTTATCAGCAACAGTTGGGTCACAAAAAATCCCACTGAAGTGTTTCGTTATACCAGACTTTTTGGTTTTTGATGATAATTTACAAACCTTTTAACACAAACTTGTGATCTATGTTCCTGTAGCTCAAGTGGTAGAGCACTGCCTAATCAAGTGCAAGGTTGGGGGTTCGATTCCCCCGGGAACACATGATATGTAAAAATTGATAGCCTGAATGCACTGTAAGTCACTTTTGATAAAAGCGTCTGCTAAATGCATACATTTACTTTTTTTAATTTTAATTTTAATTTAATCTACAGTACAAGGATGTTAATCAGCAGTACTCGCTTCTGTTAAAGCAATCAGTTTACAAGTTATTTTAAATTATTATTTTTTTTTTAATATATAATTGTGTTTAAAGAGTAATTCAATTCTCCAAAAATCTCCACCAAAGAATTGAAACAGCAGATTGCTCCAAAAGAACTCTTTAGTGCCTGCCCACCCTCACAAAGCACTGTGAAGGACATCATTGAGTCAATATATGCATACTTTGCACTAAATCTATATTTTTTCATTGCTTTTATTTTTATTATTTCATTTATAGAGCAATTATTTTCCTCATCAAATCTGTAAAATACACTTTCTGACTGATTTAATTTTTTTTTAATTTCAAATCAAAGTTTGAAATGTTGAAATGTCACCTTGTAGTTTGTTGGATTGGTTCATGGCTTACAACTCTTTAAAAGGCATCTTGAAATCTCTTTTGTTAAAATAACTGGGAAAAAATACTTCCAGAACCAAAGCCTCCGTTAAAGCATGCAGGTACTGTTGTACTGGTATTAGCACTAGGAAGCAACTCTGCCAGTTAAATTCAAGACTGGAACTAACTGTTGTATTATGCTTTTTATTACACAGGTGTTATGAGGTGTCACCGAAATATGTTGTAGCGTTGAAGCCGTGACCGTTTCTGACAGTAATGTGGGACCGTGAATGTGCTGTAATGTGTGACAGTAAGTGAGAGGCAGTCAGTGACTCACATCACTGCTGTTTCAATCCTTTCAAACCACTGAGATGGAGAAAGGGGAATTGTGAGAACGTGACTTTTTCATATCCTCAGATAATTTTAAGTGATCTTAGAATTTCAGATGTGCCCTCAGACACCATTTCCTCTACGGGTAACATTCTGACAGGAATGCTCAGTGTATGAGTGTGTATGAATGAGGTGCGCGTATGCTTGATTGATCTCAGATGAATAATAATGCAACAGAGACATGATTTCATCATGAAGATCAAGTGTGGTAAGTGCGCCATAAACTGTTGATAACCTGACTAATAGGAGCATTATGAATATAAAAAACTCTTAGCATTATCATAAAATGATAATAGCATTATGAAAAATACAAGCTAGACTATGTGTCACATGATTACAGTATAGTGTATTATTGTAGATTTCAAAGTAACACTGAAGCATGAATAACTGTTCCATATTGTAAACATGATTCTCTTTCAAATTATTCCTGTAATAACAGGTTTAGGTGAAGGTTATGAAGACTACATGGTACACAGATTCTATGGGGCATCAGGATGGGGCAGAAGAGGTCACCCCTTTCCCTTTAAAACTCTAACCAGGCCAGGCCGCTCTGTCTGGGGCTACGGTGAGTGGAATCTATTATCCGTCTCTCTGACAAGCACTGAGGTTTTGTGTAAACTATGAAAAGGTATTAGACTTTATTCAATTCAATTCAATTCAATTCAATTTAATTCAAGTTTATTTGTATAGCACTTTTTACAATACAAATCGTTACAAAGCAACTTTACAGAAAATGATGTTTCTACAAAATTTAGTAGTAGCTTATGGTGGTGACTGTCAGTTTGTGCACGTTTGACAGGATTTTTTTAGAAAAATTAATACAAGACGTAGTCAGCCAGACGATGAACATTATTAATATTATTCATTAATAATTATTATATGATGCAGTCACACTTGTAGCACTATTTGTTAGTTCTGTTTGTTGATTCAGGGTTAGCATCATCTGAGGTCCTCTGATGGTCAGCATCATCTCTTCTCAGGTGTTCTGGATCCATATTGGAGCTTGTGTAAATCCTAGTTACCAAAAACATAGAAACAAAATACAGACATCATTAGCATAGCTGCTGATCCAACAAAGTAAAATTATTTTAACCCAAGCTAATGAATTAAATGCACATTTGATCAGATGCAACTACACTCACAATTTAAGAGATAGATTATTCAAATGCATGGCGAAAGAGATGCGTTTTTAATCTAGATTTAAACAGAAAGAGTGTGTCTGAACCCCGAAGAGTATCAGGGAGGCTATTCCAGAGTTTGGGAGCCAAATGTGAGAAAGCTCTACCTCCTTTGGTGGACTTTGCTATCCTAGGAACTACCAAAAGTCCAGCGTTTTGTGACCTTAGGGTGCGTGATGGGTTGTAACGTGGTAGAAGGCTAGTTAGGTACGCTGGAGCTAAACCATTTAGGGCCTTATAGGTAAGTAATGATAATTTGTAACTGATATGGAACTTAATAGGTAGCCAGTGCAGAGACTGTAAAATTGGGGCAATATGATCATATTTTCTTGACCCCGTAAGGACTCTAGCTGCTGCATTTTGGACTACCTGTAGCTTGTTTATTGAAGATGCAGGACAACCACCTAAAAGTGCATTACAATAGTCCAGTATAGAGGTCATAAATGCATAAACTAGCTTTTCTGCATCAGAAACAGATAACATGTTTCGTAGCTTGGCAATTTTTAGATGGAAGAAAGCAGTTTTTGAAACATGGGAAATATGATTTTCAAAAGACAAATTGCTGTCTAATATAACACGCAGATTTCTGTCTAGTTGCAGATTGTAATCTACACTATTCTGTGTAGTGTTTTTTGGTCCAATAATTAATATCTCTTTCTTATCCAAATTTAATTGGAGAAAATTATTTGTCATCCAATCTTTTCCTTTTTTAACACACTCTGTTAGCTTAGATAATTGAGAAGTTTCATCTGGTCTCGTTGAGATATATAGCTGAGTATCATCAGCATAACAGTGGAAGCTAATTCCGTATTTTCTAATAATATTACCAAGGGGCAACATGTATATTGAAAATAGAAGGGGACCTAGGATGGATCCTTGTGGCACTCCATATTTTACTGAAGATAAATGAGATGACACCCCATTTAAGTAAACAAAATTGTAGCGATCGGACTGGTAGGATCTAAACCATCTTAGAGCCTGCCCTTAATACCTGTATAGTTTTGTAATCTATCTATGAGTATGTCATGATCTATGGTGTCGAACACAGCACTAAGATCAAGAAAGACTAGAAATGAGATGCAGCCTTGATCTGACACAAGAAGCAGGTCATTTGTAATTTTAACAAGTGCAGTTATTTTATTTATTTATACTTTATTTATTTATACTTTATGACAAACAAATAACTTACTCAACAAAACTACACATTGCAAAAAAAAAGTGACAAGAATGCTTAATTTTAAATCTGCAAAACTGCAAAAAAACGAACATTTGTTATCTAAAATTATATATTTTGATATATTTATATAGTATTAGTATGAGGTTAGTGTCTTAGAGGCACTTCTTTTGTTGCTGTTGCATATGTAGATAAATTAAAAAAGCGTTTACTGTCTTATGACGTCATTTGCATTATTATTATTATTCTTTTTGCATGCTTGCTCAGAGTTTGCACAAAAATATTAAGCAATACAACTTTTTTCAACAGTAATGTAACACTAAGGTTGGGAGTAATGGCTGCTAAAATGAAATATATTAAATTATAAAATATATTAAAATACGAATAGGGTTCATTATAATAGTGTAATAGTAATATTTTGTAATAATTATAGGTTAGGTAATAACTGTTGAAAAACTTATTTTGTATTGTAATAATATGTTTGAATGTATTTTTGATCAAATAAATGCAGCCTTGGTGAGCATAAGAAACTTCTCTCAAAGACATAAAAAATCATTTCAACCCCAGACTTTAAAAAATTTGTGTGTGTATATACAAACTCTTTTTTCCTAACTTGTATATCCTTTTGGTTCTTCATTGTGAAGTACTGGAGTGTGGGCAGGGATTTGGTAGCTGTTATTGTGAGAGAGAAACTTGGATGGGGAAGTGTAATGTGCCTGAAAGAGGAAACGCTGAAAGCTTCAACACATCCTTGCACAAATAAGATACAGTACATTCATAAGATGTCCTTTCACGAGCTTCCTGTTTGACTCTAAAAACTGAAAAGCTTTTGTAATCTTTTGTAATTTGTTGGTTTCTCAGAAATGGAAGAAAGACACGTGTAGTAGGGCTGCTCTTACTCAGTGGGTGATTAGCCAGACCATATGAAAGACACATTCACCTCATCAGCCCTTGATATACTGAAGCGCGTGTACCTCGAAGTAAATATTTCCTAGTCAAACAGAGTTAGGATATAATGCACCCAGATAATGAGAGCAGCATGAGTCGATTTCTAATGTGTGGTCCAAAATGGATCAGAATATGTCATGAATCTTAGTGCCCCCATAATGATGAGCTTACATACATACCACTGATCTAATCTTAGATTGAATCCATTTGGAGATCAATCAATAAGAGTGCAGACAGGGGTGGAGCTAAGCAGAATGAGAGCTATTGTGCTCTATATTGGGAGCCATTTCAGACTTGACGCAGAACATGGTCTCTAAGCAACAGTATCAGATTTTAAAGTAACAGAGCTGTCTATCTCCATAGCGGTAGGTAAACAACTTGCATTCACCAGCACACATCCCTGAATACACAATTCAATGAGCAGCTTTTTGGATAGTCTTTTGCCATAGACCCACTTTGGGATTGAAAGAAGCCCTTGGAAACTTGTTGATGGTCTGTGCATTCTCAATCTACAGAATTGCCTGAGGAGTGACTGGATTAGTGAATTAAACCGTGGCCACTGAGTTTTGCCACCTGCTGCTACAAGATAAAAGAAGCAATAACTCTAACCCCTCCATCAACATGCAAAATGTACTGCATCTTTAGTTTCTGTCAAGGCTGCTATTTATAAGGCTCGTTGATATGAAAGGAGGCAAAAAAAAAAAAAAAAACCGGACAGGTTTTGTGTCTATGTGTGTTTGAGACAGAAAACGTGTGCATAAATGTGTGATAATTCTGTGCAAATGCATCTGTGGTTTGCTTCATCTCTCATGAAAAAAGTGGCCCTTCGCACATGTCATACTCATCTCTCTACTGCTGCTGTGTGCTGGCAGAATACAGACGAGCCTAACTCACGGTCACGCAGCTATTTGTCTGCTTACTCCAACCTTTATGGATCTTTTTATATGAAGGCCACAGCTTTGTCACATTTTAATGTGGGGAGTGGGGACCAATTCTCACTAACTAACTATTAACTATTTTGCCTCAGTAAACTCTTAATACTTCTTATTAATAGTTAGTAATGTAGTTGTTAAGTTTAGGTATTGGCTAGGATGTATAATATGGTCATGCAGAATATTAATATGTGCTTTATAAGTACCAAACAGTCAATATGCTAGTAACATGCATGCTAATAAGCAACTAGTTAATATTGAACACTGGTACCTAAACTACTTTTTACTGTGCCTTTTATTTATTTTTGCTTTTATTTCAGTTATACATTTTAACAGTGGTATTTTATTTTTGGTTTGCATTTATCTGTTAAAATATAACAGTCCATCATACAATATTAATTACATTTTTATTAATGAAATAAACTTACACTAATTCTGTATTTATTATGTGAAAATTATTTGCCTGCATTTTTACACACATAACAAAAGTCCTCTAATTTCTAGCACAATCCAAAAATTCTAACCCTTTTTTTTTTTAAACCTAGTGTACTTAGTAACCATAAAGACCATAAAACCATAAAAATAGAATAAAATAAAAAAAGCACGAAAAGTGTTCCTGTAGCTAAATTGGTAGAGCACTGCGCTATCAAGCGCAAGGTTGGGGGTTTGATTCCCTGGGAACACATGATAGGTAAAAATTGATAGCCTGAATGCACTGTAAGTTGCTTTGGAAAAAAGCGTCTGTTAAATGCATAAATGTATTATTTTTTTATTTTAAATTTATAATTTATAAAGACAGCAGTGTCGGTGAAATGCATTCTTGATTTGAAATATGAGGCATGATGTGTGAAGAAAAGGCAAATATCAAAAAAATGAATTAAATATTATTGCATATTAAGTTTATTTAGGACACAAAATGCAAAGGAAATTAATGTTAATACAATGCTAATAAAATATAAATATATAATCAAACTGTTGGAAATCATTAGTAGCCACATGAAAGAAACTAGTGAGTTTGAAAAGGCTTTGAAACTGTTTAATTTCAAAAGCGGGGTGGGGGATAACAATATATACGTATTTTAAAGCTTTTATTGCAAAGAATAATCTGAATTTGGGTAATACTGAACAAAAGTTATATCGGCAAATCACTAAAGTTTCATGTTGTAACTCACTGAGCACACAGAAATTTAAAGTAAAAGTGAACAGATGATAGATTACAACATTTTAAAAACCTTGGCTTTGGGGCAATATCTCTGCTTACAGTGAGGACTGACACACTGAGTAATAATGAGTGTAATTAATTATTACAGGACTGTCTGTTAAGTTGAGGGCAAGAGAAGTCTTAAGGAAAGAGAACTAATTCTTCCACTCTCTGGAGGGTCATAAAATACCTCCGACATTGAAGGTTGAGTTATTTTAGGCTAGGCCTAATTTACTACGCCTTCTCTCATCTTCAGCTAATAATCTGAACTTCTCTCCAAAAAATTAAAAATAAAAAATTATTGGAATTAACTACAGTATAATTTTACTAAAATAAATAAAAATGACTCCACTGAACACTTTGACATTTGTGTAATAGGTCTAGCTGGAAGTTAACATTTCAAAACCTTTGAATCTTAGCGGCTATCCATAAGACAGGTGCGACCGACTGCATTCCAGCTCAGCACGACATCTGTGATTCCCATTACCACACATACCTGTTTTGACCCTGATAGTAGTAACAGACATTTGGGGGGAACCAGGTCCCATCATCCTCGGGGCCCAGGTCACCACGCTCTGTGATTGGACGGCCCTTTGTTCTAGTCTTTTATGTGTAGTGCAACTTCTATCCAGTAGAGGATAAAAAGGCATGAAATGAGAAATGTGAAGTTGCTTTAAGTTTCCACATGCTTCAGTCGCACTAAGTGGTGCCCCTGTTTTGGTGTCTAAAGCAGGGCAGCGATATACCCCAGAAGAGTGTGATTGACAGGAGGCTTCTGTATATTGTTTGTATTGTCCATGTTCTAACTATATGCAATATAATTCCAAACACAAGCACTGTCAAAGCAGAAAATATTTAAGCAAAATGAAAAAAGAGCATTGTACAGCCAAATTGCAGTGATGCTGATATTCAGACAAACAGCATGATTGTGAGTGTGATATTGCTAAAATAAAATAAACAAGAAATAATACGTAGTAACATTTTTACACATAATATTGATAGTTAATGCCTCAGCAAGATAAGGGAGTCAGAACTTTATTTAAAAAATGTCAGTTCTAGTATGGAATGAATTGTGATCTGAAATGTGGTGTAAATTACATTTATTTATGATGAATCATTCAGAGGGAAAAGAAAAGAAAAGAAAAGAAAAGAAAAGAAAAGAAAACTGTCCTGTGGTGCATGTACTGTATGTCCACTGTTGGAAAAATTAAACAGATACATTAAATCAACACAATATTACTACTGCGCCAGTGAAAATAGTCCAAAATGAAGCAATCAGAATTTACTGCTCTCTGCAGACACACAGTTAACAGCATTACTGAATTAATCAGTGTTTTTAAATTGCTCGTGTGAATGGTTAAATGACTCACTCCTAACTTGTTTAATTTCTAAGCAAATCTTTGTATGCATCAAAATATGTTAGCTGTCCTACCATATATTTTCTACCACCCCCCACCCACAAAAAAATAAAAAATAAATACAAATAAAACACACACACACAAAAAAAAAACATCAGTAAAAAACCTATACATAACTGATACAAACAATACATACAGTAAAACAGCAACACCTTTTAATTAATTAATTTATTTTTTTAAATATTTTTTTTAATTTGTATAACATGGTAATGACAGAAAGTCATAAAAACTTGTCTTTGGCAGGGAACCGTTGTCTTCTAAAAGATGATATAACTCGTCAATGGCGGGAAAAAAGTTAACATGGATCTTGTATAATACTATGGTACCTCAAAATACCTTTTCCATAATTTGTAAACTAATACATTTTGACATTTGCACCAATAACCATCACCATATGTATTGCTTTTCTGATATTGTAAACTTGATCTGTAGCTTACCTGGTACATACAGCACTGCACATTCAATGCAGAGCACCCGGGTGTGAGTCCCATGAAATAAAAGTCAAAATAAGAGCTCAGAGACATGTTCAGTAAATGCTAATTTTTCTTCTTCTTATATTTGTTTTTGTTAAAACAATTGGTTATATTTAGTGCAGGTGGTACTTTATTTTCAAGCGCAATAGAACTTTAGACCGCTATTTACTGTTATTTATACAGATGTATTTGCAGTACATCTGTATTTCATTCTTGCCACACCCATTTATAATATATAGAATGGTTATTTCATCGCTTAATCAATGTGTGCTTTGAACAAATTGGTTGAATTAATGATTCAGTAACTAGCCTATAAAGGTAGTCACTTGTTGCCACCTGTTGGCATATAAATGTAACCTGCAGAAAGGGTCTGGTTTGGTTTCTATTTTGAAATCTCATTTGTCCAAAAATCCTGCTTCATTTATTATACATCAGATATCTTCTGACTGGCAGATATGTGCTACAGTTCAGAGCAGTTTTGCTTTGTGGAAAAATTGCCTCTTGCCAGAAACTTGATTTGGCTAGTTCACACTATCTTTCATGCTGTTAATCTTGATGGTAATCTTTTTATGTTGACCCCCCTCTCTCTCTCTGTCTGTCTCTCTTTTTTGTTGTTTCTTTATGTAGATTTCTAAGTTGCATTGCACACAATCTTTAGTGCAGAGTCTCATTTTATGTGCATGCATATGATCCTTTATAGTGTCCTAGTATCTTATGTTCCTCTCTATATAAGCTTGTGGCACTTTTTGCATATATTTGCAACATATAGGCTATTCTACAGTCTTTCCATTTATGTCACTCACTTGCTTTTCTTTTCTTTTTTTTGTCATCTACAGCTTGATTATTAGGCTGATAAAGGCGGTGGTGTTTCTTTCTCTGATTGCTGCAATGCTATTTTAAGGATTGCCACAGTCCAGCTGCCCTGGCCAGGGATGCAGCTAGTGGCTCTGATGTCATGTTTACTTGTGCAACTGCATTTGTTTGATTCTGTTTGTAGTGGAAAGTCAGCAAATCTCATACAGTAGTTACCTCAGGGGGAGACTGTTGATTTTCTTACCACTGTCTTAAAGACCGCAAGAGAGAAAGAACAAAGATAGAGAGGTTTACAGCTTGTTAGTCTGTCTGACATTGTAGTGGTTGAATTGGAAAGTCCAGGGCAGAACTAGATCTAGGATGAAAGGAGTCGGTTAGGTTCTCTGAAACCACTCCTAAACACAGCATGTGGTGTATGTGCATGTGAATCACTGTGTCTATACATAAACATTCACTTCCCTGTGTAAATGGTGATATGAAAGGGTAGCAAAACTCAAAAGCAGAATTTAATCATTTACAAAAGGAAACTGATATGACTTTTTTACACCAAAAGTCACAACCATAGTATTTGGACATTTAAGTCACACTTAAAAGTATTTATGCCTTTTAATTGCATAATAAAATATAAAACAAATAATATTTTGTTTTAATAATACTATTAAAAAAAAAAAAATCACCTTGACACCAGCTGATTAAAATAATTTCTGAAATGATGACTTTAAGGAATAGTTCACCCAAAAATGAAATATTTCTGAAAATGTACCCTCAGGCCATCTAAGATGTAGATGAGTTTGTTTCTTTATTAGAACAGATTTGGAGTAATTTAATATTACATCACATGCTGCTCCAGTGGATTTCTCTGCTGATAAAAATATTTGTTTAGAACTGTTTTCAATTTTGAACAATGCTTGATCTGTGCACATTTCTCTCCTGATTCAGATGAGACTTTTTCACTTTGACAAAGCAATATTGCGGATAGAAAACTTGTATTTTAGTCAGACGGAATGGCTTGACGCATAAAAAAGTCTTCATGATGGATTTGTTCAATACAAACATGCAGCTTTTTGAGTTGTGGAGACTACACTTGGATTTTTGTGATGTTTTTATCAGGTGTTGGGACTCATTCTGACGGCACCCATTCCCTGCAGAGGATCCATTTAAAGCTAAATTTCTCTAAATCTGTTCTGATGAAGAAAATCTTTTTTTCTTTTTCTGAGGGTGAGCAAATTTTCTTTAAAGTTTTCATATACCATATTGCCATTAATTTTGATATGATTATATATTTTTGCCTCAGTGAGACGTTTAATAAGGACTTTTATGTACACACTCCATTTATTATGTTTATTTTGTTATTAGATAATGTATGTATGTGCATGTATGTGCATTATAACAGTTATTAAAATATTCTTTATTTGTGTTGAGCGTTTTGGGAAGGGAGAGGAAGGAGGGCTCAAGAAGGATAAATGATGCACAGGATGGATGGGGTGAACGTGCTCTCTAGAAATATTCTGTAGGAGGTTACGGCACTGAGAGCTTCTGGCCAAATGAGTGGGCTGACCTGATGTGCCCTCTGATCTGTATCCCACTCCTCATAACAGGCTTCTGGGAGCTCCTCTGACAATTAATAATGAAGACCCATTACTCCCACACAACATCACAGGGATAACAAGAAGAGATTGTGTGTGTGTGTGAGAGAGAGAAAGAAAGAGTCATTTTAAAAAGTAGTTTATAATGATTATTTTTCAGATACAAGGTAGACACACATTCAAAACACTGCAATCAGAACCATAGCAAGATTTACACTGGTTATCAAAATTATTTATGCACTTTCAGAGAATAGTTTATTCAGTGTTGGGGGTAACGAATTACAAGTAACGCGAGTTACGTAATCAGTTTACTTTTTAAAGTAACTATAAAAAGAAATGCATTACTTTTTAATTTACAATAAAATATCTGAGTTACTTTTTAAAAAAAACGAACTCCAGTTTGTTTTCCCATTTATTGACTGACAAGTCTCCGGGAGAAATCGGAAGTACAAAGACATTGTTTGCCCTGTGTGAACACGATCTAGACTAAATATGAATGTGCATTAATGTATCCAAAAAAAAAATAAAAAAAAATAAAAATAATAATATTCATCAAAATTAATTAAAACAGGGAAATGCAAACACTAACCTGTAATAATTTAATAAATTAAATAACTATAATAATTAAATGTCTTTGCTTCTGACCTTTGATGATCCAGTTCTAATAAACAAAATATAGCTGAAGTGTTGAACCTTCTTCTCCTGTGTTCTCCTGTACAGATGTGAATTTACTTCTCCTTCAGCCTGAGGTTTATTCATTACACGTTTTGGTGTGAAAGGGCTTTTAAATTAGCTATAAGTAGAACTTCTTATATTAAAAACAATGTAACGCATTACTTTCCATAAAAAGTTACTTTTTTAGGGAGTAACACAATATTGTAATGCATTACTTTTAAAAGTAGGTTTTCACAACACTGTATATAAATGCTGTATACTTAATAATAATAATAATAATAATAATAATAATAATATAACATATTTATTTAATTAATGCAATAAACACTATTTAATATTGATACAATACATTTGAGTGGACTGGATTCCAAAAATCACTTTGACAGTAATTTTGTCTTATATATTAATTAAACAAACTTTAAATTTAACACATATTGCAATTTATTTTGGCAAATCAACAGATGATAATTATAAATACGATAGTGTATAGTTTTTATATAGTTTCGTTGTGGAATTAATTATTCACATATTTTCCTTGAAAACACAACACGCTCATTTATCATCACGTGGGAATAATACAGTCATAAAGTCAAAACTTTATTGCATAATTGTGAGGCGTTTATTTGCAAAATATATGGCAGGCTAGCAAATAATATCATAATTATACAAAGGTAAGTTAAGTAGGTAAAACTGTACACAAATTAAAAATGGAAATGAGCATATATAACAATACATATAAAATAAAGCTCTAATAAGTTAATGTAATAATAATAATAATAATAATAATAATAATATACAAATATAAAATTAAATGTTCAATGTTTATAAAAATGTTTTATCCATCTCTGATAATCCCGGTCTGCTATGGTCACACAGGTTCGTTTACACATTAAACTCATGGCCACAAGAAAAATACAGTATGTCGTTCCCTCAACATAAGAAAGTCGTGGCCATGAGAAATGGATGTTGTTTCCTCAACATAGCATCTCGAGGCCACGACATAAGGATGTCATTAGCTTGACAAAATTATCTTGTGGCCACGACATAATATCACATTTCCACGAGTTAATATGACGTTCCCACAAATTAATATCTCGTGGCTACGACATATTATCATGATCCCATGAGTTATTGTCTCATGGCCACAACAAAACTAAGGGACATTTTAGCCCCAGTCAACGTCTGCTGCCTGCCCTGCCATTGCCTGTTTATTGGATTACTCTTTTGTTTGCCCTGGATTATACCTGTTTACTGGAGTTTGACCCTGCCTGTTTTGACTACGCTTGTAAAAAAGCCTTCAGATGGATCTTTAACTCCGTTCTTACACTCCCTTTGTAACAGATAGCATGCAAGAAGAACTTGGTTCAGTCTGAATTTTTTTATTTTTTAAAGAATACAAATCTGAGGTTTTCATTCTGAAAAAGCTCAGTTATCATTATGTTGTCATCCAAACATGAGTCACCCTCAGCTGAGAATGCCATATATTCTTCTCTGCAAATAATAACAGGAAGAATTTGTCCTCTGTTTTGTTCACTGTGCTTTACACTTTTTCTAGGAAAGCTGATTCACCCTGGTCATGGAAAGCCACACTGGCGTAGGTGGTAACATCCAGGACAATAGCAGTCAAGGAAATTTGTCTTTTCCTTTGTTGCAATGTATAATTTCCTGTTTTCCCCCAAGTTTTTGCACATATACACCAAATGAGATGGGATCAGATTGTATTGATGCTCAACTGCGCATTCCTGAAAGCTTTTCTCTCTAAAAGCATAGGCAGGATCTGATTTACTGAGTCAAATTAATGCTCTCAGACCATTTACTTTTATTTGACTCTTGCTACTGTATATGGTAAGTTTCTAAACATGGAGCTTAGAATGTAACTTCTTCATTGTTAATCCTTCTGTCCAGTGATTTCATCAAGAAAACATCAATTAAATATAGTGTTACACATGGAGACTCAAGCCAAGGAAAATAATGACTATTAACATTCTCATAGACTGAGCAATTTGTTTGTGAAGCAGATAGTATTCCCAAAATAGTAACTTACCTTAATAGGTAAAGGATTAAGCATTACTGGATTTTCAGCAGGAGGGGGAAAAAGACGTTTTGTGCGTGTTATAGCTTGTGAGGATATTGGATGTGTTTCCAGAGAGATAGATTGAGATGTTGAGATTATTGTGAGAAAAAAACCCTCATATTAACTCAGTGAGGAGCCTCAGCATTCTACTGTTGTATTGTGATCTCTGATCTGTAATTGTGTGGCACCCAGTTCATATATTATATTATATTATATTATATTATATTATATTATATTATATTATATTATATTATATTATATTATATTATATTATATTATATTATATTATATTATATTATATTATATTATATTATTAATAGAAAAAAAAACATGAGATTATTATGTAAGATTTATTGACTATTTGATTCGAAAGGTTTAAAGATTGGTTTTATTTATTTATTTATTTATTTATTTATTTTTGTGCCAGACTGCATCTCTAAATATTACATAAAATCAATTACCATATAGCCAAATTTTTGCTTGATGAGCAGGGACAGAAGAAGACTGTTGACTGTTTATAAGACGATAATTTCTATAATAAAAGAAACAGACTATTAAAGAATTCCCAGTTCTAGTGAGTATCAGCCCACACTGAGCCCCATACTATCAATGAAAAGTATAACATAAACTATAATTCAAAATTTTATGTTGGGAAAGACTGACTTAGACATCTTAAACCGATTTGAACTTATATTTACAATGTTATTTATATTAGTATATTATAAAGAGATTCTACCACTCTATTATTACTAGCATCATCATCAATAATAATAATGATAAACCAAATGCTAGAATATGATTATACAATAGTGTCAGTTTATTTCAAAATAAAATAAAATAAAATAAAATAAAATAAAATAAAAATTAAGGTCCTCCTTGTTTGGTAATTTAAGTGCCAATTATTTCAATATATAATGTATTCAATTTGTGGCAGGTGATGACCACATGGTACAGTAGTTGTCAAATATTTTCCATTGAAGGGCTGAGGTTAAGAATGTAGACTGTTTAAAGGTTAAAGGTCAGAGAAAGGCTGTGCCGTTGTTCTAAACCCTATCTAGCCAGACTGTTATTGTGAGGTAAATCAATATGCTCCAGCAGTCATGCTCTGATTGATCAGAGGGATTTCAGTGAACTGTCCCTTCCCCTCTAGTGACACGCACAGCAACATGTCTATTTATAGACCTTTATCAATACAGCACTGAAAGGACAGACAGCGAAGCCTCTTCAGAAGCAGGCAATGCACAGAGAATACCAATAGAAATGGGCTGAGGAGCGTTTTCTGATGTCATCACGGCTGCAAATGGCAGCGTTCGTCTGGGGAGAAAATAATCCATAACAGGGATTTGAAATTATTTCCACAGAACATTCTTCAAAACAGTAATACATAATAAATTATTCAAATGGCAGAAATTTTCTTTCACCTACTGAACATGTAATTTATAACAAAAATGATGCAATATGTGTTTACTCCTTGGAGGTCTGTAATACATAGAGAGCCTGTAAGCATTCCCATTTATCTCAATGGCATAATATATATGTAATGTGATCTTTCTCTATTTTTCTAAGTATTTTTGTCCATAATGCAAGACACTGGTGAACCCCCTTACTTTCACTGTAAATATCAAAATACCATGAAGCATCTTTTAAAATATCATCTTTTGCATTTTGGAGAAGAAAGAAAGTCATGCTAGTTTGGAACCACATGATTGTGAGTAAATAATGACAAAATTAAAACAGAAAATAAATAAAGATAGATGCAGTCCCTTGACAATGGCCTATGTGTGAATAGGGTTTTTCTTTTCGTTGCCGTATAATTAGACACTTCCACTGAAATTGATGAAGTGAACAGAAAAACACTTTCTCCACATTATCATTATCTGATCCTTACCATCAACCTACATGTCCTGAAGGAAATACCAGCAGAGGTTAAACTGAGAAACCTAATAAAGCCACAGCGCCTAAATCATCAGACGGAGCGGAAATATGCCCCGAGAATATAACCAGATGGAGATGCTAATTGGGTTTGGACCTCCAATAAACAGCGTTGATGCCTTTGGGCTTCTACGTGGCCAACCAAGTGGCTGTATGAGGATAGAAGTGGACTGAAGTGACGAATTCACACTAAGGAGACTGAACAGGTCTTTGTGATGGACGGAAAGGCAGTGAGCAGAAGAGGGAAAACCTCCGAAGAAGGTGGGAGGAGGGAAGGAGATCTGATGCAAGTGTGTGAGCGTGAACCTGAAATGTTGCCAGTCTGTCTGTGAGGCGTGTTGCCCCAGATGAGCCGGGACCCATGGGAGGACAGAGATTTCTCATCTGTTTCCAGGTACACCTACAGCACCGGGCTCCCCTGGCACAGGCAACCTGAAACGAGCACATCCTGCTGTTAATGCCACAAACAATTATGATGAAACTCTGAGGGGAGCAAATATGTAGCCGTGCATAAACAGCACATATAGGTAAACAAACATATTCTTACATGGAATATATTTCCTGATCTTTTGTAGTGACTCACACCCATACTCTTCATTATTTAAATGATGAACTGGGTTATTATTGTAAACGAAAAATAAAACTAAAAAAAAAAAAAAAATATATATATATATATATATATATATATATATATATATATATATATATATATATATAAAATTCTATAATCGAGCCATCTTCACATGAATTGAACCATCTTCTGTGTCAGAGAAGACATTCAACCTGCCAAACTGGAAAAAAAAAAACACTGCTGTATCTAACTAAAACTAATATAACATTTTATAACAGTTATTACTTTAATTTGATTAGCCATATAGCACTGGTGTCACTTAGCTTGCATATTTTTTTGTATTTCAAACAGACTGCCAGAAAAGGTGCTGTCACATAAACGTAATTTTGGTAAAAATTTTGCAGGTAAAAAAGGTTCTTTTTGAGTAGTGTAGCGACATACTGTATGAAGTCACACAGATCACTCAGAAGTCCCCTTTAAGCCAAGCAGCTTTCTTATGGTCAGTGTTGCACACTTGAATCCGTTGTCTGTGTGTGGAAATATTTAGGAATCTGCGTAACCAATTTGAATCCATTGCAAAATCTGTGTGGGGAAATTGTAAAAGTTTTTTTTTTTTTTTTTTTTCTGATTCCAGTATGGTTTCTTTGTGTTGTTATTGTTACCCTAAAGGTGTAATGTGACCAATATATTCTAATAGAATTAGAATTGGATTGAAGAAAACTTTATAGGCTAGTTATAGTCTTTGGTATGAACAGGCCTTTATTATTTGGAGATTTTCAATGACTCTGCATGTTACATTGTTTCGCCGGTAGCTGGCAACAGTGACCTTTTAAGTCATTGAATCATTCACGCAAATGATTCATTCAAACCACTGATTCACCCTAAAACAAAATGCCAATGTGTTGCTCTGGGACACGCAATGGTTGCTCTTTGGCTTTGTTTGAAAGTATTTTAGTTGATGGGGCAAAATTTGACAAAGAAACTGGTAATTCTGGGTCTAAAATGTAAGCTAGTCATTACCTTATGTTACTCATTACCCACTTGTTTGTTGTAAAGTTGTATTAAGGAATATCAGAGTGTCTGTGATTCGCGTTCCTACAACTGAATCACATTCAAAGTCGGTTGATATTCCGAATAATATTTTTATATAGCAGCACACGTGCTAACATTGCTTAATTGGAAATAAGTATAAAAGCAGTAAAACATACACTACAATAACTTTGATGGGCACATCTTATTAACTGTTTTTTAATGAATTATTAAATTATTATTATGCTAACTCTTACTACTACTACTTTCATAGTGGGAAAATGATTTGACTGCTTGGTTTATTCTCTTTATGAACCATTTTCTCATTCTAAGAGATTCAGAATTAGTTGTTTTTTAGGTGTAGGTGTATTTCTTTAGATATTTTAAAGTTATTTTGTGTCAAAAAGTACATTATTCTATGTCTCTCTCTCTCTCTAATGCACAATCACAGACACACCATCATTGAAAAAAAAAAAAAAAACATATTTTATTGGTCAGACAGTGCACCTTGTCCATTTATTGGATCTAAAAGTTGCAAAGAGAAAAAGACAGACATAAGAGACAAAAAAGAGACTGAGATCTTTGAAGCAAAGTAAAGCGAGCGAGCAGACACTCTGGAACTGACACCTCCTCTCCTTCACAAAGTGGTCGTCATCCAGTATGGAACAAAAACACGCTGCAGTCTGATCTAATTAACTAAAGAGCAATATTTGCTCACCCGGAGGACAGCTAATGCAGCACTGCCTTTATATGGAACGAGGCGAGAGCAAGGAACCAGCAAAGATTGTAGAGCTTTTAGAGTAAACACGTTTTGTGCCCTTGAAAAAAAAAAAATGTTCTTGGACGGAAATGTATGGACATAATGCAATTGAGTCTTGGTGTGTATGTGTGTTGCTTCAAGTAGTCAAATGTATTTCTGATGCAAAAGGCTGCAATATACAGTACACCACCATTAAAAAGTTTGGGATTAGTAAGACTTGTAATGTTTTTTTTTTTTAAAGAAATCTCTTATGCTCATTAAGGCTGCATTTATTTGATCAAAAATACAGAAAAAACAGTAGTCTCACCATCAGCTATTGCATGTGTAACTGTGCAAATGCAGAGCACAAGGTACGTGCTGCCTGCGATGCCACACAAAGCCCACTGTGGTGACCTTCCCTTTTGATGTGCTCTCTTGTTTTCTCTCTCTCAATTACCCTGTTTTGTTGAGAGCTCTCGTTTTAGCTCGCATTTAAATTCAGAAAACGCTCAGGAGCTTTTGTCTGATCCAGCTCATGTCGTGGAGGTCACAGTGCTGTCTTTGGCCAGGCATATCTGTATGTTTGTGAGGATGTAACTCCAGCTTACACTTTGACGCTGTACAATTAAACGCTTTAATAAGACTACAACGAATAACGGTCAGACCTGAGGTGGAAGAGCTATAACGGGCCCCCTGCCACTTCACTTTTTACTGCCCATCTATCAGGGCTACTTGCTTGTTACAGACACGAAAATACATAACCTATTCCATCAAAAACCAGCATGGTACAATGGTACAAAGAGTATTTTGCATGATGCAGAGGAGATGGGGTCTTTGAGGTGATCTGGATCTCTTGAACTCTCTGAAGTACTATGAAGAAGCAGACTCTAAGGGATAGTTCACCAAAAATGAAAATTCTGCCATCTTTTACGCATGTATACTAGGTCATGTATAGTGGCAAACCTGTATGCTTTCCTCTGCAAAATATAAAATAAGAAATATTTTGGTTTTGTGTTACCCCATTTATACCACATGAAAAAAAAAAACATGCTTTGATAAATCATAAATATGATGGTCTCTAATTAAAATAAAAAAATATGAGATATCAAATCATACTTATGAGATAAAAATGTGAAATTTTAAGATAAAAAAAATAAAGAATAAGTTTAGACAAAATTTTGACATGGAAGGCTGAAATAAAGTTGACTTTTTATGACATGAGGTCATCTTATGTCAGAATTGACTCTAAGATTAATTTTTAAACTGTTTATCTAATCATGACTTAGTATGTCGTAGTTTCGACTTTTTATCTCATAATCAAGATTTTATTACAATGTAAAATGTTGTCATCATTTTGACTTTCTTTCAAATAATTATGATTTTTTTTTTACTTAGTGTGCGATCACATTGAGGTTATCTCATAATTAGAATTTACCAAAGCATTTTTTATGTGCTTTTATAACATTAATTTCTGTATGGAGAAAAGAAAAAAAATCTCAAAATGTTCCACAGAAGAAAAGTGAAGAACTAAAATTTTGTAATGACAGGAGGGTGATTACATGATGACAAATTTGTCATCCTTTTAGGCAAACTATCTAAAATAACCTTGTGTAATCTAGATGTCTTACACTTCATCTCAGCAATTGACCATAGCTTTCTTCAGTGGTCCTCTTAGACATTAACCTTCCTGGAAGTGTAGTTGATTTAATGTGTATGTTTGCAGTAGAAAGTGCCATTAACTGACCATCTCGGATAGACGACAGACTGCTGCACAGTACATATGCACTATTTATAGATGCAGGCTTATTTCTTGAGTTACAAGCACTTAAGCTCTTGCCACAATATTTTACTTCTATTATTAACCCCTCACAAGCACACTTGTTTTAAACTCCCCTTGAGCTTATCCTAAAAATCATTAGCCATTATACTTGAGGTAGTGCAGTCAGTCCCTCTCTTTAAAAGCTCAGTCTTATGAGACCAGAGGAAAGGTGAGCACTGGTGTTAGAATTAGAATGAATAGCATTTCTGATATTTCTCTTTCTTTCTCTTGGTGAGATTTTTGTGTCTTAATAATCTCCATCAGATATTTCGTTGATGTGACATGCATGTCTGCTGCATACTGAGGAAGTTCAACATACAAAATGGCATTTCGGAATTGCTGATCTTAGGAGAATCAGTTTTGTTTCTCAAAAAACTGATAAGGAAGACATGAATCAGAGTTTAGTGCAGTGTGACAACAGAAGGGATTGGAGTGAGAGTTTTAAATAAAGATCGACCGCCACACAGATGGCTCCCACTTTGTGCTCATTCATCTTAAACACACTTGGCCAGCTGGGAACTCCCTCCTGAAGAGCAGCCCTGGCCTCAATGTACAACCTGTCTGGTCTACAAATGATCTCACAAGAACAAGCTAAACAAGTTCAGCTTAGACGTGCATTAGTGTATACACTAGGAAATAATTTATTCTAAAGATAACTTTACTTGGCAATGCAAGATTTCTTTAGAGCACAATGAAATATGTCATACAGTAAACTGTTAAAAACATAAGTTCTTTGTGGAGGTCAAAATGTTCCTCTAAAGCCCTAAGGGGCTGTGGTGATGGGAAATATATGAGATGGGAGGAAAATTTATATTTCAATGATTTTGAGTTTGTTTTACAAAATTTTCAGTCTCATTCAAAAGTGTGCAAGTGAATGCAAAGTTTCTTGGGGGATCGCAAACATTTGGCCAGAGAACGGACATTTTTATTTCCATTTGATTTTTTTTCTACTATGGCTTCACAGTAGATACTTCTATAGCAGTGGAGTTCAAAATATTGTGAAAATTGAGTTTTTCTTTTTTCAAAATATATTTTCATGGTTGTCAAACTTATCATGTCAACAATAAAGAAATTTATAGAAGATAATATATATCTTTTTTTAAACAAATCACTTAAGCACAATAACATTATAAAAGCTAATTTAATAATACTAATTTAATAAAACAACTTTTTAATTTCATTTAATATTTTAAATATATAATTTAATATTTAAAATAAAATATTTACAATTTTCTTACACTGTATAAATCAGTTATCACAGATTTGATCTATGAAAATATACTCCTGCGATTATATTTTAGTAAACTTTTGTAATACAATTTCTAATTCAATTATATATAAAGTTCTGTCATGTTATAATATATATTTTTTAATTATAATATATATCTTATCCAAACTTCATTCTTATTTTAATCAATATAATACACCACACATGGTTCATTTTGCCATTCATTTTGAATTCGAGATTTGAAATGCATGCCCATACGAAAGGAAAATATATTTACCAATATATTTCTTAAAATATATTGTGATATATTGTAACATATTATTTTCTCTTTTTATTTTCTAATATTTTATATATTTGAATACATTTAATAATATATTGATGATACATATATTATATAATATATTGCAAAATATACAAATGATTGCCACTTTCAATATATTGCAATATATTGGAAAAAAATAAATTTATATAAGAATATATGCCTAATATATTACATGATATTTTCCAGTATACTGCAATATATTTTTGTTTCATAAGGGTGTACACTTTTGACAACCTTAGAATTGTTGCATTTTCCTCTGCATGCTAAACACATATACCCTGTGAGAGTGTCAGCAGCACGGCTCAGAACAGCAACGTGTCAAGCGAAATGTGGGGTTATATTTATATCTCTAGAAAAACTGGTAGTGTGTCTTTTTATGGAGGCCAGAGGTATGATAATTGAAGAGAGATAGAGTGAGAAAAAAAATGAAAAAAAAGAGATAAAGATAGTCAGCACACTAAACCGAAAGAGAGAGAGACACATTGACATGCCTTCTGGCTGTAGATGAGGGCCACAGCTGTGTTTGGTGTGGTATTTTTAAACGCATCAATGCTGCTCCAATCCCCGCACCGCGCCTGACCTATTTATAGCCCGAGCCGGCCATTGTTCTATTTCTGTCACCTGTGGGCCATGCTCTTGTTGATTCACATGCAAATCAGCCTCCTCCTCTCTGCAGCAAGCAACCTGACGGAAAACCAGAAGGAGAGAGACAGAAACAGGAGCTGAATGCAACTCCAAAGAAGAAGTGAGCCACCTTGGAGGACAAAAAAAAAAAATCTGTTTGCGAGAAAGGGAGGACCAAAAAACAGTGAATCTGACACGTCGGGGAGAAAATAACAAGCAGTTTTTTGTCGGGACCAGAGGAAGGCAGAGTGTAGAGAGTGTGAGAGACTCTCCTGCTGATTCACAGAGCCACTTAGGTGTCGACTGGAGAAGAATCGAAGAGATGAGCAGAGCAGCGGAGGAGTGAAGCTTTTTAGTGTTAGTGAGGGAGAGCTCTGTCACTCTTCGGGTGTCGCTTAAGAGGAGGAGGAGGAGGAGGAGGCAGGGGCGAATGTTCCTGGTCTCTTGAGAGAGAGAGAGAGAGAGAGAGAGAAGAGGAGGGGACAAGCTGACAGCAACACAGGAAGAGCAGGGCTGGCAGACGATGTGCTGCTAACTGAAGTACTAATGCTCCAGACCATTTACGAGGCCGACTCCTGTTTCTCCGCAGACATCATCGGGAAACACCGGCTGCCTCTGACCCCTCACGGCGCTGACATGCACAACGTCAACAACTCAGGTGACTCTTGTTTTTTTTTAGATCCCTGTCAGTCAGTCTTTCTCATGTCTCTATTATTGTGATATGAAGGACCTCACATCCTGAACTCGTGGCAGCATCATTGAGAGAGTTTTATCCTGCAGAACTGCAAGGTTTGAAGCGTTGTACGATTGTGTTTGGGGCGTTACTATGCTGTGCGTGGAGAAAGTTTCAGGAGGGCATCGTACTGTGGATGTCTGTCAGTGAGTTTAACCTTAAATCACTAAACTAACAAAGGGGCGGCTCGAGGTAAGTGTAATTATCCTGTCAGACGTCATTTCGGCAGAAAGTGGGGATAAAAACAGAACATGTACAGGATGTTATGCGACTTTAAGCCTTTTAATTCAGGAGAGAGGAAACTTCCTGACAGAAATACGCTGTCAACATGAAAGGCGCATTACTTTTCGCATTCGCCAAAGACAATCAACCCCGTTCTATTTTTGACCTGATACTGTGCGCCGAGAGCTTGGGTCTGACATCACTGAGCGAGGATATGTTTGCTTGTATTGTCTAAAATTTGAGCATGACTCATTTTGCTCTTTGCTGTTGTTTCTGACTTGTGGTCGCTGCCAGAGAGCTGCTCTCACAACCTCTGACCGGTTAAAAATGTGTTGTTCTGGGAAATCCATGATATGAAAGTTGAGGTTAATGGGGGCAAGGAAGTGCATATATAATAAGATTAAGTCATTTCGGTTACTGAAAGCAGGGTGGAGGATATTGCTTCACTTCTTTGTACTTATCATTGCTGAATCGCGGGAGGTTATCAGCCTAAATTTCAGCATCGTTGCAACATAACTGAAAGTACGCCATTTTTTTACTCACAAATCAGCACACACACTGCCTCACACAATCCTGTCATTCTAAATATAATCCTAACCCTGATTTGCACAAAGACAAGGAAAAGACTGAGCGGTCGTCTTTAAGAAGGCTCAGTGGAGCAACCTGTTTGTGGCCCCGTTCCGCGCCCTTAACTCCTCCACCGAGCAATTCAATTAATGCTCATCTGTCCAGTGAAAGCCCTGCACAGGCATGCATGGCATTATAAAGAAGTATGCGGTTAAACAACAGCCATCTGCGTGAGGAAGGCAGGCCTGTTGCTCACTCTGTGGGTCAGCTATTCTTAGAATGTTATTTTCAGCTTATAGCATTAGAGTGCTAAGATTAGCCACTGTGGCGCTCATCATCAGGGGCACATTAATGCATGGACTTCAAGGGGCTGAAGCCCAGGGGCCTACAATGGAAAGGGCACCCACTGGCTGCAGGGAAATTATATATATTTTAAATAATTATTTATATGGGAGTTTGCAGCAGTGACAACAGCGTTCTGTAAACAAACTCACACACTAATTTTCAGCGACGCCCTGGTTGTAGTAGCCTGTATAGTGAATGGCTCAGTTTAGGTTCCCCCAACACAGTTTGTATAGTTGGTATGTTCCACGTGTTCCATCGATATACTGTAAACAGAACGTACAATGCATTTGCTAGTAAATAACCGCAGCGCAGATTAACAGAAACACAACACTGCTGTGTGAAAGACCGGACAACATTCTGTAACGTCTTACTGTAAGAGTTCAGTAAACTTCATTAATCTGTGTTTCATAAATAGTGCTGCTCCGAAGTCTCAATTTTAAATCTGTGGATGGAAAAATTGGAATTGTCTTATTGCTTTAATGTGATCATTAAACTTTATACAGCTGTAATATTATTAAACGTGAGCACGTCAAAATAAAGACGTAGTTAGCAATCACCACCTAACCCACATTAAATGCCAACATGCCTTGTTGTTTTGATCTACTGATGATGAATAGTTCATATTTTGTGATTTATGGTGTTTAAATCATACCTGTAAACTTGTATTTTAGCCGGGAAGGTTTTGATGGCATTTCCTTTCTTATTACCTCAGAATAATGCCCCTAATAATGTAGTGTTTACTTTATGTAACGGCTATTTAATTCTGATGTTCCACAAGCGCCACCTTGTGGCAAAGAGTGAAACTGAAAGGATTTGCAGAACAGTGTTTTTGCATATTAACAAGACAAAAAACAAAATTTGACAAAAAAGAAAAGAAAAGAAAAAATATATATAATAAAAAAAAGAAAAAAAAGAAAAAGACAAAAAAAGGAGGTTTTCTGGGGTCTGAGGGCCTTTTGTAATGCTGTAAGCACAGGGGCCTTTTGCTATCTTAAGGTGACCCTGGCATTCATACCAGCTCCACAGATTCTTAATATAACTGTACAGTCGAATAGTTATTAGCAAAGAGTTTTGTCACAGTCAGGTGATATGTGGTTAGGATTTACATCTGTTATTGTTGACCATTGGTCTGCTTGGTAAAAATATCAGTTTCTTCTTTTTGTGTTTCAATTCTTTCGTTCTGCTGGATGCAAATAGAACTGCCACCACATTCTAAGTGTGGAGTATCTGAAGTAGTTTCCATAACATTGGCTGTGATCTTTTCACTCTGTGATCAAAAGACGAACTGCAATTAATGTGTTGTAACTGAGGCAAATAGGTCAAGTTAAGTGTTCCTTAAGAGTGCCGACTTAAGGATTTAATCTGTAACACTAAACAAGCTCAAGGAAACAGGTTCAAAGCAACACTTTGTGATTGAAAATATCTGATCAGAGTCGAGCCAGAAATCTATGGGAGCGATGTTGCTGTTGCAAGATGTTTATTGTAATGCTAATGTGCACTCGCTGTCAGTTTTAAACCACTGAAGCTCGTCTTCGAACAAATCGTATAATCATTCTGCCAATTTAGAATAAAGCAAATGTTGAAGGCTAAGAAGTATGCTGTTGAATGAACAAAATATTTTGAATGAACGGCTTGAAAGTCCTTTTCTATCAGCTACTGTTGGCTGTGAATTGTCTTGTAGTAATTTGTTCTGGTTTATTTGAAATGTCTGCATCAATGAAAGCATAATACAAAGTGTCTCAAGTGTCTAATCTAGTCTAATACACATGCAGCAATTTTATGCTGAGCGATCAAGCAGTCCCTTAATGTAGGTGATAATTATGGACAATTAAATGATTTGTGCAGTTTTTTTATATATATATATTTCTGATTAATAAAATAAATGACTTGTTCATGCATCATCTTCTTGTATCTGTAGCCTTTCACACTGTGGCCCCTGGCTATTATATTTAAATAAATAAGTTTAGAATTATGCTAATGACAGTGAAAAAAAAAATATTATATGATAATGCGGTCTATGGAGGACTACATTGTAGAAAATTGAACCTTTTGTAATGCTTATATCATGAATGTATTATTCAACATAATGAGTGGAATGACACTTTTGCTGATGTTTAATAATGTTCAGGGCTGTGATTATATTTGTCATTGGACGGGGGAAAAAATTACATTACATACATTATCAAGATTTAGATTATTGAAATAAATCATTTGTATAGGTTTACCAAATCACTTTTACAGAGTTTCAATATATATAATTTAAAATTTTTACATATATGTATTTTGTGTTCCACACAAACACATTATATATATTTTGTGGACATTTCCTTCCCCTGGTATTTAATAATGCATCCAAAAATAAACCCTAAAAACATATTTTTGCTGAAAGGGATGATCTGGATTCCCCCTGTCCTGTTTTTGCTGTAAGGAATAAGCTTCTACTTAAAAATACAGCAGCGTTTCCTGCTTTAGACAACGCCTGAAGCCCAGAATAACATCAGCCGTAATGAGCACTCAGTCACACAGCATACACAGCCAAAAAAGCATCACTCTGTTTTTGCTAAGAAACACACTGTATACCCTCCAAATATAAAAACCTGTTACTGACAACAGAGGGTAAAAAATAGAATTCACTTTAACTCTGCCGGAGGCTAATTTATAGGGCACCTGATTATTTTGCAGCTTGTTATCTGTTCTCTGTATGTAAATGATGTACCAGCCTCACTGTAGGGAAGGTTAACAGATGCAAAATTTGAAGCATACTAAAATGTTGGAATATTAATGCTCTTTTTTTTTCTTTTTTCTTTTTTTGTACACAACATTAAAAATGTCATAAACTCTATAATTTAATTTAGTTATTCAATTACACTGACTCTATCAAGCCTATTTGTACTGGATAAAAAAATAATAATTTCAAATCGTGTATGACATTTCTCCCAATACATTCTGTCATGTATGTATACACGGCTAATTAAGAGTCCAATTTAGTACCTTTTTCATTTAAAGGGGTCATGGGAACCAAGAAATCAAAATTCCATTTATCTTTTGACATATAAGTTTTCATTGTACTAAAAAACAAATGCTGTGTTGAATATATTGGATATGACAGTAATGCTGCACCACACATAAATAACTGTTTTTATTTAATGGTCTCTATTGCTTTGTCTGTTAATACAGATCGTTAGATATGTACTGATTATTTATGCATTTTAACCTAAATCCCAGCAGCGTCCATCTATGAAGGATGTAGTCTGTTGGGGGGCAAAACAGGACAGAAAAATAGCCTATCAGTTCTTAATTATGATGTTTTTTGATGGAACCATTCTGAGTGGGAGTGTGTGGGAGGTTTGCTTTTATGGCTGGATGCAGCACTACAAACCCAACGCTTTGATCATCTTTGTAATCAACAGTAATTAGAAACATCAGTCTAGGAGAAATGCATTGCTCAAGGGATTATGGGAAATGTAGTACAGCAGATGAGTCACCATATCTCTCTGGGGAAAAGAAACCGTTTGGACGCAGGGCAGGATGCTTGTCATCCCTTCCTGCTAAAAATAAAACAGGGTGCTTTCGGTCTTGGAACTTGTTTTTACTGATTCACTGCCACATCTGCGCCACCCTTCTCATCTCAAGTCATACCGTTCAGTTTTTGAACTTATAAGTAAAACCACAACTAAAGGCAGTTCATGAACGCTAAAGTGCTTGAAATGTTTAAGGTGGTGGGGGTGGGCAGTGGAATAGCTTACGTAAATTTGACAGGGTGCTCTTATTTTTGCCGAGTTAAAATTACCAGATGGCACCACATGTTTGACAGTCTTTCACACATTCCCTATATTAAGATTGTGCTCAGAAAAGCGGTTATATTTAGCCCAGTTACTGCTGTTTGCGATTCTTTTTTCAGCTCAACTGAAACAGCTCATACATCAACGGCTCTTCATGGCTTCATTACACATAATGTTCTTGCAAAGGCACGAGGCCAAAACATGAGGTGTGAGTATGTTTGGTCTCATAACATTGATTTAGCGCTGATGTCAGGTGATGCAAAAATGGCCCACGTCCCACTGTAGTCTCAACAAGTGCCTTATTAACATAATTAAAATAGAGTGGCGGGACTGACAAAAAACATGAACGTCATTACTGTTCTACAGCATTCAGCCTGTTGGTTCATTTGTAGTCAAAGATGTATTATGGAATCACAGTGGACTGAATCATTATAGGTCTTATCGAATGATGGAATCAGCTGACATTTGGTGCTGCCACTGGTTCTCACATGTTCTATGTACTTAATACGAATATGTGAATACTGTACTAAAACACAGACAATGTTTCCTTTGAGTGCACTGCAGTTG
Source organism: Carassius auratus (assembly GCF_003368295.1). Lineage (NCBI taxonomy): Eukaryota > Metazoa > Chordata > Actinopteri > Cypriniformes > Cyprinidae > Carassius > Carassius auratus. Next base: position 14,869,188 of record NC_039283.1, read on the forward strand.
AATGAAACAGTCAGTGTGAACAGTGAATGCGATTAAAATTAAAAAGTAAAAATTTAATTTATGCATTTAGCAGACACTTTTATCCAAAGCGACTTACAGTGCATTCAGGCTATCAATTTTTACATATATCGTATCATATCATATCATATCATATCATATCATATCATATCATATCATATCATATCATATCATATGTTCCCAGGGAATCGAACCCAGTGCTCTACCATTTGAGCTACAGGAACACAAGTGAATCAAAACATTCAGAGCAATCGCTGATTCACGAACAAATGACTCTTCTGAATCATTTTTTCGTGGTGAATCAGAATCTTTTAAGGCAACCAGTGTAGCCTACAAACTGACCAACCACAATTTTTAGATGCCATTGTTTTTTTTTTTTACTCAACTTTCATAAAATAGAATGCACAGGACTGTGGGATATCATAGGCAGTGGAGGATATATCAATGCTGCATTCAAAAATTAATCAGATAAAGATATCTCAGCAGACAGGATGTGGCACGATCATTTAATTATGTTGCCTTCCTATCTGCGTATGCTGACTACATGCTATAATTCCTGAACAAATTACTCTAATGAGGTGGACCCTTCAGTGAATTTTCAAAGAAATTCAGTGCAACCTGTGTTGTCTGATTCCCGAACGAATGACTCATATGAGCCGATTCTTTATAGTGAATCAAATACAGACTGTAACTGGTTGTTCATATGACAGTGTATATTTAAAGATACACATTATGGTATGTGTAAAGATACACATTATGGTATGGGTATGGTGTTTTTTGGTAGTATTTAAAAAATGTAAAAATAAACATACAAGCAAATGAAACGTTTACCACATTTTTTTGTTTGTGTTTAGCACTGTTGCATGTTCAATGCATAATTAAAGCCAATTACTGGATTGTATTTATGCCGCCTCTAAAAAAGCAGCATAAGAAGTGTAAAAACACCTTTGCAAGAACTCATTTGAACTCATTAATTAATTTATCTCAGCATTTGGAATTGTCTTTTTCCCCAATTATGTTTTCTTAAAAGGTACTCAAGAGTTGTTAATGGAAGTGTTAAGGAACCAGAACTGTGAGGAGGAATCAAACCAGTTCCACTCTTTAGACCTTATCATTTACATAAGAAGAAGTCTTTTGACCTCTGGTGACGTCGACGCTTCTCTTCCCAACAATGTGTCTCAATGGTGTCACGCTGTCTGGGGCAAGGTTAAGTTGTGTTATCCAGAGTGCCATTTGGTCTAACCTGGTCATTCTTAATCTTGCATCCGCTTGCTACCAGTCGGGTTGGGAGGTGTGAGCGGGTTGACCTCAGGTTTCGTTGCAGAGAGCTTGACTGGATGGTCGGATCAAAGTGTATCTTTTTAATGACAGTAGTGGGGTGGGCAAGCAGACAAACATAAGATAAATGAGATTTCACCATGGCGAGCGCTCCAAGCCAGCAGGTGTTTCTGAGGCTATTTTAAATCTCCATTAGGGCAGCGGGCCCAATGCCTGTGACTCATTGTTGAAGCTCATTGGCCGACTTCTTGAATGCTGTAAGAACAAAGATTAATTGAATCAGAATAATTATTCACCCTCATCATTCCAGGATGCTTAGGGTCATCTGTTTGCTTCACTAGAGAGAGCTGCTCCTGTCTCTTCAAACTTGGCTCTTTTCCAAGAAGTGTCGTAACGACAACAAACCAAGGTGATTTTTTTGTTAAACACCCAGAAGTTGGCTTCAAATGCTAGCTTCGACCTCAACCGGAGCTGACAGGCATAGCCGACATGTATCAGTGTCGACAGAAAGAGGGAGCGCTTGTGTGTGTGTGTGTCTGTGTGTATGTTTCTGTCTTATATAAGGGATGATATAATATCCACGGGTGCTCTCAGGGAGGAGACACCACACGGCGCAGCTCAATATCTGCAGGAAGAGGAGTCAGTATGATGTCGCCAGCGTTGCCATGGCAGCCAGTTTGGGCGGTGGATTGGGTGCGTGTTTTGTCATAGTCTAAGATTGCACCACTTGCTTTTATGTTGCTATTTATAATCAGCGGTTGCGCATGCAGACATTTTTGATGATGGCGAAGAACATTATGTTCAACCAAACAAGCATTAATGAGTGAATTGCTGAGTGTGTCACAGTAAGTGCCTTGCCATGGCAACTCATTAGAGGAGTATTCTAGGCTTAAGAGACACTGGTTCATGGATAGAATTCATGGTTTAAAGGATTTGCTTGTGTGTGTGTGTGTGTGTGAGAGAGAGAGAGAGCATTGAACAGGTGGTAGTGTGTTATGCCAATAACAAGCTTTCTGTGGATTAAAGTTACGTAGCTAATGAGTATGGTCTCTTGCATCTAGTGTGTTTATTGAAATCCTATCTGTCTGTCTGTCTTTCTGTCTGTGTCCGTTTGTCCATCCATCCATCCATTGTTCTGCCTGTCATTTTATCTATTGTTCTTTTGCAAACGCAGCTATTTTTAAAAGATTGTTGGTTTTGTCCCCATAGTGAAACACAATGGGATCCAAAACAACATTCAAAATTCAAACTAACATCTTTGTTACATTTAGCTTGGACAAAAAATGAAATAAAAATAAAAATAATTATTTTCTTTTGTGCTCAACAGAAGAAAAAGCATGATGCAGTTTTGGAACAACAAAAACTTTTAATAGAGATTATATTACTGTACTTGCAACCATGTTCAAATCAATATTCTTAGTTATTGATTCTGTGCAGTTTATCAGCCATTAGCTTTATGAACTGAAGCAGTTATTAAAAACCGGCCAACTAATCCATCATGCTGACTAAGAGGAAAAACCATTTGACTTAATCATGTTTCCAGACTTGCTTACTCAGTTAAACGTAAAGTGACTTGAAATCCATTTTTTTTTTTTTTTTTTTACTTCTTCCCCTATTGTGTAACAACCACTGTGTGCTTTCCCTCAATGCGAAACTTAAATTCACTGGACCATAAGTATATCTTAACCAGCTGTTCTGTAAACTTCTTTGTCTTTCTTCTCCACACCCATAGATAATTCTGTATGTATACACTTTCAAAAAACCCCATCTCTTAATTGCTTTTTATTATAGTCTGCTATGATCAGCATCTCCTCTTATATGCTTTCCGAGGGACTCTCCTCCACGTTTGCTATTGATTGCTATCTTGTGGATATATATAGTTCTAAGGGCGTTGGGGATGCCCTTTGCTCTGTGTACCCAGTGTATTACTTGTAATGAGTCACAGCTTGAAGACTACAGCGGCAATTTTCCATAACGGTGAAGGTGTGATGATGGCTCTAAGGAGGGAGGATGGTGGGGGAATAAGAGGCAGGAACACAAACATCTGAAAAACAAACTGCGGCACTGCAGTTTTCATTCAGAGGGGTCAAAAAATAGAGTTGTTTACTGTATCTCTGCATACTGTATCAGTGCAGCTCGTATGGGGCTATACTTTTGATGGCTATGAGATACAGAAAGCTAGGGGGAGGGGATCAGCTGAGCACAGTATGAAAAAGGGAAATGAGGTCATTGTTTTTTTTTTTTTTTTTTATCAAGCAGGTTGGAAAATTTCAGCTTAGGCCTGCTCATACCAAACTCTAGGGATACCCATGAAGTTTTAAAATCACTTTAGCTCTAAGGGTCTACGATAATGAAAATTACACTGAGAAACAATATTGTTAGAGTCACTTTCATAGCAATTTTTTTTTTCTATTTTGATTTTCTATTTATTTATTTATTATAAAAAATAGTTTACACCTGATTTAAAACATTAAATCCAACTTGGCAATTATTTTCACAGAACATAGTTTAAGTGCAATACGCATAGGGGAAAATCTTTTTAAAAAAAACAAAATAAATAAAACTACAGTAGTTTAAAACATATATGCCAGATTCTTAGAAATGTACTCCTTTTTCATTTAGGTTTCATATGATTTGGAATTTTTTTGAATAATATTTTCAAGAACAGTTTAAATGTAATGTCATTTTAAAAGTGTCATGTGGTGTAACTTTCAAGTAAAAAAAAATATTTCATACTTGAATAAATGTGAATGAATAAACTGTCAAGGTTAACCTTTTTTTTGTTTTGTTTTTGAATTTACAAATAATTTGACTAATTATCCATTCATCAATGTCATTATGTTTTGTAGTGGTCAGGACATGTAATTTGTCAGGTCTTGATTTGTCATTGAAAATCCCAAATTTGATATGATCTGATATGACATAATATTTGTTTTATGTTTTTTTTTTATCTCCCCACCTGACTTTGTTGGTCACACCATGACACATTTAGGCTTTTCCAATATTTAGAATTTCAAGACCGGAGATATTAGTATGTATTCAAGACAAAATTAGTATGTATAACTGATAGCTCAAATATCTCTGAATGATTCATAATAATCAGAGACATTTGTACTAAATCCTCCTATTCTCACTTGCTTTTTTCTCAGTGGACATTAAGCCAGAGGTTCCACTGGCTCTTGATCCGGGCTCCCCACTGGACCTACGTACAGACGTTAGGATGCAGGTTTCGGCCTCAGATCCTACTGTGTGGGAAAGACAGCTTCAACAAGAGCTGCTCCTAATTCAGAAACAGCAGCAGCTTCAGAAACAGTTACTCATCACTGAGTTCCAGAAGCAGCACGAGAACCTGGTTCGCCAGCATCAGGCCCAGATACAAGAGCATTTGAAGGTACCAACCCTACTGACATAATGTGTGGACGCAGCACCACAAGTACAATACAACCATACAGTCCAGCTTGATAAATAAACGTAAATCTGCTTCTCAGCTGCAGCAGGAACTACTTGCTATGAAGCAACAACAAGAGCAGCTGGAGAAAGAGAGGAAACTAGAGCTCCAGAGTCAGGAGAGAGAACTGGAGAGACATCGCCGTGAACAACAAGTCCTGGTCCTCCGGAACAGAGAGAAGAGCAGAGAGAGTAAGAGCTCATCATCATGATCACCCACACAACACTCAAACATGAAACTGACCATACACTCACACACACACACAGTTTCTATATATATATATATATATATATATATATATATATATATATATATATATATATATATATATATATATATATATATATATATATATATATATATAAACATTTCAATATATACACAAACACACACACACAGTTTATATATATATATATATATATATATATATATATATATATATATATATATATATATATATATATATATATATATATATATATATGAAGAGATCAGATGCAAAAGCCTCTAAATGTCATCTGAAATTTTCATCTAAAATTAGGACTTTTATCAAGCTCCTATGCTTTGGTTGAGTCATTTTACTTTAATGGCAATGTGCATGTCCTTTTCCAGGCTATTAAAGTGAAATAACTGAACATAAATATAGGAGCCTGATGAAAATCCAAATTTTTGATGAAAATTTCAGATGGCACTTATAGAGGCTTTTGCATCTAAACTCTTGATTGATATATATATATATATATATATATATATATATATATATATATATATATATATATATATATATATATATATATATATATATATATATATATACATTTAAATACACACACACACACACTTACAGACATAATTTCTTATTTGTGTCTTTTGATTTTTAATGAGAAATAGGACTGAGTATGAATCTTGACAGGTTTCATACAATTTACTCACAAATAGATTAATTACAACTTAAATTTAGCAACTTTCACCTTAAAAATAGCCTTCAGGAGTGCTTCACTCCTGCTGTCCAGAAGAGGGAGATATTCCTTCATTTGTTTAAAGGTGCTTAAAAATGTTTAGCCAATGGTATTATAGAGGCATCTGAACTGGAACTTTTGAGAAGAGTGTGTGGGTGAATGTGTAGGAGAGATGCTATTGTTTGAGGCCGATCCTGCTGTGCTTGGGAATGGCAGTAATACAGTAATTTCTCTGACCTTGAGAAGAGGCCAAACATTCTTTCTGTTTACAGTGACTGTATCACGCGAACCACAGAATGTTAGACAAACCCTGTCAGGAATGTCTCAGATTTATTAATCTAAATATAATTTGAAGAAACCCCAGGATGCTCATGGCTTCCATGTGTGCATCTCCTGGTGTGACAGGTGCAGTGGCCAGCAATGAGGTCAAGCAGAAACTCCAAGAGTTTCTGTTGAGTAAATCCACCAAAGACGGTACATCTAATGGGGTCCCCCCAAAAGTCACACAGAGTTCCAAACTGTGGTACACGTAAGTAACCTTCACAAACCTCAAACCATTTTAATTTACTGTTTTCAATTTGCTGAACTTTATTTCAGACTTCTCATTTTAAATGGATGTCGCACACTGATAGCACAAACTTTAAATACTATTTGAAAATGTAATATGCTAATAGATAAATCTAAATATTATTCAGTATTTAAAAGTTTGGAGTCTGTAAAATTTGTAATGTTTTTCAAAGAAGACTTTTATGCTCACCAAGGCTGCATTTCTTTGAACAAACATACATTAAAATGATAAATAATATTATGAAATATTATTGCAATTACCTGTTTACCACGTGCATATATTTTAAAATATAATTTATTGAATTTTCAGTTGCTATTATTTCAGTCTTGAGTGTCACAATGTCTGTCAGCAATCTGGCAGTAGCACTTTTAGCTTAGCTTAGCATAGATCATTGAATCTGATTAGACCGTTAGCATCTCGCTTAGAAATGACAAAAGAGTTTCTATATTTTTCCTATTTAAAACTTTACTCTTCTGTAGTACTCTTTTTAAAAAGACTTACTAACTCCAATCTTTTGAATGGTAGTGTATTTAAATATAGTAAAATGTACATAAAATGTATAAAATAAATACACACAAGACTAGATTTCAGACCTTCCAAGGTAATGAAATTTAGGGGATTTTAGCTAATAATCAGTAATGTGATACCAAGGTGGATGGTATTAGAGCACAGAAGAGCTGTCAGCTGTATTTATGACTATCAGGTAAGTTCAGGAGTTCAGTTTGCATCTTCTTTCTGTTCAGGGCCTCCCATCACACCTCTCTGGAGCAAAGTTCACCTCCTTTGGGAGGAGCGTCCTCCTCCTGCAAGATCTCTCTGCCATCCCCACAAGACTCCCGGGACGACTTTCCTTTGAGGAAGACAGGTAGGATTCTAAAAGTTGGCCTCTTAAAATTGTCACTATTGTTTTGTAATATCACCATAAAGTGCATTACATTCAAGAAACACTACAGATTATATTTAATTTCAGTTTTTGATGATAAGCTAATGCCTTATGAAACATAGGAGGAGTGTTAGGATTTCTCAGAATCACAGGATCACTTGAGTGGCGTCGCATAAGCTCGCATTTGCATTATTTTTTTAGGGATTTCTTTTCCTCCAGGCATGCTATAGTGCCACAAATGTCCTAAAACTCTAAAGGTATATAATTTTCAGCTATATCAGAGGCTTTAATTATTTAGAAAATCCTTGACTTTTCACAGAAAACACCACAGGTTTGTTGACTCAGTGTTAGAGGGAGTCTTGTAGGAAATCAGTATTAATTTGAGTTATGACTCCCACTTGACTGGCCAGTCATGAGTCCTTGCAAAGGATGAACTGTTCATAACTGTGTTGTTAAGTCACGGAAATTACATTACATTCCTTCCCCTTTGTGCCCCTATGAATTATGACGGTAAACAATTATACCTGCTTAAATGCTCTACCATATGGGTTGGCATGTTGTGTATTTACATAATTTAGGGATCAGGCAAGTGAGGTTTAATTCTAAATTATGCGGACTGTGTCTGCCAAGTGTAAACTAATCTAAGGTAATTATGTAGGTTCTTCTGTTCAAATAAGCACTTTATTGACACATGAAAGAGATGTGTTTATTGTCTTAGCTTTTGAACAGTAACCTCCAATTTTCATCATCAATTTCTGCTTCGCTCCACTGAAAACAAGCAAATATCCTGAGAACTGAAAGGAGCGGAAGGGGATCCAAACTGCCTGCTGAGAAAGCAATGGCAGTCCTATGGAAAAAAATAAAGAGAGAGAGAGAGAGAGAGAGAGAGAGGGAGAGAGGCCTTGAGCTGTTGCTGTTATGATAACTTACAAATATCACATAGTCCCTATCACACCATCATGTGGTTTTGGTCATGTTTTCATGTCGTGTGCTGCCCTGTTTAATGCCAAGGACTTTTATATTGAAGTGTATTTTCTGTTCTCTTTGTTCCTGTGTTCACTTCTTGCATTTAGTTCTTGTTCTTTTGCCTGACTTGTTACCCTTGTTAGTTGTCATAATGATTCATTAACTCCTATTTATATACTTTTTAACTTCAAACGCTCGTCTTGTCCAGCTCTGCGTGAACTCTGAGCATTCCGGTTCATGACAGTTAGGGTATGTCGAAAAACTCCCATCTCATTTTCAAAGAGAGCTTACTGAATTGACAAACTTTCGGATATAAACCATTCAGTAGAAATGATCAGTTTAAGTTTAGTATGTGAAAGTGTTTGGAACTACCCATCCTTTATGTGTGATCATCTTATCCATTGCCTAAACCTAATAAAACCTATTTCCTTCTAGTTGGATTCCAAACTCTATATACACCCATGCAAGGTCCCCTCCCCCTCTTCCTGCCCGTCTCACTTAGAATCCCCTCAAAGTACGAACGCAACAGGAGCCACACAAAGATGGTCGCTCAAGAGGTTAGGTTAGCGCTGTGGAGAGAATGAACCAAAATAAGACAAGTTTAGTGAGTGCTACAGGAACTAACACTTTTTTAATTTAAGAAGTAATTCTTCATTTCCCCTTGGGTCCTTAGCGCTGTGTCATATGCAAAACTCAACGTGGCTTTGGTTTGATCACACTGTTCTCAGTTGAACTTGTAAAGACAAGCCGTCCATTTATCTCCAAAGCATCACATGATCATTACTCACCACGTATCTTCTGTGTGCTGCGATCTGGACCGGAAAAGATCTGTGTGGTGGCACGTCGCACTGTTGCTGGCAGGAATAGTCCAGCTTATTGAAGAGAAGAAAAACCTTCTTAGTCTTGACCCAGATATCAAACATGTGGAGCAGGTGCAGCTGAGATGAGACAGATTTTAGTTTGTGTGTTTTGAAAGGTGGATATTTTGGGCCTTCAGACCAGGCTTGCTTTATTACATCAAGCCATTATTCCCCACCGGAGATGGAGGGATGTGGGAAGAGGGAAAAAAAGAAAAAAGAAAAATGAACCGAGATGCAATTATGAAGTAATATGGTTACGCATGTTGCATAATATAGTCCTGGTCTCCTGGGTAAACAGGTGTTTGTATTTTTACTAATGAGAGAAAAAGGTATCAGAGAGGCTGCAGGCGGGATCAGGTGTGTGCAAATAAATGTTGCCTTTAGAAAGTTTGACTAAGCCATTCTTCAAATGAAATGCAAAATATGCACAAAAACTAGAGAAGCACTGAAATTGAAATGCCTCACTGATAAATGAACAATATTGTATGTGTGTGTGTATATATATATATATATATATATATATATATATATATGCATGCTCTCAAAGAGTAATTTTTTTCGCCCACATGTCAGAAAAAGTTCTTACCAGTCATGAGACTGTATTTTGTGTATCTTTTCTAAATTGAAATATAAAGTAAATATTTGGCCTTATGACAGGTATTTAAAGTTAAATATAATATATATAATAAAAAACATATATACTGTACATCCATGCATTAATTAAGTTACCATAGCTAACAACCAGCAACTGTGTTTTCTTGATTTAGCCATTTTTACTTATGAGAGTAAACTTATTTCTTATGAGATATGATGTTTTTTGGTCATTTCTCGGACTCATACTAAGCCACACGACTCTGAAGGGAACTTTGTTTTTGGGTTGAGACAACACAATAAACAGACCTCAGCAGTATGTGCCTTCCAGCGCTGCTTTCAAATGTAATAATATGATTGATTTATGGGCCTGTTAAGTCTTTGCCTCATACATATTCCTGTTTGACTTGGCTTCTGGTTCCAGGCCGTATGTCAGTGCGAGGAAAAATCAAGCAGGTGTCAGGCCTGTCGTGCTGTCAGAGTGACGGCTGCAGTTTTTTCCCATAGTTGTGGCGTAGAGTGATGTGTTCTCCCATGGGATCACGATCACAGCCTCCTACTAAACCCACCAACAATCACTCTTCCACCTCCACAGCAATAGGGTAGCATTCCCGTGGTGACAGGCTGTAGCGCTGGATAAAAATAGCAGGCAATCAGGACAGTGTGGGGTGCAAGGCTGTTTGGAGAGGGCTCCCTGCAGCTCGCTCTCAGCCCACTCCACTAGCGGGATTTACATCCCATTAGTGCACTGTTAGATGGGAGCAGACAGTCCTGATTTTGCTTCTGAAGATCCCTGAAATAGCAGCCCAGTCTGGGGCCCAGTTCTCTCCCTCTCGTTCTCTCCTCTAGGACTATTACTTTCAGCTGTGTCTTCCCTTGACTCGCACTTCTCATACCAAGTCATCCTATATGGTCATATCCATTTGGTCAAATCTCGTTTTAGTATGACAACATCTGTCTCTCTCCCTCATCCGGCTGCTCCCTTCAAGGGTCTTAGCATTGCAACAATACTCTTCTAAAATAAGCAAAATCTCTAACTGTTAAAAAAAAAGAAGAAGAAAAAAACAAATTCTAATCACATACTTGTCAGCATTTAAAAGGCAGTATTTTGAAAAATGTATTGTTATTTAATAACAATAAATGATATATATATATATATATATATATATATATATATATATTAAATGGTAAATTAATAAGTTATTTATTATTTATTAAATATTGTTTATCATAAAATAATTATAAATCATAATATAATATATGCATTTCATTTTCTATCAATGTTATTTTTTCTTATAAATTATTTATTATATATTTGATCATTTTTTTACATGTATCTAAAATATTTTTGTAAATATTCATATAGTATTATGTGCATTGCCCCCCAAAAGTGTAACTGCATAAAATCACAATTGGTTTTGTTGATTATGATATAAATATATGTATAGGTACGTGTGTGTCTGTGTGTGTGTCACATGCATCTTCTCTTGCTAAACAAGTTTTGTATTGTTGTTGGTTTGCCAATGTTATGTCCATTTTAGCTTGTAAAGCAAAACCAGTAGAGAACCACTGATCTAGATTATAAGTTGCTCACACTGGATGGTAGTGTTACCATTGCACCATGGGGAACTGAGGGGAAAATAAAAATGGCACTCATAATAATGAGACCAAATTTCTGTATATTTGGCTGCTAGTTGTAATGTGGGTGTTTCCCAAAGGGAGGCACTGTATGTGGGTGGCTGGCTTACTCACGCTCTTCCCATCACAGAGTTGTTTAGAAACAGATGACTACACATCATATAAACAGACACTTCTCCATAATTCAACAAAACTTAAATGATGACAAAATACTCCATAGGGTGTCATTTGATATAATCATGTAAATTTCACTTCACTTGCTGTCTTTTTTTGCACATTTTGCATGAATATATTTTTGCATAGACCGGGTGTGACATGCTACATTGACTCACCAAAACATCTGTTAACATCAAATTTGTCTGTTAATTTATGAACTATTATACTAACTATGAAAAAACCCTCTACAAATAAACACTGCTGAACTCTTGAGCGCATGTAAAATTTATAGTTGACCTCATTAAAGATCTGTAGATTGAATGAATTAGAGTGGCTATAACTATTATTCTAGTATCATTACGTTTTTCATATTAATAATATCTGGAATATTAATGTGATAAATAATAATTTATTTCGATGAATTATATATCGTTTAAAAATAAATAATAGTAAAAACAGTGGTGTTGTCAAATACATTTATTAAAAATAAATATATCAAAATGTGAAAATGAAATATTATAATGAAATCATTCATTCTGATTGGTGCTCAAGACACTTTTTTATTTTTTTTTAATGGGAGATTACGTTTTTTCAGTTTTCTTTGATGAGCACAAGAACAACAGTAAGTTGAAATTGAAATCATGTGTAAAATTATAAATTAAATGACTTTTGTTTTTTTTATCAGTTGAACGTCTTTGCTGAATAAAATAATAATTTCTTTAATAAAGAAATCTTTCTGACCCTAAATGTTAATTTATATACAAAGTATTTTTATAATATAATATAATATAATATAATATAATATAATATAATATAATATAATATAATATAATATAATATAATATATGTTTTTTTTATCAGTTTAACAACTTTGCTTAATAAAAGTATATTTTCTTTGATAAAGAAATCTTTCTGACCCTAAATGTTAATTTATATACAAAGTATTTTTTTAAATATAATATAATATAATATAATATAATATAATATAATATAATATAATATAATATAATATAATATAATATAATATAATATAATATAATATAATATAATATAATATAATATAATCAAAAAAGGTATTCTTTCTTATTTTTCTGAACATAATTTTTTCACAGTGTATGGTCAGCCTGACTCTTGCAAATCTTTTTTTTTTTTTCACCTTGCTCAGGCTGATTTCCTCCAGATGATGAGGAAACTATGATCTTTGAAAACAATCTGTAAATGCCCACAGATCTAATCACAGTCCTCTAACATCACAGAACAGGAATGCTACTACACAAGGATGTGGATTCCCCTCTCCTACTTTCTGACACGCATAGCTACAAATGCATCAAAACATTTCCATAACAACACTTGGCTGAAAAAAGATTAGACTAAACAGTTCGGGTCCTGGATATGTGATTAACATGCGTTATTAATGTTTTCCCTCCAGTCTCAGAGCCCAATCTGAAGGTGCGGTCCAGGTTAAAGCAGAAGGTTGCAGAGAGGAGGAGCAGCCCGCTTCTCAGGAGGAAGGAGGGGAGCATCATGACACCCTTCAAAAAGAGAGCCCTGGAGCTTCTGGGTAGGAGTGCCATCCCATAATGCATCTAAATATTTGACGACGCGCCTGGGGCATAAACAAAAAGACCTTCTACCAGTTGACTGTTCGCTGTCGGTTTCTCTCCAGTAACCACAGCAGCCGTCCACTGTGTGTGCAGCTCAGTGTGCTGATGCTGTTATGTAACAGCTGCTCTGGCAGGTGTCATCCAGAGGACCATCCAATGTGGTTTTGAGCCTTGGCCTGTCGAATGATTTTTTCCATGGTGTTTCAGTCACTTGTGTATTTCTAATGTATCAGTGGCAGCAGTTGGTGGTTGGCTTTGGAAGCACGGTGGCAAGATTGTCAGCCAGTAAATCCAGTAAATGTAAATATGCCAAATGCGACATAATCCTATTGCTGCCAGCCAGATACCAGTCAATATCGCTTAAAATATATAGATAGATTAAAAAAATTGCAATATATATTTTTTTGTGGGACAGGCTGGAACAACGGTCCTGTTACCATAATGAAGAAACAAGGTTCATTAAAAATCTGAAATATTCAAATAGCAGTGTTGCACAATGACAAAGATATGTATTGAAAGTGCAGGTAAATATGCCTGTAAATTACAGTTGACTTTAAATTAGATCTGTGCAGTTTATAAATGATATTATGGATGTTGTCTATTCTTACACTCATGTCTGTCTAAATGAATCTTCCCCAGAATCCACAGCCAGCAGCAGCGCACCAGGATCAGGGCCCAGTTCACCCAACGGGGCCTACAGTGCCTTGGGGGCTGAAAACGGACCCTCCTCACTACCAGTCACCACACGTACGGAGGTACTTACATTAAACTTGTTTTATTACAGGTACGAGAGTCTATTAACAGTTAAGCTATCTCACAGCAGTTTCATGAAAGATTAAAACCTGTACGACTAAAAGAGAAGTTGACAGCCACCTGGCTGCACCCATAAATTTCCTCGACACATGCCCAGCCTGTCCTCGTGCAGCTATGAAAACACAACTGTGTCTCTACAGCCTGTGACCTGCTTTGTCCGTCTCGCTCCAATGAAAACGGCTCCCAGCACGGACAATAACGAGTCAGTTCACTTCCTCCCACAAAACTCCTGCTCTGAACCGCTAACCTTTACTGGCATAACTATGTGGTTTTCTTTGCCTGCGGCTCTCGTAAAGCTCAGGACAAGAAAGAGAAGATCAGATATATCTCAAAATTAAGTTACGTTCAGTGTTTACCTATGCATATTCTCACTAGTAACCTTCAAAATAGAGTGCAGGTTCCAGATTAAGCTCAATCAACATATATATTGTATATTAATCACCACTAAATTAATTCGAACTCCCCTATTCTTTTAAAAAAGTGCTGGTTTAGAGTGAGGAATTAAGAATGGAAGTGAAGGGGGGCAATTTATAAATATTAAAATAATCAGTTTCAAAATTATAGGCACAAAACTAACTAACTAACTAACTAACTAATAAATATGCATATAGATTTCATAATCATGTGGATATGTAATCACAAAATTTTGTGCCAATATAAACAAGTTGTTCCTTTAGGAATGTGTAGGACTTCTCCCCTTTGCCCAAGTTCATTAGCTCCCTCTGAGTCACTTCCTGGGTGCCTCATGGCTTGGGTGCCCTGTGGACTTTGCTCACAAAGAGGTGCATTCTGGGCAAATGTGGCACGTCTCTGTGAAGCCTCAGCTTAGCAGCTGTGTTATTCTTCAACACCACTGTTTACACTCCCATGAACCTCTAATGCAATAGCCGACAAGGAATGCTTATTGCGCTTGCGATCCAGGGTCGAGGTGGTGGGTGGTGGAGCTTAATTGATCCACCAGCCGCTGGTAGCCGAAGACACGTTAACAACACAAACACGCCCGATCGCTGTTGTGTTGACATAAGCTTGACATCTCATGGATCGTAGCAATGCTACCCGCAGACACCGCGCCAGTTTCGAAAGCTAGCCGTGTTTGTGATCCGTTACATTGGGGATCTTCTTTCAGTGGGAACTGGTCCCCTGGGATAAATAAGGCTGGATATCCACATACAGGTCAGTGAATAGGCAGGAGGGATTGGAGGGAAAACAGTACAGCCCCTCTGCCGCATGCTGATGGGCCACACCACTGGGTGGAGGAAGTACAGTCGAAAACTGATCAGTAGTACTGCAGTGAGACTGTTTTTCTCTGATACAGTTCAGCTTGAGAAATTATAGCAAATGGAATGCGATTCTGCATTTGTGGGCTTCTCTGTGACCTTGGTTTTTACGGCCATCGGTTAAGCTTCTACAGCTCTGCTGTGGCAGGAACAAAACAGTCATTCGTTTTAGTACATTAAAGTTTATTGTTCTGTTGCTGTTGGTCTTTCCAATGGTCCATAGTGGGATTTCAAAATATCTGTCTTTCTCTCTCCCTCCTTCCTTCCCTCCATCCCTCCATCCCTCTCTCTCTCTTTCCATCACAGCGGTGGCCATCACATCCGAGGTTATTAGGGCCTGAAAGCTCAGTGTCTATGTTAAATCTCTATACGTCTCCATCGCTGCCCAATATCACCCTGGGTCTCTCGGCTGCCTCTTCTCCCATCAGTGTAAGTCAACCAAAGACATGCATCATCTTTCATAACTTAAAGACAGCTCACAGAAAGTCTGTTTTTTTGGCATGAACAACATGACACAAAACTTCCCTATGAACTCGGTAACACTCGATCAGACTGTAATGAGTACGGCTGTAGGGAGCGAGTGTGTGTGTGTGTGTCAATTTATTCAGACATAAATGCTTTTCAAAAGAGATTTAACACTTATGTGCAAAACTACGCTATATAATATTTTAGTAAAAATTAAAATAATATAAATAACATTTAAATATTGCAGATTTTATTTTTGTGTAAATATCATATGTCTCTACATCAATTAATATTAATAATATTTATACAATATTGTATATATATATATATATTATATTTACAAAACTGTTAGTTCACTGTCAATTAATGATAATGTGTGATATTAATTTACCAATCTGGAATGATTAAAAAGTTTTGATGTTTTTGTAAACAACATTAATGTATTATGTAAATATTTATATATTTATTTAATTTTAATTAAACATTTTTTTTGCTTAAAATTAAATATGATATATAGAATTCCATATTGTATTAAGTGCGAATAGTTTTAGTGCAATATATAGTGTGAATTTGTGTATACTTTAATATTATTTTGTCCCTCTTAATGCAAGTTGTCACTCGACTATAAGGTGAAATCAGAATATTATTAGAAAAAACTTGCGTTTAATCTATGTTTCTTTGAAACTCCAATTTAGAGTCACCAAAAGTGATTGAATTCCATTGAATTGAATGTGGATGTTTACACTGATAAACGAGGAGAAATGTAGTTTATGGTCTCGGCTCAGCTGCACATTGCTTTGACTGTTGAAAGACTCGCCATCACTGGCTGACTGGATGATATGTGTAGCCTCAGGGTGCTGGCCTTTGACCTTGGGGGATTTTATAGGCCTTAGATAAATATTGTGCTTAAGTGTCTGGTGTCGGCTCTACTCCAGCCCTCCCCAGTCACCTCATCCATTACTGCTGTTTAAAGTCCAGCCAAACCAGAATAATCAAGTGTAGCTCCAAATAATATTTAATCTTGAGTTAATTTGCAGTTTATATAGTTAATCGCTCCCTACCTAGAAGATTAAATACATATGAATACATTTGCATACATATACTGTATTTGGCTATAAGAGACATCTAAGACCATTGCACATATCCCCTTGTTTCTCAGAGCACTGAGGTTTGAATCAATACAATTCAATACATTTGAGAGTAAACCAGTTGGAATAAATAAACCATATCCTCTCTATCGCCTGTCAGGCTGCTATAGGACTCCAGGAGAAGCATTTTGAGGGGGGTGGCGTATCAGCGGTCATTCAGGGTTTGACCACCCAACTTCTGCGTCCAGTGCCCCTGTCTGTTGCTATGGAGACCAAAGTGAGCAGCAGCCACCAAGCTCTCCTGCAGCACCTCCTCCAGAAAGAGCAGCTCCGCCACAAAAAGATCCTCTCTACTGGTGAGAACATCAGAACCTGCAATATAGAAGATTATTACAGAATACTTCAGAAGATTCAATAGAGGTGGTTTCAATTCAATAGGATTCAATTTAGGGTGAACAGTTCCGTTTAATGAAATGAGAGGGTGAAACTTTTAACTTGTTAGATTTGTGTGTTCACCAGATCCATACATTTTGTTACATAGGTCAAAGTCCTGTGCATCCTCCTTCTCCGCTGGCCGTGATGGAAAGCTCTCCGAGTAGCACCCGACCCAAACTGCCTCGTCACCGGCCCTTAAACCGAACCCAATCGGCTCCGCTGCCCCAGAGCACACTAGCTCAACTTGTGATTCAGCAGCAACACCAGAACTTTCTGGAGAAGCAGAAACAGTACCAGCAACAGGTCCACATCAACAAGGTACAATCATTAAACCAACCTGTCAGTGCAACAATCATTTTACTGCTATTGTGGGAAGATGAGGATGAAGCTGAATGACTGCGTTGTTATCCTAAAGCACAAACACTTTCCTTCAAATACCATTCAGTTCACATGGGAGCTAAAGTTGGACAGCCCATCTCCGTTATGTTAGGGAAAACCCTGTTCTGGGTTCAGAAGCAGCACTTGAATTAGCAAAGCTTAAGTCATCAGTTGCATGCTAACGCCACAAAATTGCACAGGGACAAGTTCAAATAGGGACCAATGAGGATAGAATGCATACTTTTGTTCCCCTGTGGAAATATTTGTGTTTCTGTGCACTGGCAGCCGTGACCTGGCCATCCGTTTAAGTGCAATTATTCTGCAGCACATGCAAGGTTAGCAACACGGGAGGCTGGCGCTGTGAAAGACTCCATTGTTAGCGGGAGCTTGCAGATTGATCTGCCTTGTTATTGCTGAGGATGCTGTGGGAAATTCAAGGTTACAAGTGCAATTTTCAGACATGAAGATCAAAAGTGTCCAGAGAGCACTTGTTTTAGCTATTTATTGTTATTGCCTTAGTCACTAGGGTCATGTAGTTCGATTTTTGCTAACTGATTTGTTTTTTTATGTTCAAATCAATTGAATTGTAGCAACTCATGTTTAAATCCAAAAAATGGTATTACATGCAGAATGCATAAGACGCTGTTTAAAACAGGTTCTTAGGAATATAGTCTTTGTGTTCATATTGGTGCCATATGAATTTGGAAACATGCAAGTCTCAATTTACTTATTCTTAAAAATGTCATGTGGTTAAACCATCAAAAAAGAAAAATATTTTACCTACACATTGAATACATGCGAGTGTATGCAAATAATTATTTTCATTTTATGGAAAGTAAATTCATGAATTATTAATTCGCACACATCTTAAGATTTTTCATATTACATGACATTTGACAATCTGAACTAATGGTAAGTCTGATATTTTTAGGATGGTTTTACCTTCAGACAGTTATGAGATGTAATTTCATATTGTATTTTTTGTTTCTTCATGTTGGTTGCATTATATTTCTCTGATTTGGCGTTTCGCTGAATTTTCATTCTTTAAGAAAAAGTAATTACAGACTATTTAAGCATTCATTTTCAAGAATTTAATTATTTTAATTAAGCTCTTTTTTCTTCATTATGACATTGGACAGTTGTATCACTCTGACAGGTCTACCTTTACACCCCACCAAAAATATCCAAATTAATTTTAATTCAGAAATTCAATCATGCCGAAATCACTGAAGAGATGTATTCAAATCTCATATATGTAATTAACAACTCACAAGCAACTCCTAATTATTAACAAGTAAATAATCTATTTTTGGACAGTCTGTAACCCTAAACTGTTAGGAGCAATAAATGATTTCTGAGAGAAATTAGGTCATGAATGTTGAGAAATCAGGGATTAGCTTTCTGAATGTTTTACCTGCGCTAAATAGGGCACCTGTGTAATTCTACATCCGCTTACAGGCTTTAGTGGGAGATATAAAGGATATATTTATATGAGGCTCACTGTTTGGCTGTTATTCCATCTTGTGAATGAGTTTGTGTTGCCTGAATTGGCATAAGGACAATAAATGGCTCATTGAGTGAAACAATTATCTGACAGAACATCCGATAATAAATCATGTTTCCTTCTCCCACAGATGATTTCGAAATCAATTGAGCAGCTTCGTCAGCCGAGCGCCCACCTGCAGGAGTCAGAGGAGGAAGAGGGAGAGGATTTTTACGACAAGGCCATGCAGCAGGACAGATCGCCCTCTGGTGGCGTCATCCGGAAGCACAGTCCCGATAGCAACATCTATGCTTCACCCACAGTCATCAGGGTGAAAGAGGAGCCCAATGCCAGTGATGATGAGACAATGGCCACTCAGAGCCTGGCCGACAAGCAGAGCTCCTACATTCACCAGGTTAAAGGGAGGGTGGTGATACAGGCCATGATATGAAACGACAGATGCGTCTTCACACTCGCACGCGAAGGCACAGGCTAACATACACGCGACATGCTTACACGACACAGAGCCATTGCTTTGGGAGCTTCAGAACTGATCTCATTCGTGAACTTGTGAAGTGATCTCTGTACTGTGCGTTGTATGTTTTGTACATAATTGAATAAGATGAGAATTTCGCTAACTTGGTCTTTTAAATGCTAAGAAGCCATTTTTGATTGTTTGTTGAAATGATAATTTAAGAAATCCTTTCTACTTTCTACCCACCCTTTGGAAAACTCGAAGCTCTTGTAGGATATTTATGTGATTTATTTTTTCCCATGGCACTATGGTTTTCTTAGAGATCTTTCTTTGCTTTTTATGAATGTTATTATAAAGATGTGTCACAGTTTGTATATACATATATAAAAACTGCATCATTTGCTGGGAGACTCCCAAATTGTATGGAAACAAGTCAGTAACCATGAAAATTCACACAACAACAGAATAAAATGGTTATTCTAGGTTCAACACAGGTTAAACTCAGTCGACAGCATTTGTAGGGTAATGCCGATTACCAAAAATAATAAATAAATAAATAAATAAATAAATAAAATGATACATATTTAATATTTTTAAATTAAAATTTTAATTAAATGAAATATATATATATATATATATATATATATATATATATATATATATATATATATATTTTTTTTTTTTTTTTTTTTTTTATTTTTTTTTTTTTATACAAATGTTAGTTAATTTTTCTATTGAAATTTGTCTATTATTTGAGCTATAAAGTTCTTGGGTTTTAGACATTCTGTTGGCAAAGAAGTTGTAAAACTCAATATATAACTTAGCATTGAAAATGTTATTAAGAAAATTTTCATACTTCTATCATGTTAACATGACACAAAGCATAGTGTTTACGTACTATTGAAATGGTATGTTAACAAATCGGCCTTAGTTATTTTTTTGCATTGGTGCAGTAATCGATATTGTGCTAAGTGCTGTCGATTAAACTTAACTTCTATTGAATCCTGGAATATTCCTTTGACAGTTCGAACAAGCTCTAGAATGACATTCTGTGTTCCCTGTTCTCCCGTGGCCCAAATCGAAGGCTGTCCTGGATTGTGAGCTCTGCGCCTTGCTGAATTCTGAGCGTTGTAGAGGAAATGCCTGGTGGAAGCCAGGAATCGGAATGATTCATGAGCGCAGGAATGCTGGGAGAGGACAACTCCACGCTGAAGTCAGAGCGCCCAGAAGTGAGCTCTGATTTACTGTTGAGGTAAATTACAAAGTGAGTGAGGAGACGGCGGGGGGAGCCCCCTTTTAAAACCAATCATTTCCTCTGTATTCCCACGTGATGTGTTTACCCCGACATGCAGGCTTGATGTTACTTCGGTAGAAAAAAAAAGGTAATCGTTCTGTTCTCTCCTGAGGCAGTTTTGCCATTCGTTGTTCGTCTTCATGAAGTACTCGGTTCAACTTGCTTGATAGTTTCAAGAAATGTACTATCGTCATTCTTTGTCGGCGAGCCATCTTTACTGTGTTTTTCTTTTTTGTTATATTTCAAGCATTTGGTGTAAAACTGTTCAGTTTTGTGACTGAGATCCTCTGAAAACCATGAAAAAATAAAACAACTCGAAGAGGAAAACATTGTCGTGAGCCATCACACTGTCTAGAAATAGCCTGTGAGTCAACCTGAGCTGGCCTGTTTCGTTCCTGTTGTCTGTTCCACTGTTCTGGATGTTAATAAGAACTGTCCGCTACCGATAGAGTGTCTCATTTAGTACACGTTTCCTTCTGTCACAGATCACCTTTTTTAAATAAAGCTCTTTTCCATCCTGTACTTCTCTGGACAGTCTTTTCACTGGGTATGTTTAATGAGTGAATTTCCTAAATAAACAGAATTGGAGTATGTAATGCAGTTGCTCTCTGACCAACTTTCCCACACTTAGCCAGAGTCCGGCTTCTGATTCCGAGGGCGATACAGAGGTTTCAGTCTCTGACTTTGAAGGCTTTCGGAACGGGGCTTTGAAGTGAACATGAGAGGTTCCCTAAGTCTGCATTAAAGCTGTTAAGATAAAGTGAACTTCAAGACGGTGATATACAACCTGGGTTAAAGCGACCAGGCCAAGTTTAACCAATTATGCAGGGTAGGCTTAGCCAGAGCTCGGACGATTCTCTGAACCAGCAATCCAAACGCAGTGTGCCACCAGTAATAGTCGATGTATTGGTGTATTTCAGTTTGGACAACTCGTATCTCAAGTGTTTTATTCGGTATTTCGAATCAGGAGAGGTGGACTGATATCAAATATCACAATAAGGGGTAAATCTTTTCAACACTTGAGCTGCAGGTCTTATTATCTTGAATGTTCAGTATTAATGACCGATTGCCCATTTTATGTGAGATGTTCTAAAGGTTTATTTGGAAAAATAAATAAATCTGTTTATTCAGTTTATTTTTTTTAGATATATAAAATGTTGCTTTCTTCCAAAACTTTGGATTTTTTTTACTGTTATTAATTTGTCTTTGCATATTTATCTACCATTCACTTTAACACTTTAAAAAAAAAATCAATGTAAACTTTTTTTGTTAAATTAGGATTTATATATTAATTTATTTAGCTGTTTAGTAAGCGTCAACATAGTTTAGCTTGCAGGTATGAATGCATCATCTAACCAAATAAATATAGCAAAGATTTACACTAATGAGATATGAAATACTTTTTTGGCACATTTTACAGTGTGATGAATAGGAAAAAGTAAAGTCTAGTATTCTTAGTATCTGACAGTCCACAGTCCATAAAAGGTTTTTTTTCTTTTCTTTTTTTTCTTTAGTGGATTGGTGTGAATGTACTGATGCCAGTAAGATGGTGGAATTAGATGTGTGTTTTTTTTATTTAATTTAGTCCTTTTCATTTGCCACAACCAAACTCAAGGTGTGATACAAAACTGCCGAGACTGTCCTGGCAGCCAGTAAAGGAAACATTTCTTTTCAAGAAAGAGTAATAAAACGCCCACCCGGGATCCAAATATATATCAAATAAAAAGGAGTGTGAACTGTAAAGGCTCCTCTCTGGCGTGGAATCATTTATTTTGGAGACACGTCCATGCCCAGTTCTCTAGGGCCCGGTGCTGGTGTTATTTTTGCAGCCTGTCAAACCAAATGTACATGGTGTGCCGTGCAATTGTTCGGATGCTTCCAAGTTGGCTGTCTGTGATTGACTGGCAATAAACTATGCTTTGCTTAACTGACAGATCATGGGCAACACATCAATGGAGAAATTCTGTCATTGGATTCATCATGAGACATATAATATATCTGCAAAGCAAAATATAAGAGTGGTAACTGCTTGATGGGGACGCTGTGGCTCATTCTGGGTTATCATTACCCATTATGCAAAGCTATTTGGCGGTTTTGCAACGTTTCACGTTGTATGGTCAAGACCTCATCCAGTAGACATCAGTGTATTGCAAGCAGCCAGAATAGGAGAGTAAGACACTGGGACAGCAAGCCCTTTGCTGTTAGGGAGAACTGCAGTTCCCCACCCTAAATGATTAAAAATGAAGAAACGCTGCCATAACTTTGACCCACAGAAATATTGTCTGTCTCACTGGCCAGGGTCATCCAACCCCGTTATCGTGACTCCAAAAGCATTGATCTTCCCTGTCATGTTTAATGAGGCAAGCGAATGGAGAAAGGGACGTTCAAAGAGCAGGCGGCGTGCAGGACCTGCTGTATCTCACAGTCAGATCGGTCGGGCTGATAGGTGAGGGTGAGGAAGAGCAGTGGCCCGGGATAAGGGCTCCCCTGGGAAGAGCTGACTGCACTCCAATCCGTGAGGGCCAAAGAAGGTTTTTGGACCAACATCATAGCTAAGAATTTTGTTTTAAGAACAGTTTGTAATGTTGCCACTAAGTTTAACATTTTTGGCTTGTATATTCAAGCATTATGGGTAACATAATAAAATGTTTTATTTTCTTATTATGCAAATACACCACAAAAGTGTTGCATTTAAACTGACAATGTTTGACAAACTTCAACCAAACAATATGAGTATATTCAATATGAGTAAAATATGATTGGACAAAAAAGTCTGACAACAATAAAACAGAGGCACTTACAACATCAATGAAACACTGCAGCCTATTAAGGTAAACTTTAATAATTGAAGGAATAGTTCACTGGAAAATTAAAAGTAGCTGAAAATGTACTCTCTGTCAGGTCATCCAAGATGTAAATGAGTTTGCTTTTTAATGTGTACAGATTTGGAGAAATGTAACATTACATTAATGGATCCTCTGCAGTGAATGGGTGTCGTCAAAATAATGAAAACTTGTTTTTATCAGCTGTTTGGACTCCCATTTTGATGCCACCATTGATAGTTTCATCGGCGAGCAATGCTAAATTTCTCCAAATTTGTTCTGATGAAGAAACAAACTCATCTACATATTGAATGGCTCTTGAAAAGCGAGAATGTTTTCAGCAAATTTTCAAAGTGTTAAAATATTCTAAAGTAAATTAAAGTATTCCTTTAACTCACTGACATTTAAAGACTGTTACATTAAAAGGGGATAAAGAAAACGAGACTTTGATATGCATGGCCAGGCATTTTTTTATTTGATTTTTTTTTATGTGCCTTCCTTCCCAGTCTTACTGTGTGTGCTCCAGGGCTCATAAAGCAGACCTTTGGCTGGGGACCTCTGGATTTAGTTGGGCAGGACATGTTTGTAAGTGTTGCTTGAATGCACCGCCGGTCAGAACAGCACCCAGAGGACCCGTAAGTCTGTGATTTTTGCTTGCTGCTGGCGACGTGAGTTTTATCCCGCTTCCAGCTCAATCCTGTAAGTGTCATTCGCAGCCTGTGTGATCATGGAGCAGAGAGGCTGCAGACACCGCGGCCTAATAAAACTAAAAATCATTCCATTCTGACTTCAAAACTTATCATCATACTCCTATAATTCTCTTTGAGGGATCCGTCTTGTTGGTGTTTTCAGGCGTATGTTATAATACAATGTGATACTCATGCACAAGCCTGCCATGTGTATAGTAGTGTCTGTAGATGAACAGAGAAACAGCGCAGGGATTCAGACCAAAAAAAAAAAAAAAAAAAAACCTCAGACTTACAATTCAGCAAAGCAGCTCTGAGGTATTCACTCTCTGAGTTATTTTCCAAATGTATTGTTAAAATTATTGTGGCAAATTTTCACTATCTAGTGTACAGCTAGTGTATCCAGTGTGATACTTCATTATAGAAATGCCAAGACTGAAATACAAACTTGTTTCTGTACATAATCTCACATTGCTGTCAGATACACACACACAGCATAAAATTACTTTTCTTGCCCTAAAGTTTTGAAACTATTCGTTGGAATATGATGAATGGACTTGTCAGGTTTGGTTGCATTTGCGCAATGACTCGGTGATAGCGCAGACCTTTTTCGCAGAAATTTTGTACAGCAGGATGAGAATGACAAGTTCCTATATGACTCCCTTAATCTGCCTGCGGAGAGAAAAGTGTTCATTATCCACCACATGTCAGTGACTGCTCTCTGAGGAGAACATTTGGAAGGTAAGGCCGATAACTCAGGCATGTAGTGCAGCAACCTCACTCTTTAAACATGAAACACAGGTCCAAAACACTATTACTGTCACTACCACAATTCTCCCTCGAGGAGTGTAAATAACGTCATCACACAGCTGGTAGGAGTAACCAGTGGGGACAGTGTTTTACGTTGCTCTTGAAGTCACTGCGAGACTGGGGTACCATAAAAGTCACAGTAAAGTTCATGTTCGCCTCTCTTGTGCTGAAGCTTATATTAAATGTAGCAGGTTTGTCTTACTCAGTGGGGCAAAGTTGGCAGAGATAAACATTTTTTTTTTTTTTGTGCAATGCTGAAATAGCTGGACATCACATCAAGGGTGCAATATAAATCTATTAGACCCAAACTCATAATAACATTTTTTTTTTTTTTACGCCTATATGGTGTATTGTACACCTATATGTGCTTTTGCATGCATATAGCAAAGCATATAATGACATTAGAATTTGCAGGCGTCCATTACAGCATGATGAGGCCTACCAAAAATGTGTACCCTATAGATGCCGAAGCTTTTGCTCACAGCACCACTAGTTTCCAATGATAAATAAGAATTCAAAGACCAAGCAAAGACAATCACCATCAATCTTCTGTTGTGGAAGTGAAAGTCAAGCCCATTTAGAAATAAACAGTGTGAGTAAAGAGTGTTCACATCTGTTACATGAATTAACAGAGCCGACTAAGCACCCCCACCATCTGCCCAACACCCTTGGTTAAAAAACAGTTTTAAAAGGCTGTCTCCTGGTGTTTTCCGCCGCAAGCGCAAAATACAGTAATGTCACACCAAACAACAGTTTTAAAGATATGTATTGCTTATACTTCTGAAAAGCATTCAACAGCTCGGGGTTGGTGAGATTTGTAATATGTTTTTGAAATAAGTCTCTTATTCTTACCAACGTTGCATTTATTTGCCCAGAAATATAGTAAAAACAGTAACATTGTCAATAATAATCGCAGATGATCTATTTTGACATATTTTAAATTGTAATTCATTCCTGTGATGGCAAAGCTGTATTTTCATCATTACTTTGGTCTACAGTGTCACACGATCCTTAAGAATTCACTCTATAATGTTGATTTGCTGCTCAAAAAAAAAAAAAAAAAAAGGATTGCGGTAATATTCTTGTGGAAGCCATGCTACATACAATTTCAGGATGCTTTGATGAACAGAAAGAACAACATTTATTTGAAAAAGAAATAAATCTTTGTTTAATCTTAATTAATTGAATGCATCCTTACAATATAAATATTAATTTCTTAAAAAAAAAAAAAAAAAAAAAAAAACTGACACCAGTCTTTTAAACAGTAGTGTATCTTGTCGCTATGAATGCTAAGCAGTTATACATCAACTGGGGTGATATGAAGCTAACACAGCCATCTTGACAGAAACACAATCTCTGGTGAGGATGGCGATGGCATGCCAGTCTGGGAAATGACTCTTTATTAACGGGGATCAACTGATTTGAGTCGTTGGATGCCACAGTTCTCAATGTACTGCAGTTAACACTGGCCCTTATTTACAATTTGAAACTCAGCTGGCACCGCCAACTCATAGGGCCTGAGGGTACATGACAAATTTTACCGAATGCCAAGTACTTTGTGAATTGGCGAGGAAACAGGTGCTTTCTTCCACAGCTGCCCCCTGCATAATCAGAGCTCCAGTATGGGTCTCATTCATATCAGCGGAGAGATTGACATTCTTCTGACTGGAATTTTGCTTAGGCCTCGTAGGAATGTCGATTGAATGCTTAAAGTGTCACACATGACACTGCCAACACATGCCTGCATCGCTGGTTGTGTTCTGGTACTTTGGCAGATGGGAAATGATTTTTTTTTTATCCACAGGCCTCAAAATATTAATTATCGAAATTGTAACATTCATGGAAGTCCATAGCTTTGCAAAAAAAAAAAAAAAAAACACAGACTCCTGCCAAGGGAAATAAAGTAGGTGTTAAGATTAGTTGAAGTCCTTAAGGAGGATTTACTGATTTACTGAGTGGCAGATGTTTTTTTCCATTTACTGTATGCAATCTCAGGCAAAAAAATGCACAGAAATTGCAGCCTGCAAACTAAAAATAGTCTTCCAATTTCCACCTCCACCCACATGCTTAAACTTTCACCTGAGGAAAAACTGAAGGCCTGGAAATCTTGGACTTTTTTTTTTCCATCCGTTTATGTCTGTTGTTCCTTCAAAAGACCTCAAGCACGTTTGTTATCGTTTATATCTTGGACGGAATCGTGCGCTTTTCCCTGGATACACGGCTTCAAATTGATAACAGATTGCTTGGGATCCTGTTCTGTGCTGAGGGAAGGCACTGTGTTTTCTTTCTTTTTTTAAAGGTTGGGGTGGGGGTGGGGTGTAATAAATGCTCGAGACGCTGTAATTTTTGTTTGAATGAGGAATGAACTTCTGGCCTGGGACAAGATTCAAAAGCCTGAGAATGAAATGGAATTGTAACTTTGCACCATTGGAATAGCTGGTGCGGCATGATCAAAGGTATAATTTACACCAAAATGAATTTTTCTGTCATCATACTCACCCACATGTCAATTCAGACCTGCAGTATTTCATTTTCTGTCTGTTGTAGATTGCAAAAGGAAATGTTGGGCAGAATGTACAAGCTGTTTTTATCCATACCGTGAAAGTGGAGGGTGACCATGGTCTGTCAAGTATCATCAAATTAAATCAGTTTGAATATACGCATATTAAGCTTTAACACACAAGAACCCATGGTTTTATGGTACTTTTAGAAAATTTTTGTCTCCTGGATGCCGTTCACGTTCACTGTATGGAAAAGAGCAGCCTGAACATAAATGTCTCTGTTTATGTTCCATGGAAGAAAGAAAACGATTTTTTTTTTCTTGACTGTCATTACACAGCTCCTAGAGATGAGCTGTTTTGACAGACGGGCAAAATATATATATAAAAAAAAAAGTATAAAAAGGATCAAGAGAACGACAACGTACTGGTTTTAATAAAACTGTGGTATCCGCCAAGAAAGTCTGACAGTGCAATCATATATCGCTCGCTTGATGACTTTCAGCAAAAATGCTTTTTAAACCCCCCTTTGAGTAAAGACCTTTAAGTGACATTTCTAACACCAACAACACTGGCTTGTAAGGAATTTGGTTTTTATATCAGTAGAGATTTCATTTTGCATGAAGAGAACATTGTTTGAAGATATTCATACATTTATACTTCTCAGCTGTATATATATATTATTGTATAAAAGATGAAAGTTTGAAAATGGTGTTGAGGAATTACTAACTTAAAGTAGAAGTGCTGCCAATGTAGCTAATTTTTTTATTTTATTTAAGTTTATTTATGCAGTTTTTGCAACAATTTATCTTTTGTGCTAACAAGCTAACTTCCCCAACAGTTGGTGTGATGGAACACTGAGTGAGTTATTACCTTAACACTGAGGAAATATTCAATGTGCTCTCCTTAAATATCTTCTTTTTCTCTTGTAGCATTTCATCGGATTTGTTTCATATACAGATTCAGTTCAGCGGAAGGTTCATATAAATATACTGGTTCATGAAGAAATTATTCACTAAATCTGTTTTCAGCTTAGTTTATTGCTGCCTTCAATTGTACCACAGAAACTTGCACCTCTGAGTCAGGTATTCATTATTACTACGTCAGGCATTACATTTTGAGTTTCCCTCTTTTAAATACAACTTCACTTGTAATTATATCAATTTCTGACTTCACTTGAAGGGCACATTATTCTGATCTCTTCACATATCTGTTTCCTCCTTCGTCTGTTGATTTTTTTTTTCTCTTTGTCTTTTAAGTAGATCTTAAAAGCAACAGCTCAACTTTGAGTATTGCCACCTAGTGGATCCACCAATTAGTTATGTCAATTCAATAGGCACATGTCTAGACAACACATTCAGTTTTTAGTTAACTACTTGACAGCTACTTTAAATCACAAGCAGTCTACTTTAGGAAGCTATAGTTTCAAATAACCTTCCAACATTACTCTTAAGTGCATAGCATTTTATACCAAGTCTTTTATCTTTCCCCTCTGCGCTCCAGGTTTTTCGATCTGACTGGTGTGTGTTGGCCAGCCTTGAGCCCTGCAAACGTAATGCTGTTTGTAATGTGAAATACAAACAAGGGACAGCAGTGAGGCATGACAACTATGTGTTTCTGTTGGAGGGAGCCCCTCACAAGAAAATACAAAGGAAAGAAGAAAAAAGAGAAGTCTATGCAGAACCATGTCCAGAAGGAGATCTCAGCTGGTCCCAGCACAAGACTAATGTTTTGATAAATTGGCTGCACCAATGCCAGGCCTCCACCTATAGCCCCTTGACAGGTCACTCTCTCGCTTTCATTCCTCTTGCTCTCTCCCTTGTAATGCCAGAATGTGTTTGCTCAGGTGCATGGTGACACAGTTAGAAGTGAAGCATGCTCCGCCATCTCCCCGTGCATGGCCAAAAGTTGTGTCATGCAGGGAGGTGGGAGAGAAGCAGGAAGCTGCAACACTAATACAGGCCAGACAGATAGTGAAAGATGAGGGAGAGACAAGGTGCGAAGGGAGAAAGAGAGTGAGGAAAGAGGAGGAAATAAGCAAAGGAGGTGAAAAGAAGGAGAGTATGTATACACGCTAAAAAGACCAAAATGAGGGAGATGAAAAGCAAGAGGTGGGCGACCACCCGTTTAGACAATGAGCGCGGGGGCCGGGATATGGGTTTTAAAGTTTATGGTCTGTGGAGCTCGCCTTAAAACAGCACAGTTCTCCGTTTATTTTATCATGCCATGCCGTCTCAGAACCTCTGTCAGGAATTCTCATTTCGTGAAGACTAATCACAGTCTAAACAAGACATCTGAGTCAATAGGCAACCCCACTGTATTGTTTACTTTTGCTTCCAAATAATCCCGACATCAGTCTGAGATGGAATTTCGCCCCAGGGCCGTTTATTTTTTGAGAATAAAAACTGGCAAAAAAAAAAAAGGGAAATAAGATGCCATTGATACTTTTGAACACAAGTTTGGTAAAGTTAGTTTTGGGTTGATGTTATAGTAAAGGATGTTATATAATGTTATATTTCCTTCCTACATGCCATTCGAAACCTGTGTGGTTTTTTTTTTCATGTGAAACACGAATATAGAATCATTATACTTTCCAAACAATAAGTGACCAAGGGATGCACCAAACTCCAAAAAGCATAATTTTGCACCAGAAGTTGTCCATAGAGCTTGTGTGCTACAATAGCTTTGTGTAAAGGACAGGCAGATATACCTCTTTTAAGCTACACATTTTCAAATACACTCAAAACAATTCTTATAGCCATGCAGCTATAACATAACTGTTTCAAGACAAAAGCAATGCTCAAAAACTGTATACTTATTCAAAGTATTTTGGCAGCATGACAAAATGAAAGTAAAATAATTGTGATGGGTTAAAGCATTCAGAAAGGACTATTATTGAATTGTTTGATCAGAATGTTGGGTCAGGACTATATATCTACACTTTTAAAACATTTGCATCTATGGTTCCATGAAGAACCTTTAAAGGGTTAGTTCACCAAAAAATGAAAATTATGTCATGTCCAGAAGGGTAATAAAAACATCATCAAAGTAGTCCATGTGACATCAGAGGGTCAGTTAGATTTTGTTGAAGCATATATATATATATATATATATATATATTTACATACATTTTCAATGGAGGGACAGAAAGCTTTCAGACTAAATCTAAAATATCTTAAACTGTGTTCCGAAGATGAACAGAGGTCTTATGGGTTTGGAACGCCATGAGTGTGAGTCATTAATGACTTTACATTAAACTGAAATGTATGCATTTAGCAGACGCTTTTATGCCAGGCAACTTACAGTGCATTACCAATGCTCTACCAATTGAGCTACAGGAACACTTGAATGACATAGTTTTCATTTTTTTGTGAACTGACCCTTTAACATTCATGGAATCTTTCCATTGCACAAAAAGTTCCCTTTTGAAAGATACAATTGATTGTTTGGGGGAAGAGCACGCGGTTCTGGCTTTAGAGACGGGCGAGTGCCATATTTTCACATAAAAATTTTGCCACACAGGAAATTCCTGAGGTTCACTTTCGGGGGCGAAGCGTGCCAATTTCGGGTTCTAACATTCAGCCTAGCCTTATCACCCCGCACATACACAAAATGCATGGATGCAGCGCTGGCTCCATTACAACTCCAGGGCATTCACATTTTGAATTACATCGATGATCAGGTAATACTAGGACAATTCCAAGACATCGTGTTAGCTCATCTAGTTTATCTAGGGTAGAAACTCAACACCAAGAAAAGGGTTCTTTATCCAGCCCAGAGAACGACTTATCCCTGGATCGTTTGGGATTCGATCACGATGCGGGCACAACTGTCTCCCGCTCGAATCGAGACCAATCGGCAGACCATGAGCAAGATCAGGCTAGGCCAAGATCGCACTGTTCGTCAGTACCAAAAGATGTTAGGTTTCATGGCTTCAGCATCCACTGGGATTCCTCTGGGGCTGTTGCCATTTCATATATATTTCAGTTGTGGCTAAAAGCCAGAGGATTTAATCCAAGAGGCATTCTTCAAAAGCAAATAAAAGTGACACGCCGCGGGCTTTTACACTATCTCTGTGCCACCAAGCAGACCATGTCTCATTGGGTCAGGGATGCTATTGCTCTTGCTTATGAGGCGCGCAGTGAAGCTTCACCTATAGGGCTCACTCCACCAGCGGGGTCACCTCCTCTAGTGCTCTAGCAAGAGGTGCCCCCTTACAACAGGGTTGTGATGCGGCAGGTTGGTGCTCTCTGCACACATTCATAAGATTTTGTAGTTTGGATATTCATGCTACTACTGGCTCTCATGTCTTTGAGTCAACGTCACAAGCTAATGTCTGAGGCCTTCTTGTGGTTTTGTGAGCACATCTGCACAACCATAGGGGTCCAGACATCTTCAAGCACGGCGGCGTGGGTATTCTCATTCCCAAAGCATCGATTGTAGCTTTTGAAAGGGAATGTTCCCAGTTACTTAACTGTAACCTTGTTCCCTGAGAAAGCGGAACGAGATGCTGCGCTGCCATGCTAAAGATGTCCCAGGACTGCTCTTCAGACAAAATATGATGATGAAGCACCTGTGGCTTATCTATTTATAGCCCCATGTTGCAGGCGCGCGTCAATGACATAATCAACCGAGGCTATATTACCTCCGGGTCAATTCTATTGACGTGTTACACACATTATTCACAGCTGGTCATGATAAAGACGTTTCCTAATGCACTGAGCAGCGCAGCATCTCGTTCCACTTTCTCAGGGAACAAGGTTACAGTTAAGTTACCGGGAACATTCTTTAGAGAGGAAAATGGTTCTTTAGATTAATAAAATGTTCTTCACACAATTTAAAAAAAATGGTTCTTTGAAGAAGCGTTCACTGAAAGGTTCATAGGGTTACCCAAAATGATTATTTTGTGGCAACCCTTTTTGAAAACTTTATTTTTAAGATTATATACAGAAACAACTTCAAAGGCCTTGCTAATGGAGCTCTCTTTATTAGCAAAACCAGTAGCAACAGATGTATCTCTTTTTGAAAACAAACAGCAAATAAAAATATGCACACCCGAAACATCAACAAGCTCAAAAAAGTGAGTTCAGTGGTAATTTTAATTAGTTTGATTTTAGAAACAATTTTTTCTTTTTTTTTCATTCATATGCATTTTTTCCAAATGACCAAGACCAAAGAACTGTAGTAGATAAAACATCCAATATGTGATGCAAAAAATTAAAATAAATAAATAAATACATCCTTCGATTCATCAGTTGTTATTGATGGCGATGGGGCATGATGAGCTTGCAGGTCTTTGTTCAGCAAACCCAACCAGTTACTCAGCTCTGATTAATAAGCTCCGATTAGCACATCCTGATGATATGACAGGCCCACCTGATAATAACACAGACATAACAATAGTCAGTAACTCTCACAAAACTCGCTGTGAAACATAACAGAACTGGAGATGTGTTTAGATTTTCCTAAATGACACTTGCCCAAAGTAAGTGTTGATTTACAAGATGATGGTATATTTGAACAGCAGTTCCCTCTGAGGTGTAATAGGTTGCCTAAAAAAGCAGAGGCAGGAAATGAAGCCTGCTATCAATGAGAGCACCTCACATCTGGATGCAATTATTTGCCCTCATTCTTTTTGGCAAGTGATAAAAGATTTAGCCATGCAGCTCTGACATCATTTTTTCAAGACGAAAACAATGCATAGAAAAACTTTACAGTAATTCAAAATACGTTCAAAGCATGACAAAATAAATGTAAAATGAATGTTATGTATTTTAAAGAGTGCTTTCAGAAGGGGTCTATTATTGAACTCTTCAACTGGTGTGACCAGAGGTCTGAAGACTATACGTTTGAATATACATCTTATTAGTGATTTTTCTGTTATATATGATTCAGAATATGATTTTTTTTACATCTTAAAACCATTTTAAATCTAAATCATTTTAAAAAGATCAATAGTTCAGTGAAAGAAATAAGTTTAGAATAGTAAAGTATAAGAATGTTATCACTGGAATGGATGTGGGATATTTTGGACATTGGGTTTCAAACACCATTGTACTCTATTTAAGTATCATTTATTTATTTTGGATGTAGTATATGTCATTACACTTTTTTTTCAAATTATTATCATTATTATTATTATTATTATTTTTACATAATAAGGGTTGCAAAGGGGCAGAACACTTCTGGTAAACTTCCAGAAACTTTCCAGAATTTTTGGAAAGTTTACAGAAATTTGCTAAACTATTTCTGCTCCTTTGCAACCTTAGACATAATATTAAATATACATTGGCATTGCTCATGGTGTCGTGGAAAAAACACATAGCATTTTGACATGATTTATTGAAACACACAAAAATAAAATTCAAGCTAAATAAAAATAATAATAATAAATTATATTAAATAAGATTTAAACATATGTAACTTTGCTGAGTATAAAATTGGTTAAGGAAACCAATGCATTTCATTTTCTTAGTTTATATTTCAGTGAACTACTTAATATGCACACCTTTTAAAATTTAACTGAATGTTAAATCTTAAAAACTAAACAAAAGAAACTAAAAATATTTTTGCATGTATGCCATTTATTTGAAGTTTGCAGACTTTGCTTGCTAACTATCAAGTGCAAAATTATACAACAAAGACGTATGCATGTAAAAGTTAGGGCAGGGATCTCTCAGTATGAACTCATGCTATATCTCTGAGGAGCAGAAAACTCTTCCAAATTTCTTGCGACCTGCTGGAAAAATGTCAGTATTAGATGGGTTTGTTCAGACTGGAGGGTGAGGTGGATTGGAGTGAAGGCGACTGACCTTAGTGATTACACCTCATATTATTGTTCCTGTCATCTGTTTTCATTGGCCCCAGGGATGGTAGCCATGGCAATAGCACATAGCAGGCCAATCGGTGGTGACCCTGCTGTCCTTTGCATTTCCTGGTGTGCCCGTGATGAAGGCAGGCTCTTCCAGGGGCAAGGATCTCCATGATGAGGCCGGGTCTCTATTTCGACTCCAGGTCCCAAACCCCTTTCATTCTCCCCCTTTCCCCCTCAGCTCTGTTCAATCACAACGGAGCTCCTGCCTGATTAGACTTACATTGTTTAAGTTCTGTGATGGAGCTGCTTAATTGTATGATTACCTAAATTGGCCTATGGGACCCCATCACACCCTGGTGTCACTCAGAGCTGGAGAGGGGTCCTGTCAGGGCCCATGATTAGGCCCCTGCTTGATGTGCCTGGCCAGAGAGCATGACCAGTCCATGTTACTTCTGGGATGATGTTTCTCTGAACCATCATGTGGGAACAGGAATCCAGATTTAAATAATCCAGATATCGCTTGGGCAGGTGGTCTGTTGCTACCTTAAGGTAAATATCTTTGCACAGCTTTTGTATTCAGCACTTACTGCATCCCCTGCCTTTTGGCAAAGTAATGTTTTCTCTCCATGATGAAGCTTGCTTCATTGCTCTGTGTGTGAACAAAGAATCGTTGTAGTATATGGGTCAATGATAAATAAGTGTGTCTATGATCATGAAGAACTATTAAAACTCTCTTTTAAAACACCTGTGCCAACAAATACTCTCTGCATTCATGTTCAGGTTTAAAATAACATCAAAATCAATTTTGATTCAGAAATTCTTAATAAAACACAATATTTTGAACGCATTATACATATAAAATGCATCTTTAAAGTTTTTTCTCTTTTTTTTTATTAATTAATAACTAAACGAGGAAGGTATACCAAAGGTTCCTTTCAAGAAAACTTTTTTCCATGCATGGGACCATTATGACATTTTTGCTACAATATATCATACCCTATACTACTGCTGTAACAGTATATCGTATCATCTAATGTTTAATCATCAGATATAACAATCATGCAATTAAAATACATGTTTACTGAGACACATGATTAAGAACAGAGCAGTGAGAATAGCATGGGTGGAAAATCACACTGTAAGTCATAGGGGTGTTATGTAACTACTGGGTAGAAACTTTGAACTGTCGTCTAGTTAATCGATTTGTGTAGCGACTGCATTCCTTACACTGATACAGCTGATACACAAACTGTGGGCCATTACAGGGAATGAAACCAAGAGGGTCTGCAAATGTTCACCCTATCGGCTGAAAAGGGTTGAATTATGAAACAGCACATTTAAAATGTGCAGTGAGGGGAAAGATAAGCAGTAAGCGTTTGTTTGTGTACGAAACAGATATACAGAATATAATGTATTGGAATAAATGTATGTGCATTATCAGTACCACATGACAAATGTAAAAAAAAGATAAACTGTATACTTTGCGGAGCGGAATAAATTGCACGAAAACCGAACCTTTATTTCCTGTCGGGGGTGGGGGGGCTGGAGAGTAAGCATTATTTACAAAAGCGCACAAATATTTGATCACCCCAGGCAGGGGGTCTGAGTGTTGTAATGACCCAGTCGGCAGGCTGCAGTCTGTTTATGAACACAGCATTGAAATGTCATTGAGCCCCTTGGGTCAGCCTTTGAAATGAAACAGATAAGATAATTGGCCCTAATAGAATCCAGAAAGCTGGTGCAGCAAGGCTTTCCCCAGGACCTTTCTCACTTTTTTGGTTTTCCTTGTAATCTTTTTTCTGTCCCTCTTGAGTTTGCGTTCGTGAGGCGTGTGGAAGTCGCTTCTTAATTCAAAGCAGGCCCGGTTCTGCCAGACTCTGGAGCCTGCAGCTTGCAGACCTTTTGAAGTCGCAAAAGTGTTCGGAGCTCAGTCGGCCTTCTAATTTGGTTGCTGTGGTAACTCTAATTTGCGCACTTTAATGCTGACTTTATTATGAAGGAAAGCAGCCATTATATGCGCCTTGGGCATTTGGGAGAGTCAAAGGTCACCCTGGAGTACACAGAACCGGTTTAATCTAAGATTTTGAAAGCTGGCATCGCCAAAACGCATCCATCACAGAAGCAGAAGTAACAGTACTAGTTCAAAACGCTTGATTGTGGTTAGGCATGCGCTTTTTAAAGATGCAAAGGATCGTGGGAATGAAACGGAAGGAGGCTTTTTTCTTCCTCAGGTGGACGTTTCAGCTTGTACAGTATGTTTGGGTGGAGGAAGAAACGTTTCCTTCAGTCCAACTGCTTTGTGTTTATCGGTCAACGATGTGACACCCGTCATTTTGTCACATCTGTTAAATAATTCTAAAATGCCTTAACGTTCAAATTCATTTTGATATTTTTTTAAGGGGACAGAAAGAAAAAAAAATATCAGGGTATACTGATACTATTCTGATAGCAGAAAGAAAAAAACTGAAAATAGAAAAGGAATTAAATACTAAAAACCTTAAGGTTTAATTTATTTATATGTTAATATAATTTAAGGGATACATTTTAGAGGATTTTAAGTGATTTTGATTTTTAGAGGTCTTGATATCAGAATAATAAAATTAATATTTTATACTGAGTGACCGCTTGTTAATATATGGAAAACTTTAGTTCGTAAAATCAAAGTCATTCAATCAATAATTTAATCTTTTCATGGTAAGACAAGCTTATTTTGGGTCATAAGCTTATTTTGGGTCATGTGGTGCAACTCCCCCAAAACTTTACTTAAATAATACATATTTTTAATAAATAGCTCATGATATTTGTAATTAAAAAAGAAGATAAAACTTTAATAAAAACATTTTTCAAGATATCCCTTAAAAAAAAAAAAAAAAAAAAAAAAAAAAAAAAATATATATATATATATATATATATATATATATATATATATATATATATATATATATATATATATATATATATATATATATATATTTAAAACAATGATATTTTTTAAAGGGATTTCTTGAAAAATGTTATACAATCTTACTCAATAACTGCCTGATTGATGTCATTGGTTCGGCTTAGCACTGGAGTACATAATTATTTTAAAATGCTTACTGCAAAATCATTGCATATAAAGGCACCTGCAGCTCCACTATGCAATTCATGCATTATTCTCCAAAAACCAGTGCTTTCTCTATATATCTTTCTAATCTCAGCTCATGATCACTCAATTCTCGCACACATCATGCAGCTTCACAATGTTAGTAAAATGGGAAAGAAAGGAGGATGGAATGGCGTTTTGGAATGGAGTTTTCCTTCAAGGCTGGTAGTTTGCACTCATCCACAGCCCATGAAGAGTTAATGTTGTGTGTCGCATGAAAAAGGCAGTAATTACTGTCCCATGCCACTGCGCAGTTCAGATCGCTCCACACTGCGACACAGACCACACTTTACGTGAATGTCCACATTCTTTGGGCAGGCTAATCAACATGATCAATGGTGCCAGACAGTTGAGCTTTAAAACAGCGTTACGTTCTGCCATGCCTCTTCTGCTCAGTTTCCCCACAGCATAGTTTCGTCTTATCAGACATGTGGAATGTGCAGTCGAAAAATAGTTCGGCTTTCAGGCAGATTTAACATGGTGATTTCAGACACAAAGTCGTAATAGGCTGCTGTTGACCTAATGGATCTGCTTTGTTCTCCGTGAGTTATGCAATTCTCATGATTTTCAAAGATTTTTCATGTGCTGACAACAGTTCTTTCATCACTCTACATTCACTGACTGTATGAGTTTTTAAAGTCTATGCATTTAAACATGCAAACCAGGAGATGATAAATAGTGGAATAGTTTAAAGGAATATTTAAAATATATTTAATGCAAGTGGCATTTGTGGCATCATATTGTCTTTTATTTTGTATTCCTAAGGAAAAAAAATCAAGGTTGATGAAGATTGAAATCAGCTTACACTGATGATTTTATAAAAGCACCTTCATTCATTTATTGTTAAAACTTGCATATCATTTGAACTGTTTTTTTTTTCTTCTTCTTGTTTTTATGGTTAATTTAGGCCTTGAGTTTATTATGAAGCAAAAGTTTGGGGCGAGTAAGATTTTTTTTATTTATTAGTTTTATTCAGCAAGGACAGTGAAGACATGTATAATGCAACTACATTTTCTATTTTAAATAAATGCTGTTTTTATTCATAAAAAAAACTGTTTGAAATACTAATTATCATAAGAACTGGAGGATCTGAAGGATCATGTGACACTGGACTGGACTAAAGTAATAGCTGTTGAACATGCAGTTTTGCCATCACGGAAGAAAAATACGTTTTAAAATATATATTCAAATAGAAAACAGTCATTTTGCATTTTAAAAATATCTCACAATTTTACTGCTTTTACTGCATTTCTAACAAATTAAATCAGCCTTGGTTGGTATTAGAAACTTCTTTCAAAAACATAAAATAAAATAAAAATATATATCAACCCCAAACTACACAGAAAAGGATAACAGATCCCCCACTAAAGTCTATTAAAACTATGGATATTTAAACATTTACAGATATGCCCGTTCACTTCAAATTGTGAGAATCCCCCACTTTTTTAAGAAAAGGAGGGACAGTTCAAAACTATTTTTTTATGGTAATCAACATTGTCACAGATGCTATCCGCTGAGCTTTACTTGTTTTGGATCTAAAATCTTCCTTTAAGTTCTACACAAGTATTTCCTGTCTGTAGAAATGTCGCTCCACCAGACTTCATGCTGTGAAAAAGAGTCAAAGGGGCGACCCCGGGGTTGACCAAACATAAGGCAGGCTGACCAGATCCATACAGCGTATGCGTAACACAATACATGCGAGCATGCCGTGGGATGCTTTGAACTTGATTTAGTACCCGGGTCACAAGCGACTTGGTTTGCATCGCTGCAGGTCGGAGCCAGAACCCTGGGGACGCCAGACCCTTACATAAAGATAAGTCAGTGCTTGATGTCAGCCTCCATGTTACGACAAAGGCCTTAGATATAGCGCATACAGATATTATTAGTCCCATTTAGGCTGGCTTTGCTAGAGTCTATATGTAATAAAAATCAGACTTTCAACATTAAAAAACTGCATTCAAAATTCCATGTAATGATCCATTGAGAATAAGAAACAGAACCACACAGGTTGCATCAAAACACCCTGATCTATTTGATTTGTCACCTTTTCCCTCTGAACTGATTCATTTAAAATGCTCTTGCATGTGTTGGTTTGGAGAGATTTCATCTAATCGGTCTCATGCCCAATAGTTCTGCAGTATTTTGTACAGTCGATTAGAGGTTCAAACCTGCACACAGAATTTTTGTTCCATAATAACAAATGACAGTAGCACTTTACAGTAAAGTTCCATTAGTTGATTTTAATTGATTGACTAACATGAAAAAACAATGTACAATACATCTTTGTTACTGTTAGTTAATGAAAACAGAGTTGTTCATTGTAAGTTCATGTTAATTCACAGTGCAGTAATGTTAACAAGCACAACCTTTGCTCAACCACAACTAAAATGGTTAACTACATGAACCTTATTGTAAAGTGTCACCCAAATATCTTTATTCTCTAGACAACAGAATTTCAGAAATGCCGGGTTGTCACAGGTGTTTTATAAATTTTGTTGGCAACAAGTGTTTGATATGGTAACTTTTACACACAAAAATGTTAAATATGCACAAATGTTTTGTGCTTCATATTTATTTAGCTGTTTAAATTTAGCTGAAAATTGAATTGAAAACTTGTAGCCAACATATGTGTACAGATAGAAAATGGCTTTCAAAAATAAACCTAGCCTTAAAAATATTAAACTGAATAAAAGTATTGCAACAGGCTCCAATCTTATTTTAAACTTTTTTTTATTTTTTTTTAATTTTGTCTTTTGCGATCACAATTTTGAATATGCTTCTCTGGTTATTAAATCTCAGGACATGGATTGATAGTAGATTTACTCAAATGTGACACCTTTGAATCATATATGAATTATAATAACAGTCAGACTGCTGGGAAATCGACTGAAAGATCTTCATCAGAACCAATGCTGACCATCTGATTCTCTCGCAAGATCTGTATAACCACAGCATCAGGAAAAAAAAAAGTTAATACTTTTAAATGAAATATAAAATTGAGTTTTTATATATCTAAATGCCAAGACGTTTGAATTATATGTAGTTGAAATGAGTTTGTGTGTGTGTGTATGTATTGTGAGAGATTAAAAACATACACATCTTACACATTTTCAAATATCTTAACGTGCTGAAACCTCTAATGGTAAATTAGTGTTTTCTTAACAAATTTATGCAAATAGAGAAAGACCTTATGCCGTTAAATATTTTTAGCCAAAAAAAATTGACCAACTTGCATAGTTTAAAAATGCAGGATATAAATCAACATTATGTGTTTTACTTTACTTATGTAAAACACAAAAAACTGACAT
Organism: Carassius auratus; assembly: GCF_003368295.1. Classification (NCBI taxonomy): domain Eukaryota; kingdom Metazoa; phylum Chordata; class Actinopteri; order Cypriniformes; family Cyprinidae; genus Carassius; species Carassius auratus. The sequence continues at coordinate 14,909,948 of NC_039283.1, forward strand.
GACATCCTGTTAATAAGTCAGATAAAACAAACATAATCTTAAAATAATCCAGCCACCACTTTTTGATATGATATTTCATTTTTATTAGCATCTTTTTGATTTGAAGATAGTTTCATACTGCATGAGCTCTAGAAAAGAATGCAAAACTCCAGCTACCTAATTACAAATTAAAAGGATGAAATGTAAAATGATTTTTTTTTTTTTTTTTTGACGAAACATGATTAGCAGGTAGAGGTTAAATGATAATGACCCTCCTGTTTTAACATCAAGGCTCTGCCCTGTGCCTTGTTAGCCCCAGCTACGCTTCCTGACATGCAGAGGAAGGAAAAGGGGAATCATTGTAATGCCCAAGAAACAACACATCACTTATCTTCCTCATGTAGTGGTGAAAATAGGCCTGTGTTTGAGAGCTATGATGGGATCCAGGTTAATGACTCTGTGGAGCGTAGTAGCTGTTCAGGAGCCGACCCCATAGGAGGATGAGTTGGGGGGATTAGGGTGATTGCCCCTGGGCCGGAGAAAGTGACGTAGGCCGTTTGACTGCTAAGAGCATCAGTCACACAATGTCGATTTCTCAATGTATGAAAGATCCCTCAGTACTGAACATTTGAAGGCAAGCTGAAAGACCATGAGGTGGAGAACTTTAATAATGAGCCAATCATAACATACCTAAGGGTTCACTTTTTGCTCTAGTTACTGATTCTGGAAAAGTGCATTAATTTGACATCTATGAATATTAACAAAGTCTAAAATGACTTAAAGTACTTTTGGTTACAGCTTTTATTTTTTAACAGGGCCGTTAAAATACTGGTTATTGTAATGAGTCAGTCTCGTTCATGAAAGTTCTCTATTCTTTTGCCTTACAAGGGCATTCTCTTCTGCCAAAGCCGCAAGTTGTGTTATGCATTTAGCAGTATTCTCGCTATATAGTCTCTAGGCATTCTCCTTCATAACAGGTTGGATCCAGATGGGGGATTTTACTGCCAAACAGAAGAACAAAAGAGTTTCCCTGAGCAATATCGTGTTAAGTGATACAACATGATCTGCTTATTACATTTTCAGAATCATTGTCTCTGAGATGTATTTTGTTTACGATAGTCACCAAAGTACAGATTCACTGAAAAACCAACAGCGAAATAACAGAACTTGAATAATGTTACAAGTAAATCTATAATACACTGATTTTATTAAATGAATAATTCACTCAAAAATGCAAACAATTTATTACAAATACACTGAAAGTAACTCACTGAATTAAACATGAAATTTTAAGTACAAGGACTTAAATACTATTTTCTTGTAAAACATCAAACATTTGGACACCATTGACTTATATTGTATGATAAAAAAAAACAAAACAGATATTTTATATATGTGTTTGGCAGAAAAAAAAAACATTATAATATATATATAATATATATAGTTGAAAATAAAATTTTAGGTCCAGTCATATTACAGTAGATGTCATGCAGCCTTCCAGTATGTATTTCTTAAGCCCATTTACAAATCATTTTTTTCTTATTCTTTTATGGCTGAGCATCGAGTAAACATGAACGTTTGAAAGCGCAGGACAAAACCTGCTTTAACTTCCACATTCTGTTTATCTATCCTGCAAAAGACAAGTCTATTTATGGACAAGCAGATTGCACAAATAAACACATCTCTAGATGTGAAAACTCTGCCTTTGCTATCCATGAAACATCACAATGGATTTGTGTACTTCTCGTGCAGCGTTCTGATTGCCTGTTTATTTTCGCATCGGCCCTCCTGAGCCAGTGGATGCTGGGCCAACCACCGCGAGGTGCCAAGTCTCTCCAGCCATTTCCTGTGTGTGACATCATTGTGTATCCCCTTGCGGCAGCATGATGCCTGTCTTGTCTGCTCCCTGGGTGGTGTGTGCTAAGTATTCCAAAAACATGGGGTTGGGCACTCTCTTTGTTGAATGAGTTTGAAAAGGGACTTTTGATGCTCTGTCACTCTTAATTCAACACTTGCACCACTAAAGCCGAATGCAACCAAACTGTAATTTAACAACTATCAGGCTGCAACACTTGATCTTTTCTCAGTCAGAAAAGCTAAAAGATGACAGCTTTCACTGGGATACTGATAATATTCTCCAAAAGCAAGAAAGAAGGGTCATTTTTTTTTTTCGTTATTTAAGGCTCTTTAGTTAGTCATTTTGTAGTGAAACGACAGGCCCATAATGTACCTTTACGTTTTGCTTTTCTAAATAAAGTTACATGAAACTAAACTAAATCAAAAACAGCATTTAATTTATAATTTGGAAACAGAGATACAGACGTTATCTGTTGTGATATAGTCGTTCTTTACCATATTTAGTTTATAACAACTGAATATATTTAAGGTGGTTTTAACTTGAGGTTTGATTATAGATATTGTATATTTAGGCATTACATATTTTGACTCATCTCACAGCAGATGCTTTTTATGAGGTGTGCGAAGCTCTCAAGGTTCATTTTTTTTTTTTTTTTGTAAATTTTTTTTACTCAACTTTTTATAAACATTATTTAAATGTATAGCCTACATTCAGACTGATCACTTTCATATTCATGATTCATTATCAGATGTTTTTGGCTCCTAACCTTTAAACTATTGAAATTAATTGGTGCTGTGAATATCTTAACTCACTTTGTTGAGATAGGAAATGGGATGTTAAGGGGTTTTAAGTTGTTTTAGGCATATACAGTATCTGTTTTATATAACCTTAGCTCTACCCAGGAAAAAGCCTTGACCCAAGCATAACTGTAACTCTGCACCATTTCTAAATTATATCCTCACAATGTTACCCTCTACAGTAATGTCCCTGTGTCTAAAGAGCCTGCCTTTAATGTAGAAACTAAAGCATGTCAGATGGCAGATGGTTTTTCAAAAGTGCTTTCATTTCTTTACAAATACAAACATTGTATCTATAAATGTTTGATCTTAAACAAAAATCGTGACAATCAAGCTAGCCAAAAAGTGTTGCAACGTGTGATGGCTTTCAATACCAATACCGAAAGTTTGAGGGAAGAAATTATTACAGATGTGAATTTTTTTTTTTAAACATTCCTCTATATATATATATATATATATATATATATATATATATATATATATATATATATATATATATATATATATATATATATATATATATATATATATATTATAATTAGTAAAACATGTTTCTGCACTGCTCACTTCTGCTAAATCATATTTATGTTTACCCTATGAAAGGTGGAGGATACTCTGATGAAGCAGGCCTGTTATCGGGGCATATCCAGTAAATAATCAAGGCATCCGCTTTCGATGGCTTTTCCAAGTAATTTTAAAACGATTGCAGGTACTTCTGCAAGCTGCACCTGTTTCCAAGACTGCAAGATCTGCTTGTCGTTTTAGTGGAAAATTATTTTTCTTCATAAAGTGAATTGCCAGTAGTTGCTGTATGAGTTGTAGCCCAAAAGAGCCAGCTGTGTAAATGAACAAGTGCTCGCTTTAACTCTTCCTTTTTTTTTTTCTTTTTTTTTTTTTTTTTACATAGGCTAGTTTATTTTTAACATAAGGGCTAATTTAGTTTTTCATGATTTTGATCATTTTTTGGTATCGGTTTACACGGACAAATACATATTTCTTTTAGATTCTATAGATATTTAGATTAGATGGAATTTTAAGAACTCTGGCAACCCTAGAAAAGTTTAAGAGAAATGTATTATAATTATTATTAACAAATGTATTAAGAGCCAAAATTCCCGATTAATAAATTGTGTAAGGGACCTGAAAGGATAATGAAAATAGCCTATATTAAAAAATAACATAAACATAATTTTGCACAAGTTTACGCAGGTTTAGGAAGGCTATTCAAACGGAGACAGCAGAGCAGCTTTACGACTCAAAAATCATTATGGGCTATAATAAAAACAATCTTGTGATTAAATGCTACATTAAATTATATATTAGTACAGTCTGGAACTTTAAATGTCAAAGTATTACTATCATTTAAAACTACAGGTTGTCATTCTTATTTCTGACAAGTAGCCTAGGCCATAGGCCACAATCTCATTCAAACAAGACAAACAAACAAACAATCAAGCGTCAGACATATGCACAATGATGTCGGAAAAGCAACATGATGTACAGTACCTGTAAGAACAGCAATTCTACACGGGTTACTTTTTTTTGGAAACTCCCACGCGCTTTCTTCTCGACACCGGATCCCACGGGCTGTGATTTAGAGCAAAAATCGTATTATATTCACAACCGGCGTCACTCCACGCGCTCTATCCCTTCAAGAAAAGGCAACGCTTTGTTTTCTAAGATTTTCAGTATAGTCTATTTAAAGGCGGACCTCAACATCTGAACATCTGTTCAATTCACGTGACTCTAAAATGCTAACATCTGTTCAAAATAAATTTCATTCGTGTGCCTCTAACGTCCATCTGCCAAATGCCTTACAAGTGGAAATGAACTCAAACTTTGGTCCAGTTTTCTCCTTTAGTTCACTTGGATCTTCATGTTGTTTGTGTAAAAACGGGAAATGTGTATTATTATTTAAACCAATATTAGAGCGATTAGAAGAGTTACCCACCATAAATTATTCGTTAAAAACTACATTTGCAATTTGTTTGTATGGACGTCGAGGGGAATTTTATTTAGGTTGACATTACAGTTGCTCAGCATACAGGGCAGCTTCATACACCCCACCTTTTCATGTCCTGCTGGAGGCAGCTTAAATTTCATAGACATCTGGGAATTCCGCACATGCCTCAAAACCCAATTACACACCTTCAAACGTGCACGTGCTTTTATTTTAATATTCCATGATTCCAAAATACTTCCCCAGACTTCACATAAAACTAAACGCAATTGACGATATATGTGTGGTTCAATAGGCTACACGAACGTAGCAAACAAATCCCATAGGCCTTTCGTAGTCATAGCAAGACAAAACGCATTTAAGGCTTTTAATCAAGGAAATTAATCCTTTGATTTTATCTAGAAAATTATATGTACTTTTATAAAATTCAATGCAATTATTTTTGAAAATGAACAAAACTGGACAATAGCAAAACAAACAGACAAAAGCAAGTCTTTTCCCTCTAACACAGTATTTTTGGAGCAGCCTCTGGCTATATGCATCCATTGCAATCCCTTGGGGTTTGACCCTGTGACGCACGTGTGCATTTGGGGAGCTCTGTGTGCAACTGCAATATATATATATATATATATGGATGGTGTTTTTTTACAGTATATATTACTGTGTTTTTTAAGTACATGCTATGATTATAAACCTGTTTTCTTGTCATGTTCCCTCTCCCCCTCCTCCTTCTTTTTGTACCCCGCCCCCCATGAACTAACATTACATATTGTTGAACCCATATACGTCTATAAATACATTTTAGATGAATGTCAGCCAACTAAATCATAAAAGTCAGAATCACCCAGACCTATCTGAATAAAACTCGATATTTCATGCAATCGAGACTATTTTAAATAATGCAATTTCATCTATAATGTACCTATTCTAATGTCATAACGGACCATTTTTTTTCTCTTGTACTATAACATTTTGCATACTGTATTAAATGAATTAAACAAAATGTGTATTGTACTGTTAAATACTGACACCTTTTCCTTTTCCTTTACCTTTTTTTTTTTTTTTTTTTTTTTTTACTGAAAGTACTGAAACGATGACTTGCTCATTTTTTTTTTCTTTTTCTTTCTAGTTTTTCAATTTCATTATATGTATTTTCGTCTCTAAACTCTTGGCCTGTTAACCAACTCATGCAATTATTCGTATTATTATTATTTTTAGATATAACTATTGAAATCATTTGTCATAATAAGGCTAAACTAAGTTTCTTCTAAATCTTTACTTAATATTCCTAAATCGTACACACGAATAAAGTGAATGGATTTTAATGCTAACGTAAAATATGTCTTAAAAGTTATTCATCTTTATTACAGAAATACGCATTTATTTACAAAAGTAACAAAAAATAAGAATGCATTTCGACACAGGAAACATTTGCCTTCATTTCAAAAAGTGTGTCATCAATAAATAAATAGAAATGTATTAAAACGTTATATTTTGCACAGGATTCGAACTAGAGGCATCATTCCCCATCTTCTCATCGACAGTCCTTGCGATGCAATTTCACTTTCTCCAAGAAAGCATTGCACAGCTGAGTCTTAAAAAACAAACAAAAATAAAAGACATGCATATGCACACATTTCTAACATTCGTCGTCAATAATAACTCTCTCGAGGAAGTCCGTATGCAGCGCACGCACAACAATTCCCTGTCCGTGGCCTTCTCCCGATAATAGCCATGACCTCTTTTGGAACATTTGCAGTTTTCCCCAAGATTATAAAGGAATCTATCACTGTGCCGGCGCATAGCTCCTCGTGTTTTCCAAGCTCTTGGCTTTCACCTGCGAATAACAACATGGTTTAGGCGGGACAATGTTTGCGACAAGCAAAACATTATTTACAGTAACATATTTGTTTTGAGAAAATAATAATAATAATAATAATAATAATAATAATAATAATAATAATAATAATAATAATAATAATAATAATAATTGTATTCGACTGTTGAAAATTTGTACTACAACAGGCCGCATTTCTAAACAATTCAGTTACATTACATGCAATAGCTGTTTAGCAACTTCTCAACTTTATTAGAGTTAAGCTACATTTTGACCAATATTCATTATTTCTTTTTATTCATTTGCTCAATAACTATATCAAAAGAGAGAGGCATTGTCAAAAATAAATAAATAAATAAATAAAAATAACAAGCCATGCTGATGGTATACAAATCCAGACGATCTGAAACACATGCAACAGTTGTTGGCTTTACAACGTGTGCGTAAACGTGAAGAACGAAGTAAATGTTTTGCGAGATCTTACTCAAATTTTTACATTAATACATCATTAAAGACGAAAGATGTTGTGAAAGCGTACCATCTGAAAACAAACAAACAAAAAGTTTCCCTGCACACTAGTGAGATGCAGACATGGACCAAGCCCCCTCCATCCTCCAAACCGAGAACGCGTAGCTCAAACGCTCGTGAGCAACATAACTACAACTTGCCATCTTGGAGTCCAGCTCGTCACTCTGTAGAACCTGACAGAGAAAATCGATGTACCTGGCGGCGAGTTTTAGCGTCTGTATTTTGCTCAGTTTGTCGGAGGGTAAAGTGGGGATGATTTTGCGCAGCGCCGCAAACGCATCGTTGAGCGACTGCGTCCTCTGCCGCTCGCGCACGTTCGCCATCACGCGCTGCGTCTGCAGGTCCTCAAAAGACTGAGGGCTGTTGCTGCTGTTGCTAGACTTTTTCCCCCTTTTCCCAAGGGTCGAGCTATCGGAATCCTCTCCGTTTTTCCTAGTCGACCGTCTTTTCCTTCCGCACCTCTTCGGTGGTATGTCGGCCTCTCCGTCGCTGTTGCTGAGGCTATCCGCAGGAGACACGGGGGAACTGGAGGAGTCTCGCGCGGGCTCTTCGGGCATCTCGTTCAAGTCTGCTGAAAGCGCCTGCGAACAAGACGCTATTCCCTCATGAGGGTGAAATACAATTCCAAGCGTGCGTTGTAAATTGTGGAGGAAATAACTAGGTATCCGGGATTCCAAGCAACTTTAAGTTAGGTTGAAAGGACAAAAGTTGGGGAGCTCTTATAGTCTGGTTAAGTGTTTGTGAGAAGAGAGATGATTGGCCAAGAAGGCTTAAGACGCGAGAAAGAGGGTGGGGGAAACTTTTCTTTTAAACTCAAGATATTTTCCTTGACAAGTCTGACAGTTCTTTGGTGAATAGAAAAAGAAAAAGAAAAAAAAAAAAAAGAAAAGAAAGACAAATGATTTGTTGTGCTTTGATTAGATGTTAAAACAATGTACAGTCAGTACATTTTAGAATCAACTCGGCATTTCCTGTGTAATTATAACCTCATTCGGTTATTGGTTATTTCATCACACGAACATATTGTTTTAGAACTGAAATGCACAGTGACCACAACATTTGGTCTTTGAGACGAAAATCCAAATTCAAAAAGAATGAGAAACCACTGAGAAACATAACTAGGCTAAACTCACGCCTGACGAATACAATGCAGGCAATAACAAGACGAAGATGTGTCTGGTCTGTCAGGTTCAGGTTGATATGTGTTTAGGAATTATACATGTATAAGTATGTCTGAAAATACCACATCTAAAAAAAATAAAAAATAAATATATATATATATATATATATATATATATATATATATATATATATATATATATATATATATATATATATATATATATATATATATATATATATTGTATATACAGTAATTTCCATGAGTTATAGATTACATAATCTTGATTGTGACAGACTTTTACTTGGAAGAACAATGCATAACCCAAACCAAGACATACAACCTAAACATGTCAAGCGTAAATGATCAGAATCTATATACTTTTAACACATCAATAAAATAACGCCCACCGTAACACTGCACAGATTTGTAATTTTATAGTTTTGTTTATAAAAAGTGAACTCATTAACGTTTTCCACCAGGGGTCGTGATATTCTGGTTGTAGGTTTTTTTTTTTTTTTTTTAACATTCCAAATTCGTAATACGAGCGTTATAAGTGCTTGGCAGTGATCTACATCAGATAAAACACAACGTATCTTGAAATCCATCAGAAATCCATACTGATCTGGAAGACTATGTATCCAATACAACTTTTAACATTTACAGTTTACACTTTTCCATCTCACCTGGGAGTAATAATTTCAATTCCTCATATGTAGAACATGCAGATCTCAAGACAAAGAAGAAACACTTGTCTCTCTTGTCTCACAACCTGTGATGCTTCATGTTCCAATCCAGGGACATCATCACTCTAGTATATCTGAAGGTCTTTTAGCAACCAGCAGATAATGCTATAACATTTGTGCTAAAGCCATACCAATTATCTTGGTAATGTCCAATATTCACCTCTTGCATAGTTTAAAGATGTTGCACAATTTTGTGCAGCTTGGGCAGGGGATTGATAAACACGTTAGGGGATTTTGGTTTGGCTCAGTCCAATGTTTGTGCAGTCCTGTTTCAGCTCCTCATGTCTCTTAAAAGACAAGTCCTGGATTCACATTATACAGGGTACATCTAATGCCACACACGTGGCATATAATCGATTTCCCTGTGCAGGACTGCTGAGTGAGTGAGGATTTTGACTCATACTAAGTATGTGATGATGATTCATGCTCTGACTCAAAAATAGAGTCCAAGAATCTGATATTTTACAGCTCCTCCCTCTGCACAGAGTGCAAGGCCGGATCCAGCACTGCTCTAAAACTAAAGCACATCACTGAAGCCTCTAATAACTGCATTATCATCTAGCAGTACTGTGAAACGAACAATCTTGTCTCTGCGGGCTTTCACTCATGTCAAGCAGTGAAACAAGCCAGCAATGTTTTACTATATGCTTGCCTTATTGACTGTTCTCATATTCACTACTTCCTCATCAGCGAATGTTCTTGAAGGGAAGGCAAAATGTTGAAGGCTCATTGCCATATCAGTAACTTTCTCATGATTTGCCACCAAGTTGTTCTACCATTTAACATTGAAGGCTATACTTGAAAAGACAACCAGGCCTGTAGATAATTTCTAGGTGGGATATTCTGAGCAGTAGACTGATAGATAGAAATATAGATAATGGAGAGTTACAAAAACAGAAAGGCAAACAGATAAATGTTAACTGAGCAGATTTTTACAACATTTTTGAGGATTATATTGCTTAAGAAACCAAAATAAAGTCAGTCAGTGGGTGAAAACATTCATTTCTTATTTTTAAACATCTTTTCTTCAGGTGCTGGAGAGCTGTTTGCTGGAGGGTTTTGGTTAGCAGTTTATTCTCATTATATTAAGGCCCTCAAATGAACTAACGTCACGATGAGAGGCAGACTCCAGATATCATACAGAATCCTGATAGGACCTGTCTGGCCCCCCAAAATAGTGAAAATTAGAGAGGCGAGGAAGAATATAGCCTGATCTGAGGACAGGACTATGAATGAGTGTTTTCACTGTGGACTGCTGTGCTGGTTTGGATGTGGCTGGATGAGTAACAGAGAAGTGGCACATGGCGGTTTTGAGTTTGCGTTTGTCTTGGTGGAATACTGAGACATGAGCCAAGCAAAATCAGCTATTAAGAGAGCAGTTTAAAATATAAATATGTTCACAATGTCAGAATGAAAAAGAGGCCAAGAGTGAAAAGAAGCCAAAAGTAATTCTACTGTGCTCCATAAAGGCTGTTTCAGGCACAGCTTTTGAATCACCAGCGCCACAACATTTTTTAAAATAGACGTACTGCAAAATAATGACAGGATATCTTGCTAATTGTCCTTGTGAAATTCAAACAAAATACGAACACAGCACAGCCACTGTAGGTGAATTTACAAGCAAATGACTCTTTTAAGTGGCCTGGTAATTAACCTTTTAATGGAGACTCTTGAATAGAAGAGTTAACCGATACACTACAAAAGTATTTTATTTTTTTAATTAACTTATTGGATCGCTGTTCCTTTCACACTCTGTGACTGTTCTAGGTCGTGAAGTTGCTGTGGTTTGCACATTTCATGATGGAATGGCAAGTGAGTGTCACATATTACACTGTACAGATTATGACTGTAGGTCGTCATCCAATGTTCCTTTAAGTCAAAAGACATTCACACTGCCAGACTCAGAATCACAGATAGGTCCAGATATTTAGCCTGCAGAGTTTTGGGGAGCACTGGAGATGCATAGATGCTTCTCTCAGATTGCTTTGATAATTCACACCGATTTGCCTAGGATTATGTGTTTTTGTCAGGTGTCTCCAGAAAACAGTGGGCTAGGAAAAATATTGCCTAAAATCACATAGTGCAGTCACACACAATATGTGATTTTCAACTCGCTGATAGTTAAAGGAAATCAAAAGCCAAAAACTCATGTGAGTGACTGTCGCTATTTAGCAGAAATATATTTAGCAGGTCAACTACCTATCCAAGCCCACTAAACATTGGACGTCAAATTGGCATGCAGATGTTAGGCCCGTCGGTCCATGACCATTTCTGAACATCTATTTGACGTCAAAACTAGGTCCACTATTTAGACGTCCAACAATGACCCAACTTGGACGTCATTTGGACCGAATTTGGACGTCCAAAAATTACATGAAAAAGACATCACTCTGATGTCACATTGCGCAGTGGGAGTCCTGTGAAATATATTATGAGTAGAACTGACATTGCGATGACAGACAGTTGTATAGTAAAAAAAAAGAACAGCATTTTGATGGCTTTGAAATCGTGTGGCATTGAGAGTTTTATTTATTTTAAGTTTTATGTACTTGATGTTCCAACTTATTACTCATTTATACTGACTGGTTGTTTGTACACACACCGTATACACCATATATATATATATGAATATACTGTTTACATAGTCAAGTCATTAAACATTATTTGCCTTTTTATCAGTGATAAAAATTTTAGCAAAACTGACAAATGTATACAATAAATCTGTCTGAGGCCCGATATATGCTTTATGTTTTTAAATTAGACACTGTTCTATTATTTTAATGTTACTGGGGCCACTGAGTCGCTCCATACCAGTCCAAATCATTACTCAGTATGCCATGCCAGACCACACACATATACACAAACTGTGGTATTTTAGTTTTAAAAGTAATTATGTTTTTCAGTAAAGTAAATGGCAGGGTATCTGTGGCACAGTGAGAACAATAACAGATGCCATTTACATTGCCCAGTTAAGGTTAATGCATTGACTAACATTATCAGCAAATGATACTTGATTTTCTGATAGCATATATCCAAAAAACATTTGCAAAAAGCATCTCAACCTATTATTAGAAGCATAGCTTCTAGTTAGTATGACTTGTAGACAAACACAGATTATGCTCTTGGGCACAACAAGCAAGTTAACATGCATCTTTTATTGCATTTAAGTTTTCAATTTATATATTTAGGTAAGTGTGTTAATAATCAACATAATTTTTGAAGAGTGTGCATATACATGAATGCAAAGAAAAACATGTAGAATGATGTAAGAGGGAATCTGGGATGAATCATATATCAAATAAAGCAAAATAGCGGGGATCAAAAATAGTGAAGTATCCGGTTAACAATTTCTGGTTCCCAAAAATAACCAAGTGGGAACATTAGAGGAACTTTCTGTGATTGCTGGGTAGTCATCAGATACCATGTTTTGTATTTTGGAGAATGAACCAAGTCTATAGGAGTATGCCAATTTCTGTTGTTTCCTGTAAATTAACTACAATCCTTTCATATTAATTGTGATCTTGAGTCAAATAATTAGCTGAAGTTATGCATTAACTATAGTGCTATCTTGCTGAACCAACTTGGTTGAAATGACAAAGATGGTAAATATGTTACTACAGTCTCAAGAAACAACTAGTCAAGTTAAGTCTGCTTTATTGTCACTTCTTCCACATGTACACTAACACTACATACATACAGATAATCGAAATTGCGTTTACTCTCAGACCCCCGGTGCATACAGATAACATTAACAGTAGAGCCTAAAAATCTAGATCAAATATAAAATATAAGAAACAACTATACAATAAGGGAATGTAAAAAAGACAATCAAATTTAAAATAAAGTTAAATAAAGCAGTGCAAGGCACATGGCAGATAGAGTGCAAATCAGTGAAGTGAACAAACAGTGCAGATAAAAGATTTTTAGTGCAAAAAATAAGCTTATTCAGTCTTATAAATTGTCAAAGGGCTCAAGAGCAGTTATTATATTTTACTGACTGATGAGATAGTAGAATGATGTCAGTTCCATGGTGAATGAGGTAGTGAACAGACCAATGCTGCACAAAGAGACTGGAGCATGCCATTGTATATAAGTATGGGGGGGTGTAGAATGATATGGACATGAGGGATCTGGGGGGGTGGGGGGGGGTGGGGGGGTCATAGTTCAGTGGTGCCTGGGGCAGAACAGGGACAGGGGGCAAGTTCGGGAGCAAGTTCAGCCTCCTGACAGCCTGATGGATGAAGCTATCCTTCAGTCTGCTGGTCCTGGACTGGAGACTCCGCAGTCTCCTCCCTGATGGCCGCAGGGTGAAGAAGCTGTGTGATGGGTGGGTGGGATCACCTGAGATGCAGAGGGCTTTGCGAGTGAGACGGGTTCCATAAATGTTCTGGAGGGAGGGTAAAGAGACACCAATGATCTTCTCAGCTGCTCTCACTATGCGTTGCAGAGTCTTTCGGCAGTACACGTTGCAGGCGCCATACCACACAGTGATGCAGCTCATCAGGATGCTTTCAATAGTGCCTCTGTAGAAGGTGTACATGATGGGGGGCAGGGCACTGGCTCTTCTCAGTTTGTGGAGGAAGTAAAGACACTGTTGTGATTTCTTGGCCAGTGCTGCTGTGTTTTCAGTACAGGAGAGGTCCTCTGTGATGTGCACACCCATGAACTTGGTGCTGCTCACTCTCTCCACAGTTTCACCATTGATGGTCAGAGGACGTGCTGAGTGTGTGCTCTCCTGAAGTCAACAACAATCTCCTTAGTCTTTTCCACATTCAGAGAGAGATTGTTGTCACTGCACCATCTGGCCAGGTGGCTCACCTCGCTTCTGTAGTTTGTTTCATCTTTGTTGCTAATGAGACCCACCACAGTCGTGTCATCCGCAAACTTAATGAAGAGGTTGGAGTTGTGTGATGGTGTGCAGTCGTGGGTCAGCAAAGTGAAGAGGAGGGGGCTCAGCACACATCCTTGGGGGGCCCCAGTGTTCAGTGTGATGGTGGTGGATGTGTTGTTGCCGACCCGTACTGCCTGAGGTCTTCCAGTCAGAAAGTCCAACAGCCAGTTGCACAGCGAAGTGTTGAGCCCCAGCTGGACCAGTTTGTGAATGAGCTGTTGAGGGATGATTGTGTTGAATGCTGAACTGAAGTCTATGAACAGCATTCTGGCGTATGAGTCCTTTTTGTCCAGATGTGTGAGTGCTGAGTGGATGGCAGTGGAGATGGCATCATCGGTCGACTGGTTGGGCCAATATGCAAACTGGAAGGGGTCCAGGGAGAGGGGGAGGGCAGACTTGATGTGGTGCATGACTAGCCGTTCAAAGCACTTCATGAGGATGGAAGTAAGTGCAACAGGATGGTAGTCATTGAAGCAGGATGGAGATGGCTTCTTGGGAATTTGAATGATGGTGGTAGTTTTGAAACATGTGGGAATAACAGCCTGACTAAGTAAGATGTTGAAAATGTCTGTAAAGACATCAGTGAGTTCTGCTGCACAGTCTCTCAGTACACGCCCAGGGATGTTGTAAGGACCCGGAGCTTTGAGTGCACTGATCCTGCTGAAAGATCTCCTCATGCTGTCTGGGGTCAGCATCATCACCTGGTCGCCGGGTAGAGGGGGAGTCTTCTGTGCAGTGGTTCTGTTTTTTTTTGCTCAAAGTGAGCGAAGAAGGTGTTCAGCTCGTTCAGCAGAGAGATGTTGCTGTCACAGGTCCGTGGTGGGAGCTTGTAGACCTCAATGGTCTGTATCCCCTGCCACAGGCTCCTAGTGCCTCTGCTGTCGGTGAATTGATGGGCTACCCTCCCAGAGTGCTATCTCTTAGCCTCTCTGATGCAGCGGGACAGGTTGGCCCTGGCTGTTCTGCACATCTCATCTTCAGCTCTGAAGGCAGCGTTCCGTGTCTTCAGGAGTCTGTAGACCTCCCCTGTCATCCAATGCTTCTGATTGGCCCGGACAGTGATGGTTTTTGTTTTCAATACACTTGTTGATGTAGGCAGTTTCGTAAGCTCCTCTCTGTGTGGTGTAAACAAAGTCCAAAATATTATTACCTCGTATTGGAAAGTTGGCATGGTTGAAATCCCCAGCTATGATGAGAAAAGCATCAGGGTGTGCTGTCTGCAGCTCACTGATGTGCTGGTAGAGTTTATTTAGTGCGTCGTTCCTGTTGCTGTTGATGTTGTTCGGGGGAATGTAAACCGGAATGAGCAGTATGGGAGTATATTCCCTCTGCAGAGAGAATGGCCGGCACTTAATAATCATTAACTCCACCAGGGGTGAGCAGTGTTTGCAGATTACAATAGCATCATGGCACCACGCGTCATTGATGTAAACACCATGCTAGCCATCGCAGATTTTTCCTTCCGCGACGAGAGCTCTGTCCACCTCGATAGCACGTCTGCTGGTCGAACTGAATAGCACAGTCTGGAACGCTGTTGCTGAGCCATGTTTCTGTGAACACAAAAACACAACAGTCTCTTACAGTCCTCTGAGTTGAATGTAATAATCGAATGTAGTCCAGTTTATTGTCCAACGAGCATACATTAGCCAGTACGATGGTGGGGATAGATGGCTTGTGTGGGTTAGCCGTTAGCCTAGTCCGGATACCTCCGCGCTTACCCCTCTTCTGCTTCCTCTCACACCGCTTGTGGCACTTCCACTGTGGGCGAGAAGCAGTCATGTGGGTCGGTGATGTTGTAGGCCTCCGTAGCAGATCGAGATCCCATAGCTGTTCCG
Source organism: Carassius auratus (assembly GCF_003368295.1). NCBI lineage: Eukaryota > Metazoa > Chordata > Actinopteri > Cypriniformes > Cyprinidae > Carassius > Carassius auratus. The sequence continues at coordinate 14,925,499 of NC_039283.1, forward strand.
CGTGCGCAGAGTTTAACTGTAAAAATGCGGTTCTGCCGACATCGAGCATAAATTTGTTACTGTATGCACGCTTACAAACAGCTAGACGCGATGACGACATACAAAAATACTGCGACTCACAAGACAAAAACCCCCAAAACACTGTTCTGTTGGGACAGAGAGAAGCCGCTGCTTGTGGACGCGCCACCATGAATGTAACCAACTAGTTAATTTCTTCAACCGTGCTGCATACTATGGTAGTTAAGCAGCCCTGGGGTGCTTTTCCCAAAAGCAACTTTGGTTGCATATTCCATTGTTACCAATAAGAGTCACAAAACTTGTGACCAATGTTAGCCAACAATGGTTTTTGGTCTGTAACTTTAAAGCATGCCATGAATCTTAGTTATCAGCATACTTATCTGGACTTGAGTTGTATTACTGGATGCGTTTTTGTTGGTGTGTGTGCAATGACAGTTGGGGTCACCAAAAGTGCTACAGCTGTGTGTGGGAATGAATATGGGACGTTGGGGTAACAGGCAGGAGTTGGGGGTTGTAGGCTGAGGGAGCGCAAGCAGGGGAGGGGACAGGCATCCCGTGCCAAAAAAAACAGAGGAAGGGGACGGATGCTCCCGCTGGCTCTGCAGCCTGCACTCGAGGGAAGCTTAGCCGCAATGTCCTCCCACCAACACTCTTAAACTCTACAGCTGGGGGAAGAGAAGATGTGATATAGAAAGAGAGAGATTGTGTTTAGGGGTCAAGCACTGGTTGTCTGAGGTATTAAAATTTGTGTGACCCTTTCGTTTCAAGTGGGGTACTTGGAGACACAGACGTCTGAATATTTTTCGTTTTGTCAGCTTTAAGGCCTCACGTTACACCGACGATAAATTCTTTTGAGGTTTTTATAAGCAGGAGATCTCCAAAAATATGTGGGAGCAACAACAATATCTCTCCTCTTGTCTGCACCATCACAATTTTTCCATCACACCAAATGTTCAATGCACCTACAGGCATAGTTTTCCCAGGAAACTACTCCTGCCTGTCAGTACACAATCACTGGCCTGCTAAACAATGTTTTTCTTGGAATGATCAGCAGACAGCCACAGTTTCTTTACTATGCAGTGGCAGAAATGTGTGGTGAAAACTTGCTTTAGCCCAAAAGAAAAATCTGAATTCATGATAGTGTGCTGCATATCATGTTACCTCTCTGAGCTTCTGGCGGCTTGTTTGTTTAACTTTAATGAAGTGACTTAATGGCACGACTATGATCTTCCCATCTCATCCAGTTTGAGGTGCTCATGGGAGACATACAGACACAATGATGAAGACAGACAGTGTGAGAGGAAGAAAAGTAAAGAGTCTGCAAGACAGGCGAACGGAGAAAGTCAAATAGCTGATGGAAGGCAGAGCGTGAGAATGAGACAAAAAGCTTAAGAGACACAGACGCTGAGCGAGAGGAACAGGCAGCGTGAGAGAGAAAGTCCACAAGGAAAGAGGTGCAAAGTGAGCAGTGAGAACTCCGCCACCCTTCAGCCCTTCCCTGCAGGACACTGAAAAGCTACACCCCTCCTGAGTGATCTCCAGGCCACGGTTCCTGGAAATGTCACTTTGAACTTATAGATGCTTTCTCCTGAGATATGCAAGGTTCCGCTGAGATGGGGCTCAATAAAAAGTTAGAGCACTGAAATGCTACTTCAGCCACTGTAGGAGAGTGTTGGTATATGGCTATTTGTATGCTTGAAATTGGGCAGCAAAACCATCAAGCACACATCGACATAAGCCTATGGTTTTAAGACACTTATATACATTAACCATTAAATATTTTGGTCCTGAGAAAATTTACAAGGAATTGGGCCTTTTGAGGACTGAAACTATAGCTGTTGGTAACATATGTAAGTTGTAGCTGTGTTAAGTGTTGCATAAGATGTTTGTGTTCAATTATGATGTTTTAAATGAAATCGCCATCATGTGTTGAACTAGATATTTTAAAGGGGTCATATGATGTAATTTCATTTTTTTTTTTTTTTTCTCTTTGGAGTGTAACAAGCCCTTGGTGCATAAAGAAGATCTGTACAGTTACAAAGACTAAAGTCTCAGATATTCTTTATTAAAGTTAAGACTTGACATCACAACAGATTTGGAGAAATTTACATCACTTGCTCACCAATGGATCATCTGTAGTGAATGGGTTCCTTCAGAATGAGATTCCAAACATCTGATTAAAAACATCACTATAATCTACAAGACTCCAGTCCAACAATTAACATCTTGTAAACAGAAAAGCTGCATGTTTGTTTTTATCAGCTGTTTGGAATCTCCTTCTGAAGGCACCCATTCACTGCAGAGGCTCCATTAGTGATCTGGTGAACAAATATGTTCCGGTGAAAAAAACTAATAAACATCTTGGATGACATGAGGGTTAATTCTCAGCAGATTTTAACTATTGGGTTTACAATTCCTTTTAATACAAAAAAAAAAAAAAAATGTGTGCAGGTTTCTGTCTATATATGTGCGTTGAAATCAGTGTCAGTGTGAAAGCTTTTTTAAATTAGTTTATTGTTTATTTCCAAGAAAACTGAGGGAATTTAACTGTTTAAAAATAAATTGTATGTTAAATTGAGAAGTTCAAATAGTGAAGGTAATAAGACTTTATAGACAATTTATAATACAGTTTATTCATATTTAATGAAATACATGCCAAACTCAAGTGAGAATTATTTTTTGATAGATAAACTTAAAGATTAAAGACAATAAGTCTTAATATCTAATAATTTTGTAAACATTGTTTCAAGCATGTTTAAATAAATGCTACTGGAAAACAAGACATAAACATACTGATTATCTTTTTTTCCCATTTAAAACCAAATAATGCACTAAAGATGATGTTTATTAATGGTGATGTAAAGTTTTCCCAGAATTTCCCAAATTCCCAAACACACTCCTAATCAGTAAAAAGAAATAACCCTCCGTCAAATTTCCACTCTGATCTATGATGTACCATGGGAAATCACATTTACAGACAATTAATGAGTCATTAATAAAGTTGGTAAGCCTCGTCTCCCTCTGACCACATCCTTCAGAGCATTTCTCTGTGTTCTCCATTACAGGCGGGTTTGCCAACCTCAGCTGCTACAGCTTCAACGTGACCTGTCACAAGAGAATTCCCCTTCACCTTCTTCATGTGAAGCACTCCACACCACACGCGCCGCTACCTGCCAGAGCCCTATGTCTGGGCGCTCAAAACAACACAAGCTGCTCTATGCCTTACATATACAGTGATGTATCAGTTTAGCTCGACAGTGTGTGCTAGCCAAGGGCAACAGTTATTTTTGAACTTCAGTCAGTAGAACTTTCTGCGCTCCAAATCAACTCAGCGGCACCTCGGAAATTAACCACACAGTGACATTTAAATCTCCAAGCATCCTCTGCCAGAGAGATGAGCCAACGATAAAGAGGACTACTTCCTGTCTCCACTAGCTTCCTCCAAATACTCACTCATATTGTGATTGCTGTGTGGTTTAATGCTCAGAGGGACAGTAATGGAGAGAACATCCCACTGGTGCAGGTTACCCCAAGTTCTCAGTGGCTCTGGGAGGGGAGAGGACCAGAGATGATTTACACGGGTCATCCCTCAGACACCGCCAGCAGTGAGTCACAAAATCTTTGCTCGTATGAGTCAGTGGAACAAGGACGCCACTCATCCAGACGAGCGAATGTGGAAAGCAACCAGCAAGAAAAACAAACTGACTGATTAAAAGAAACACCGTTCCAGCTTATTGACCAAGTTGTCCTCCGATAACTACATACCACATTTTCCATCTGAACAGGGTGTGTTTAAATTAATTTAAGATTAAATGCAGCATGTTTTAGAAGGTTAATGTGGTTCAGGGAACAGAGTGCAACAGTCAGAATATCAATATTCATTTTCTCTATAGAAAAATTGCTTTTTAATGATTAATGTACAAAACCCTTGAAGAAATTCATACCGTGAAAGATGACATAAAAGCGCAGATATGATATCCTAGAAGCCATAAGCCAGTCTGATTGTTTAACATAACATCAAGCAATATAATGTATGTCTAATGTAATAGAAAATTATAATATATCCATAGACACTGTATATATGTATTAATAATTCATTTTAATTTATTAATATTTTAGTTAATTTAAATTATATATATTTTAATAATTAGATATTTTTTGTCCCAGGTCGTGGTGTGGAGGAAGCATGAGGAGAGGAAGTAATCCGCGATAGAGTCTTTAATTAACATAGCATAAAACACTTGGAAAATGAGTGATACAACAACCACCTGGTAACTTCAGCGCAAGACAAGGGAACTGAGGAAAACACCGGGTTAATAAACACATGGAATCTAATTAGGGAAAACAGTTGAACATTTGAACAGAATAAACAAAAATTATGAAATGAAAAGTTATTAACTAAATAAGAACCAGAAGTGAACCAAATAGGGACAAACAGGAACTAAACAGAAACAAACACGTGACAGATATTGCCCCCCTCTGGTAAGCGCGACCTCGTGTCACATAACATCGAGGGGTGGGAGGATGGGCACTTCTCCAAGGTGGTACCGGTCCCATGGCGGATCTCACAGTTCAGGTTGCAATGGTGGAGCTGGTAGCTCAGGAGGCCATGGCGGATCCTCTGTGGCCTCAGCTGGCTTTTGATCACAGGGATATATCACACCACCACAATTTTCTTGGAGAAAACTAGGAATCCTGGGTGCAATATGGAAGCGTAGGTACTTGAGGGCGCTCTGGAGGGGATTCAGGGACTGGAGCCCGGCTTGGGCTAAACACGGGGACAGGAGCCCTCACTGGGCTAAACTCAGGAACAGGAGCACTCACTGGGCTACACTCGGGAACAGGAGCACTCACTGGGCTAAACTAGGGAAAAGGAGCACTCACTGGGCTAAACTTGGGAACAGGAGCACTCACTGGGCTAAACTTGGGAACAGGAGCACTCACTGGGCTAAACATGGGAACAGGAGCACTCACTGGGCTAAACTTGGGAACAAGAGCACTCACTGGGCTAAGCTCGGGAACAGGAGCCCTCACTGGGCTAAACTCAGGAACAGGAGCCCTAACTGGGCTAAACTAGGGAACAGGAGCCCTCACTGGGCTATACTTGGAACTGGAGCCCTCTGTGGGCTAAACTTGGGAACAAGAACCCTCACTGGGCTAAACTCGGGAACAGGAGCACTCACTGGGCTAAACTCGGGAACAGGAGCCCTCACTGGGCTAAACTCGGGAACAGGAGCCCTCACTGGGCTAAACTCGGGAACAGGAGCCCTCACTGGGCTAAACTCGGGAACAGGACCACTCACTGGGCTAAACTCGGGAACAGGAGCACTCACTGGGCTAAACTCGGGAACAGGAGCACTCACTGGGCTAAACTCGGGAACAGGAGCCCTCACTGGGATAAACTCGGGAACAGGAGCCCTCACTGGGCTAAACTCGGGAACAGGAGGCCTCACTGGGCTAAACTCGGGAACAGGACCACTCACTGGGCTAAACTCGGGAACAGGAGCACTCACTGGGCTAAACTCGGGAACAGGAGCCCTCACTGGGCTAAACTCGGGAACAGGAGCACTCACTGGGCTAAACTCGGGAACAGGAGCCCTCACTGGGCTAAACTCGGGAACAGGAGCCCTCACTGGGCTAAACTCGGGAACAGGACCACTCACTGGGCTAAACTCGGGAACAGGAGCACTCACTGGGCTAAACTCGGGAACAGGAGCACTCACTGGGATAAACTAGGGAACAGGAGCCCTCACTGGGCTATACTCTGGAACTGGAGCCCTCTGTGGGCTAAACTTGGGAACAAGAACCCTCACTGGGCTAAACTCGGGAACAGGAGCACTCACTGGGCTAAACTCGGGAACAGGAGCACTCACTGGGCTAAACTCGGGAACAGGAGCCCTCACTGGGATAAACTCGGGAACAGGAGCCCTCACTGGGCTAAACTCTGGAACAGGAGGCCTCACTGGGCTAAACTCGGGAACAGGACCACTCACTGGGCTATACTTGGAACTGGAGCCCTCTGTGGGCTAAACTTGGGAACAAGAACCCTCACTGGGCTAAACTCGGGAACAGGAGCACTCACTGGGCTGAACTCGGGAACAGGAGCCCTCACTGGGCTGAACTAGGGAACAGGAGCCCTCACTGGGCTATACTCTGGATCTGGAGCCCTCACTGGGCTAAACTTGGGAACAGGAGCACTCACTGGGCTAAACTCGGGAACAGGAGCCCTCACTGGGCTAAACTAGGGAACAGGAGCCCTCACTGGGCTATACTCTGGAGCTGGAGCCCTCTGTGGGCTAAACTCGGGAACAGGAGCCCTCTGTGGGCTGGATTCGGGAACTGGAGCCCACTATGGGCTGGATTTGGGGATTGGGAAGCGCTTGCAGTGGAGGGTGCTCTGGAGGAGCACGCACAGCAAGGTGGTTTCAAGGAGTTGGCACTGGAGCGAGCTCTGGGGCTGGAGCCTACACTGTAGCGCACCTACAGACCAGAAAAACCGCCTTCTCCTCCACAGATTCCCCTCTTGGCTCGGGGTGAAATGCGTAGCTGGTGGATTTGCCGCTGTGGTGACCGGTGGGCTTGGATCAATGACAGCTGGTGGGCTTGACTTTGTATTAGCTGGCTACCTAGGAACCAAAACCAACCCCCTTCTCCACAGTTCAGGTTGCAATGGTGGAGCTGGTAGCTCAGGAGGCCATGGCGGATCCTCTGTGGCCTCAGCTGGCTTTTGATCACAGGGATATTACACCCCACCACAATTTTCTTGGAGAAAACTAGGAATCCTGGGGGCATTATGGAAGCGTAGGTACTTGAGGGTGCTCTGGAGGGGATTCAGGGACTGGAGCCCTGCTTGGGCTAAACACGGGGACAGGAGCCCTCACTGGGCTAAACTCAGGAACAGGAGCCCTCACTGGGCTATACTCTGGAGCTGGAGCCCTCTGTGGGCTAAACTCGGGAACAGGAGCCCTCACTGGGCTGGATTCGGGAACTGGAGCCCACTATGGGCTGGATTCGGGGATTGGGAAGCGCTTGCAGTGGAGGGTGCTCTGGAGGAGCACGCACAGCAAGGTGGTTTCAAGGAGTTGGCACTGGAGCGAGCTCTGGGGCTGGAGCCTACACTGTAGCGCACCTACAGTCCAGAACAACCGCCTTCTCCTCCACAGATTCCCCTCTTGGCTCGGGGTGAAATGCGTAGCTGGTGGATTTGCCGCTGTGGTGACCGGTGGGCTTGGATCAATGACAGCTGGTGGGCTTGACTTCGTATTAGCTGGCTACCTAGGAACCAAAACCAACCCCCTTCTCCTCCACAGTTTCCCCTCTAGACTAGGGATGAAAGGCATGGAGAAAAGTGCAGCATTTTCCATTTCACTTCCTTTCAGTTTTCCTGGTCATGGGTTCTGTCACAAGTCGTGGTGTGGAGAAAACACAGGGAGAGGAAGTCATCCACGATAGAGTCTTTAATTAACATAACATGAACAAACTTTCAGCGCAAGACAAGGAAACTGAGGAAAACACAGGGCATATAAACACATGAAATGTAAATAGGGAAAACAGAAACAGGTGAACAGAATAAATAATGAGTAACTAAATGAGAACCTGGACTGAACCAAATAGGCACAAACACGAAATAAACAGAAAAAAAAAACCTTCCCAAATTTTATGTATTCAAATGTTATATATATATATATATATATATATATATATATATATATATATATATATATATATATATATATATATATATATATATATATATATATATATATATATAAAGTAAGAAAGTAAAGTAATAATAATAATAATTATATATATATATATATTACTTTACTTTCTTACTTTTTTATATTTTATTTTACTTTACTATATTACACAGTATTTAAATACTCATAATTCATAACTATACATCAAAAAATGTATCCTGTTGTATCCTTAGCACCAAGGTCCCTAAAGATATGGGTGATCACTGTTCCGCTCTGTATTTTGCCTTGTTTTGATTGACAAAATGAAACCCTTTTAAAAATAAAAGCTACGATATAGACATTATATGGATATACTTATTCCTATGGATGGCCAGGGTATACAAAGGAAATGGCAAGCCTTGCATTTGTTTTCTTATGTGTAATTATTGTACATTCTTCCTTATTCACATCATTTGTCAAAAATATATTAAAGGGTATTTTAGACAGTAAAGGGGGAGGTGGCCAGAGACCACATTTCTTTTACATGGGTCATAAATCAGGAAACTAATAAATTGTATGTTAAACGACTTCTTGCACTCAGCATATATCATGGGAACGAACCAAATGAAGCCCTATGCCCAGAGGACAAGGAATGCTTCTGTTTATAACCATGATTTGTGAGTGGTTAATGTGCTGTTAGAGAAAAATGATACTAGAGAAAGACGGGAGAAATAGGGCAGCAGGGTTTGAGTTAGTGGATGGGGAACAGCGCCCTCTAGGAATCCTCAGACAATAGATTTCACCTGTCATATGAGGCCTTGTATAATACCTTTTAGTATTATAATTCAGTGTCATATGCGGAAAAAAAGAGAACTGATTTTGTTTATTTGAATATGATCCAGACTGATTTACGAGTCAATCATATCGTTTCTTTAAAGACGAAATTATTTTAGAGATTGGATTGTCACGAAAGTCATTATATGATTCAAATACTGTGTGTAAGTACACGTATAGCCTAATTACATCGCAGATGACTTTCTGCTGTTAGGCACTTATAGCTCCACTCATCAGCAGATGTCGCTGTTGTAAGGTAAATTCAGAATATTCTCGGGGTCATTCACCAGCTTGTTCGTGGTTACGTAACGGCTTAGAGTTTTCATTCCGTGACTGCTATATTTTTGCTTTTTGGCATTCAGTAGTCAATTAGTGCCAGAGAACACCCTGGTTATTTAAAAGATGAATCTTTCTGAGGAGACCTGGATGCAGCTTTATGGTCAGGTGCTCCTATTGTGCATGGCATGCTTCACTGAAACTGTCTGACAGGCCAGAGAAAACAGTCAGTGTAATCGTTTCTCCTCTCTATCTCTCTTTCTCTTACACACACAAACACAAACACATACATGAAGAGACAATTACCCATACAGACAAAAAGTATGCAATGTATAAGAAGAAATGCATTTCACATTAAACAGGATGTTTTTGAAAATCATTGCATGAATTGATGCTGCTTTTAAATTTAATTTATGACTGCAGTGTTAATAATTGTGATATTAGGCCCATCATTCTTTGTATAAATTAATAGACCTGTTTTTTTAAAAAAACATTTTCAAAAAGGACAGCGCATCATGCAGGGCAATAATTTCATGTAACTTAATTTAATAATAAATGTAACCTAAAATAGGACTAATAATAGACGAAACGATACAATGCAAACTCAGCACAGGGAGGTAGTGTGTGCTTTTCCAATATGCCACTGTGTATGAATAGTTGTATGAATTGTCGAGAATTTACCATGTTTTCCTGCCACTTGATGGTCATAGTTCATTAAGTTTACTCCTTTAACTTTAACCTGCGAGATTTGCGTTTGTTGTACTGCTCTATTAATGGTTAACACTAATTAAATCACATTGACCTTTACAATTTTCAAGGTTTTTACATAATTATTGCATTCTTCATTATTGCAAACTGACACCATCATACCTGACTCTTCATTTACTGACATTTAAAACTGTCTGGAATGTGATAAATGATCAGCATACCAGGAATAAAGTAGACTAAATCACCAATAATATCACTTAAAGAAATATGAAAGTAACATTTATGCCACAAAACAAATCCTTTGGAATGATCATATTCCAGGATTTATTGCAGAGAGTAGGCTGTTGGCCCATTTCACAATTACATGCAAAAACTGGACATTGAGAATTCCCCCAACGAGCTGAAAACAGGATCATCTGTGAAATGAGGCAGGACAAAACAGGTATAACAGTAGCTAATTATGCAGTGTTGACAACTCTATAAACAGTTTCTTATTACACATTAGTATTATGAAAGTGATAAAGCAGGGCTTACAGACAAAGTTTACAAGCGGTGTCAGTGGCTTACAATGACTATTATCTTTGGGAATGTGTGTTTAGATTAGATAAGAGGTATTTAAAGTGTTGCCCCTTCTGTCACTGTACTCTTACAGTCAGTCCAGTTATTTTGTTCACACACAGTATCCCACATAGTCCACAGACAAGAAGAGATGTGATACTAAATCTACATCAAATTCTTGTAGTTTCAAATTACACATTAATGATATCATATTGTAGCTGCCTATTGCATATTGTAAAGGTAATCCTCGATTTAGAAAAACATTTTTGAGTTAAACATTATTTAAAGTGTGATTAAAAAAAAAAGCAATGTCATATTGCACATATTAGAAATCATGCTGATTATCTCTATGCTTAAAAGGGACATTGGATGCAAAATTTTCTTACATGGTTTTTGAGTATAAATGTGTCTGAGCAGTGTGTGGATATAACTGCTCTATAATGCTAAAAATCCACTCAGTTTTTCTGAGCAGTATGACATCATTTTGACAGAATTTTTTTTTTTTCTCAAAATATAGTTATATAACTATAACTAGTTTAATCTTGCATTACTGAAATCTTATCTGATTTGGTAGAATTGTAGAATTTACTTTGATAAGAGGAGTAAAAATCTGCATATCAGCAGTTTTATTAATAAGTTTCACTATCTTATCTGCATTTTATATATATATATATATATATATATATATATATATATATATATATATATATATATATATATATAAGAGATGTAAGACACACCGAGTCCCATATGAAAGACAGAGAGGACCAGCAAACTCCAAACAGGTGCCTCACACACCAGGTGCACACGCTCTTTCAGGCATCATTCCTCGCACTGTGAGAAAGAGTCAAAGGTAGAAAATTCCTCTCTCCACCTCAGCGACTATGGCAGATATTACAGATCTTCTTTTCAACTTTTCAACTTTAAACAATTGTTTAGTTTAAAGTTTAAACTCTCATTTCAGTTTTGCAATTATTATAACTAATATAACCAAAAACAAAATAAGCAAACGCAAAATTTAATCTCTGTGCATCTCCTGTCCTTCGTTGCATATAAATGCATTGTTCTCTGATTTCAGTACCTCTTATAATCAGTTGGACAGTTTGTGATATGGCCATACAGGTAACATGACTGCCTGACCTTTAACATACAAACCATAAATGCATGCAGCCTTCCCTGAATGCTTATTATTAAAGCTGAGTAAGGCATGGCTCACTCGAAATAAAAATGCCTCATGTCATTCTGACATTCTTTTGGCTGTATAAATCAAGCTATTTTGATGAATGTTTCAACTGATTTGGCCCATACAGTATAAGTCAAATGGGTCCAAAAGTAAACATTTTTTTCTGGGGGGGGGGGGGGGGGGGACTGTCTTTTAAAAGGGATATTCCACCCAAAAATGAAAATAATTTACTTATCCTTATGCCATTTCTGTCAGATTATGGGTATGAAGAGGGATGAAGGTAGACAGAAGGTTACAAATATAGACTTGATTTATTAAACAGTGTGAATACAGGTAATCCACGGAAGAATATCAATGAAAGTTGCACTTAAACACCAGACGTAAAATGAAGGAACTGAAGAGCTCATATAATGAACAGAGTACAAAACAGCTTCGATCTAATTAATGAATAACCACGATAACTAGATATCAACGGCAGGCAAAACAGGAACTGACCACAATGTAACCTGTCTGCATTTCTTTCTTCTGTGAAACACAAAAAGAAGATATGTAGATGAATGTTGGTAACCATTGACATCCATAGATTTATTTTTATCTTTAATCATTACATAAACTCCAGATTCATGGCCCACTTTCCACACTGATGTGTTCAGATCCCCCCTCAGTGTGTGTGACACTGCACATGTGATCCGGTAAAAGGGTCCTTCGACAAAAGCAGTCACATCCCATTAATCTCAGTTTGATGTGCCTCAGTGCTTGTGAAAACAGAGGCTCTGATACTGCTGAGGATGACGGATCTGTGCTGATTCACCTTCAGGCACTTCTCACATGCTCTCTGAAAACTGGATGAGAACTTTTTGCCTGAAACCTTCATTAAACATTTTCTGAACTGTCCCGCTGTATTTTTAAGACCAAACAAGCAAGCTAAAAAGGTAGCTGGTAACGCTATTAAAGTAGCTCTACGCTTTAAAACCTACGCGTTACCTATTTTTACCTGATTTAACCCATACATTTTTTGTTGTTTGTATAAATTAATGTATTGAGGATGAATCAGTAATGAAAAATAAAATAAATAAATACAACTTAAATAAAACTATTCAAGTTACTTTTTTTGTGTAATATAGAACAAATGCTGTCCATACACTCTCACTTAGTATTTTTAATCTCTTTCTTCCTTATGCTTCTTAAATGGCATCTCTGGCTGCATTTTTGGCCTTTTACTGCGTATAAATCATTGCTTTTTAAATAACTGCATTTCTTAAAGGTGATTTTACTTTACAGTGACCTGTTAGCCAAGTTTTAGGAAAGAAACTGCACTATGCTGTAGGTCACTGTGTTGAAGCAGTGCAATGTGAAGCCTGCTTTTTTCCCTGTTTGTGCCTCTGAAGTGTGAAGCCAGTATGTTTTCCAGTCATTACCCTTGTTTTTCTCATTAACATGTGGTGTCAAAGGCACCATTGTGCTCTGCAAGTTCTACACTGGGTGGACACGCAGCACATCTTGCCCACACAATACTCAGCATGGAGAGTCAACTGTGTATTACTTATCAAAAGGTCAATAGAGTTTTACGATTTTGATCATTTGCATGAGATTTACATGAATTTTAGGCTTCCTCATACATCAAGGTTTTCAAGACAGTAATTGAAGGAGTGAAATAAAATGAAATCTACAATAAAATATTGATTTTTAGTTGTTTTGTCTAGGAGTGTTTCTAGCCATTATCAGTATTGGGGTACAGAATCAGATTGTGATACTTCTTCAGGCTTTGGTTTCTACAATGGGCTGTAGGTAAATTTTCACCTTATCCAGCACTGTTTTTGTTTTTTCTCTTATAAAATAACCCACTGTTTAGGTTTGCGAAAACACTGCAAAAAATGTGGTGTAAGTAAACTGTCTAAATGAATCAAACTGAATCACACAAAAATTTCTCATTTCAAACTCATTTGACTGATTAGATCAAAAGTGTGATTTATTTGCATGTTTACCTTTGCTAGTTACCGCACAATTCTAAAAAAGGCTGACAGAAAACATTAAAAAGTAAAAAAGTAATATTTTACTGGGGTCCAGTGGTATTGGACCCCAGCCTCATGGCTCATGTACTGTACCATAAAAAAATAAAACATAAAAATAAAAGTCCAGAGAAGCTCACACATAATCACAATGACCTAATCTTAAAGACATTCACACACTGAACTTATCTGTGCTTACAAAATCATATTCATCTTAGCCATTCATCTAAATAATGAATACCTAACTAGCCAAAACTCAATAAAAAGACTTTTATTCCACCCCATTTCACTATAGTTAATGACCCTAATTCTTAAAGTTGAATTGGCTTTGCTCTATTGCTCAATGGATGCCAAAGGTGAGCTGCTTGCAGAATGGAACAAACCAGTCCTTGTGAATACCTTAGCTGCTTTGTGAAGTAAAACGTACCATTTATTCACATACCAGACACTATGATGTAACACCATACAGTAGGAAAACAATGGCTAAGGCTTCTCACCAAAAACTAAAAGAGCAGTTAACAATGTTTGGCAAGGCACATGAACTTTCTAGTATGTTATTGGCCATTTTCCATTTCTTTCACTTTGAAAAACGTTCTATTTTCCCCAGCTTTATCAAGAATAACTGGGCCTCGGGCTCTTTTGGTAGATCTGCTGATATGTGTACAACTTAACCTTAAAAGAAAAAGGGTACATTTAGAACATCACTGAGATTTCTGGCACAAGGTTGGTGTCCTAATATAGTATATTTCTACCAGTCACTTACATAGGAGCAAGCACATAAGAAGAAAGCAACACCCATCGATTATGTTTCTTGGAATGCATCCAGATTTAAACATCAAGTTGTGTCCAGGCAAGCCTCTTACATTAAGATTTCATAAACTTTTCTAAACAGATCTATCCAGTTGCCATAGTGTAAATAGCATTCCAAGAAAACAGTCAAGGCCATGAAATAAGAAATGGAATAAGCCTACTATTGTATATCTTGAAAAAATGATCCAAAAGCAGACTGGATCATTTGGAATGACTCTTACTTCTATATAAAATGAGTCCAGGACTAGTCCAGTGTTTTTTTTTTTTTTGTTTTTTTTTTTGTTTTTTTGAAAGAACATCATGTAAATTAAGTATTTTTGTTTATTACTGAGTATTCAAAATGTATGTAAATATGAAAGAAGAACTACAGTAACACTGATCATTTGATGGTGAAACATTAAAAGGATATTCAAAAATAAATATTTCTGTCATCATTTTGATCACCCTCTTGTCATTTCAAAGCAGAATGAATTTATTTCTATTGTGGGAATTTTGAAGAATGCTGTAACCAAATAGTTTTGGGTGATTTCCACAATGTTTTTTTTCTCTCTCCATACTATGGACAGTGGGTCCCAAGACTGTTCGATTACCAACATTCTAAAAAACAAAACAAAAAAAACAGCTCTTTTGGGTTCCATATAAGAAACAAAGTCATACATGTTTGGAACAATGATACAATTTTCAATTTTAGGTGGACTATCTCTTTAATACACATAACTTTTCTCAAGAAACGTCTGCCTTTTATTTGGGTCACTTTCATATGGTCTCCATTTTGCAAACTTCACTCTAGACAACCAATCAGACAGTTCTAGTCCCTCTTCATCCCATGCTGGGATTGGGACTAGGTCACTGTTACTAAAATAACACTGTTAACACTTAATTAAGTACAGAGATTTGGACATCAATCACAGTAATATCATAGAGATGTGAGATGGTTTGTAATCGTCTAATAATAATCAAAGAGTATGTAGAGGGTAGTTCATCCAAAATTACTCTCGACTAAGTGGTAAATTATGACAATGTTCATTTCCCTTTAAATAGCTAAATAATCTATTACTCAAAAATGTTGTGCTACATAACCATGACTGGTAAAAGACCAAATTGATTTTAGCCAAGTGGAACTTTTAGATTAGATTAGATTCAACTTTATTGTCATTGCACATGTAAGGTACAAGGCAACAAAATGCAGTTAGCATCTAACCAGAAGTGCAATAAGCAGTAAGTACAGGATGTGTTTACAATGTGTTACAAATGTACAATAAAGGCAGAGGGCAGAATTCAGTTAGGAGACAACAGTAGGGAAAAAGCTGTTCCTGAATCTGCTGGTCTTTGTCCGGAGGCTCCTGAAGTGTCCCGGAGGGCAGGAGGTTAAACAGTCTGTGGTCAGGGTGAGAGGAGTCCTTACGAATGCTGCGAGCTCTACATAGACAGTGTTTTCTATGGATGTCCTCAATAGCAGAAAGTGGTTTCCCTGTGATGCATTGATGCTGGTGAGCCTTCTTGACCAGGCTTGAGGTGTTTGTAGTCCAGGACAGGTCCTCCAAGATGGTGGTTCCCAGGAACTTGAAGCTGGAGACACGTTCAACAACCATCCCGTTAATGTGGATGGGGTCATGCGTGCTTCCTTTCTTCTTCCTGAAGTCCACAATGAGCTCCTTTTGTCTTGCTGGTGTTAAGGAGCAGGTTGTTGTCGGTGCACCATGCGTCCGTATCCTATTTTGTAAATGAGGCTGTGACATTGAAGTCACTAGAGAACCCACTGGTATCCACATAATGGCATCATTTTTTTAAAGCAATGAAAGGTAGTGACAAATTTAAGACTGAGTTGCACATCAATGCATGACTCCGAATGCAGTGCAGACATGTATGTGATATGCTGCCTTTTGTGCATTTAGCATTCAATCAAATGATTAGATTTTTTAAACACCATTTAATAAAGTCATTTCAAGATTAAAATACTTTAAAGGTTTTTATTATCACCTTTGGCCTTTAGTATAGAGTTCCTTCATGACATAAATGGTTACAGTTGAATTATTATGACACATTTCAAGCTTTAGCATTAATAATAGAGCAATACAAAACATATTTTTAAAGACTGTTCTAACACAGAAAAGGTGTGCAATTATACAAGGATCCTAACTTTTAAACACTGTAGTTAGTACAATTAAAATGACAACTAGAAAAACAAAATATATAAAAATAGATCAATACAATTTTTCAGTATCATACTGTATACTTTGAATGTAACAAAAATATGCCATTAGATGTTAAACCTAGTATAATGCTACATCCTTGGAGACTGAAATCAATATACTGTCCACTGACACTGACAATTAATAAGTTACATTCCAAGTGGGCCAAAATGTATGTAACACATACCACATACAACTTCAAATATTAAAATGTACTGATGAATGCACTTACAATTCAAACCAAACTGCTTAACTAAAACAAAGAATGGAGGTAACATTGAGGCAGTTCATATAGAATGAAAATGTTTCAGATTCCATCTCTTATCATAAATTAACTAAAAAATCTCATATTTCTCTTTCCACCAACAACCCAAAAAAACATTGCATAAGGGACTTTGTAACAACTAAAGTTTCTTAAGAATCAGACAAAAGATTTAACATTTTCATTGTCACAATGAATACACACATAATATACAGACAGGTATACAATAACATATATACAGTACTTTTCCAAAGAACAGTTGCCATCGAGGGTAGATGCATCCTAAAGTCGATATTTATCACATCAAAAAAAAATATGGCACAGCTTTCAGCTTTCAGAATGGACTATCACCTAAATATGAAGTGCAGGTGCTCCAAAAGTCATCTCCAAATCTCTGTGGAAGGCGGAAGCCCTCAGGACCTCCATGCAGTTGACAGTGATGAGAGCTCCAGTAATCGGTCTCCACTGCTTGGTCACTGGGCTCTTCATCTTATCCAAGGCCAGATGAAGGTCCTGGATCATATCCCTGTAGCCGTCCCCGTACTGCTTACTCCAGGCATACAGGAAGTCATATGCAGGCTTCCACATTGACTATTGAAATAATCAAAAGTATATTTAAATGTTGACATGACAAATGTCGTGACTAGGATCGGGTTAATGTCAATGATAACTGAATTATATAATATTATAATAAAATGCACAAGGTATTTAATGATTGATAAAACAACAAAAACAAAGAAAGTGAATCATATGTTTTGGATTTTATCTCACCTGGGCACTAATTTCTCCATTTTTCCCTTTGTGTGGTGCTTCATAAGCAGCAATCTGGGCATTGGAGAGCTTCCCGACTCTCTCAGCAAGTTCCCGCCATCGCACTCCCAGCTCAACTGCTGTGGACAAAATCACTATATCCTGGATGAGATGGGCTACTACACCTTGAACATCCATCTTTAACAGCCCCTGTGGGGAATATAAATCATTAATAAAACTAGTTGATGTACACACACATTTATGTCAGAATAACAGGTGCATACTATGATAAGCTCATGCTGGAACTTCCTCTTCATCTTCTCTGCATGACAGTCTTCCTTGAGCTTTTCTAGAACACAAGCCACCTTTTCTGCCTCTGTTTCTGCATGTCTCCTGGAGATGGCGTTAATTGAGTCCTCGGAGTAACCGAGAGCCTCAGCGAAGGTTCTCCAGGACTTGATATGCTCTGTGACCAGGGTCTGAATAGCAGAGTACATGTAGGTAAGTTTTTTAAAAGGAACTGACATGTTGTCCAAGAGGACCGAAGTGGTGAGCTTAATTCCATTGAAGTCGATGACTTGATCCTTGGTTATGACCTTAAAGTTCTTAGAGTGCACCAAGCCAACTCTTCCTCGAAGAAAGCCAATGTACCATTCCTTAACTTTCATATGACCTATAGATCTAACAGTTTGCCTAGAAAGCAAAGCAATAGTATCACCTTTAAAGTATTCCAGAAGATATTCCACTCTTGGTTGTCTGAGGATTGATTTCACTGCTACCCCATACCAATGCAAATCTACAGGTCTGTCCTGAAACTTTTGGGTAAGGATTTCTGAGACTGATTCCTCTGGAATGGGTGTGGAATGAGTCACTTCCCTCTGCCAATCTGCTCGCCTGTGGTTGTGTTTTTCTGACCTCAGAGGGGCAGCTTCTGGGGAGGTAACACAGAAGTCTCCCAAAATGAGACTCTTTGGATCCTTCACTTCAATGCTGAGTTTAAAGGGACACATTTCACCTCCACTCGCCTTGACCAGATCTAATGGTAAATGGAGCAAATTTCCTGCTTTAAGCTGATCCTGCTTCACCTCTTTATTCATATCCACTGGTTTCACTTCAAAGTTTGAATCCCACACTCTAAAAGCAATGTGAAGATCTTTTAGGCCATGTGGGTTGAACTGATGCTTGCCCCAAAGCTCCAAGACAACAGGGGGCAGGTTCCTGTCACCTCTCTGGACATCAGAGAAAGGGAGCCTGGGTGGAATATTATCATGGCTAGATATGACCAGCACCACTTTGAGCGATGGGTGTATGTGCTTTGGACCATAGATGGCCACTGTAATATGTCGATCCAAGTAATCCCATACTGTCATAGCAGGTTGCTCCAAAACAGTGGCCTCGGCAGCAGTTATGACATACATGCGTGGTTTTAAATCAAAAAGCTTCATCTGTAACACATCATTGTATATGTAACAATCTTTTATCTTCTGATAAGGTCCCTCTTTCCTTTGAGAGACTAGACCTATAAATGTGGTCAAGACGTGGCTTGTGGGGTCGCTTTTTACTTTGGCAGCCATTCTCATCTCTAGTGAAATGCTCCCCGAAACATTATGGTTATTGAGGCTGACCTCTAAAAGAGGGCTTAGAGTTGTGGTGTAGTTGTTGTTTATTCCAGTGGGAGGATCAAGGAGCACTCTGAGGCCGATTTCTTGGATCTCACCAGGGGGAACATGTCCCTGAGGAATATGGGCAGTGATATTGGAGTCTGGCAACTGCACAGAGCCTCCATTGTGGTCAATCTTGCAGAAGATTTGAATGTCTGTGGCCTGAGTCTGGGCCCATCCAGGACTTTGTTTAATTCGACTCAGATCCAAACAGGACCTGGTTAGCTGCCTATGACTCAACCAAGCCATTTTGTATGCTTCTCTGTCATCTTTCAACCACTCAAAATCAGGATTCATGAAGGGTTCTTGAGAGTTGAGTCTTATCGTCCTCTTGTCTTCCTTCTTCTCAAGGCTGTCAAGTATATCTGAGGCACTTCTCCACCTCCCAGATCGGTTTACATTTTTTTGTCTGGGTGCTAAAAGATGAGAAAAATTAGCTTCATCTGAGGATGTGCTGAGTGAGTCCTCATTAATACTGTCAAACAGAGATAGGGGATCCTCTTTTAGCATGGACACTCCAGAGTCATAGGTGCTGGCTTGGACGATTTCATTTAAGAATGGATTTGACCTGCCCAGCTGATTCCAAAAGGGGTTGGTAGTTTGTTTTGGATTTTCAATTTCATTCGGTAGGACGGGCCACTCTGAGGTTTTCCCCATCTCATAACCGTAGCCCCCTAAGAAAAGAGAAATTATCAAATGTCACTGGAGAGCCCAATAAAAAATTCCTACTATATTTGTTAGGACAATTAGATCAATTTGAATAGTATATTTATGACCCAGGAGCACAAAACCAAGTTGCTGGCTATATTTGTAGCAATAGCCAACAAAACATTGTGTGTCAAAATTATACATTTTTCTTTTATGCCAAAAATCATTAGGATATTAAGTAAAGATCATTTTCCATTAATATATTTAGCAAATTTCCTACCTAAAAATATATCAAAACTTATTTTTTGATTAGTAATATGCATCGGTTACAACTTTATTTGGACAACTTTCAAAGTATAAAAATAGTTGTATTTCAGCCAAATACTGTCCCATCATAACAAACCATGCATCAATGAAAAAAATAAAAATAATAATAATTACCCTTATGACTGGTTTTGTGGTCCATGGTCACATTTGTAAAGCAAATATAATTTTGAAAAAAATATCTTCACATTATTAACAAATGCATTAAAATAGAATAGATGGATAAAATAATAGACAGAGAGAGAGAGAGAGAGAGAGATTTTTTTTCCATACTTACCATGAAGGTTGTTGTTGTTGTTGATGGTAACATTCTCATCTATATCTATCAGTGTCCCCTCCGATCTACTTCGAAGCAGATTACCTGCACGACTGTTTGACTTTACTTTTGCGGCTGCCATTTTGAATATCCAAGATCAAAGCTATTTAAAAGAATGAACAAATTTATATTAGAAAATCAAATTTAACACTCTTAAAAATAAGTTTTTATTTGAAGCAATTCATTATGGACAGCTTTTATCAAGTCAGTTTATTTATTTATATTTTTTTGCTGTATTATAGTGTTCTTGAGTTGCCTATATGATTATTTGAGATTATTTTATTGATGTTTTATTGTAGGTTCTTCAGGACAGTGCTCATTCAGTATATCCACAATATCCAGTGGGTCTATAGCTTTTAAAGGGATAGTTCACTTTCAAAAATAAAATTTAGATATGTTTTAGCTTTCCTCAAGGGCATCCAAGATGTAGGTGTCTTTGTTTCCGCGATGGTCACCACCTCAAAGAGCATGAACAGAGAAGTCCAAATTAAACAATTCCCCATCGTAAGTACACATTGATGACCTAAATGATGACCGAAACGAGCAGGTTTGTGTAAGAAAACGAAAAGTATTCATATCGGTTTTACCTCTTGTACACAACCACGTCCAACTGATCTGAGCGCGTGCATGCTTCCTGTTGTTTGACGTGTTTGCGGGTCTCTGGTTTAGTCTGCGCAAAGGCGGAAAGCGCCGAAAGTGATCTCTCGCACGTGTACGTCACTCATTGTTTACACTTACATTGTCTATCCTTTACACAGAGATTTCGGAAGTGTTACCTTTCACTGTGAAGATCTAAACATATTTAGACGTACAGGAAATTGCAATTGAAGGTGATTTCAATATATCAACAGACAACGTTGTTTTTTCACAACCATATTTATTTGAACCAGAATATACAGATCAAGTATTCAGGAGCGACGGAGAAAGCATCCGCTGCAGCAGAACGTCTTCAAGCTTCAGAGAGACAGAGATCTCTTCACAATTGGTGGTGTTTTTGTAGCAAGTGTTGTGAGATGCCAACAGAAGTGGAGAGCATATGCTGTCATGAATGGAATATAGCAAAGCCACAACTACAAGACGACGACGAGGATATTGACAGTATCGCATCACACACCTGCCTGACTGAAGATCCTGAGTTTTCGTTAGTCGCAGCGTTATGCACGTTGTGTTTTGTTTGCCACGTATAAACTGGAGGCGACGTCCAGTGCCAGAGGGACCCAATGGCACACTGTCAATAGAGCGAGTAATGTGTTGTGTTTATTATAATCGCAACGATTATAGGGTGCATTAAAAACAAATTAATTAATTACAATTACTGCATTATATTTCAGACAGTGCAGATTGGTGGCATACCGTGTGGTAAACAGTAAACAATGAGTGACGTTCATGTGCGAGAGATCACTTCCGGTGCTTTCCGCGCTTGTGCTGAGTAAGCCAGCCCTCAGATCAGTTGGACGTGGTTGTGTACAAGAGGTAAAAACTATATAAATACTTTTCGTTTTCTTACACAAACCGCTCGTTTCGTGTCTTAGGTCATCAATGTGTGCTTACGATGAGGAATTGTTTAATTTGGACTCCTCTGTGCATGCTCTTTGAGGTGGTGACCATAGACCTCAATTATATGAGTCACAGACAAGAACGGTTTGACCTAAAAATATCAAAATGGAAACTACTGTGGAAACAAAGACACCTACATCTTGGATGTCCTTGAGGTAAGCTGAAACATAATTTGAAAATGAACTATCCCTTTAAAAAAGATCTCCTTGTCTTATAAATCATCTGAAACTCACTTTCTTGAACATAACATACAATTTTTTATTTTGTTTTTTTATGTACTCAACTTTATATTCCTATTAATACTTTGAAAGATGTGTTGTTTATTTTAACAGCAAACAATCACCATCAGACGTTTTCACATAAATGAGGCAAACATTATCCATTAACAATCTCAATGAGTCAGTCAGTGAAACTTCTCTTGTTTTGAATAATTTCTCCAGTAATAGGTCTCTGAATCACTGTCCAGTATCCTCTCTGTCTGTCAGTCTTTGGCAATGAATCATTAAATACGTATTATGCAGTGGCAATGCATGAAAACAGGTCTGTCTTGTCTGAGTAACAGTGGTTTTTTTTTTTTTTTTTTTACAAAGCTTTGTCTCCTTGATGAAGGGCTGAGTACTCTATTCAAATCAACACGCACTAACACGCCCTGCATCAGTAACGTCACAATACACCTGTTTGTTTGTTTTTAAGGCATGCAAACGTCACCCCATATTGAAACATTAACGTATTATTCTACTGAGAGTTTTTTTTTTCTATTACATAAATAAATTTAATAATTTAAGTAGGCTATTAGCTTATTTAAACGCCATAACGACACACATGTCACCCAATATTGCTGTATTGCTATAACATGCACAAACAATTTTATTTACATCAAAACACGTTAAAGACATGATATGGTCAAATACGTAGCCTATGTTTTATATCCATGCTTAGGTTGGACAAATCGCCAGTATGGTATAACGTAAATATAATATGTTTAAACTATTTTAACTTAAAACACTTACCTGGAACATAGTAGCCTAGTTTCCCCCACTCAGTCCTTCTGCGAACTTTTTAATCGTAGGGGAGTGTCACCAACTGTACACCTTACACTTCTGTGTGCCTCTATCTGCTTGAAAAGTGAAAAGTGCATACTGGGATACGTAGTACTAAACTGTCAAACAGCTGTATTGACCGTCATTCCCAGGTTCTCTATTAGACTCCACCACCCACAAGCCTTCTCTTTATGTGCGCATAGAGCGTTGCAACACCTGAAACTGCATGGACAATGTGGTTTCGGTATGCAAATTCATTAGAGGGGAAAACATACTTCTGCATATGTTTAAAAATAAAAAATGGAATAAACCACATCACTCAAAATGTATATCAGGAAATATCTTTATTTGTTTATTTATTAATAGCTGTAACAATAAATAAATGTTGTATTCGATTTCGTTTGTTTACATTATGAAAAGTAAGTTTCATTGAAAGTGTTTGTGCACTCAAACGTTTATAGCCTTAATATTATCTAATAAGATCACAGGTCTAGCTTTCATTTCAAATTTCCTTTTTTATTTAGAAGAATTAGATTCATTACAAGACTGACTTTTAGACGTAAACGTCGAGTCCTGTAACATCATATTAAACTATATTTTAAGGCTCATTAAAACGATTAAATGTCGGTGACCACCATCTGGTGGTTAACTTTAGCTAGTTCATCTGTGAATCCATGTTTAGACATGGTGACCGTTTTGATATAACAATGTACACAACTTTTATTTTTATTTTTTTATTTTTTTTGTAGGTCAATGTTAATTGTCAAATATTTTTTCTAATTATTGTTTAGTGCTAATTCCTGTTCTTACGTAAGACAAAAACTATGTCATACAACTTTACTCAAGACTAACCGATTTATTATTTATCATCGATTTGTTATCAGATGAGAAACCTTTACATTTATTTGTATAAAGGGTAGATAATACTGGGTAGATACGTCCCAAGAAAGAGCAGAGTTTACACTAACACACTGTAATCTATCAGTCAGAAAAGACTCAACCCATCTAATGAGTCTGCTATTCACACCCAGCCTAAACAGTCTTTCCATTAGAATATGTTGTCTTATAGAATTAAATGCAGATGAGAAATCTATAAACATAACATGGGCATATCGCTTTCAAGATGACAATAGACTCATTATGAGAGAGAGAGAGGTTAAACCCTGTACTCAAATACCATTCATATTGATGTGTAACACTGTGTAGGAATCAGTTTTTTTTTTTTTTTTCAAAACATAAATGTATAGTACTCTGTGTTCAATAAGAAACCTGACTGTATGGCTGCCATGCATATTTTCAAGGGAGTATGTTCGTCCAGAGTGTTCTTTCTTGTGCGGGTTCATCTTGAGAAGATCATCAATGTTGATTGACCTGTGAGTGCCATCACAGGTGTCACATATGCCAGTTATTTCCTTGATCCCCGAACTTATCAATTAAGCAATCTATTTTTCCAAATGGATGGAAAACTGGGATAGTAACCTCAGTCTTCAAAGCAGGTGATCCACTAAACGTAGCAAATTATAGGCCAATCTCAATTTTGTCAGCTGTATCTAAGATAACAGAAAAAGTAGTAACTGAGGAAATTGTAAATATTTAAGACCCACAAAATAATTTATTGTGCCCTATGCAATTTGGGTTTTGTAAACATCACTCTACGGAAACTTCTGTATGTTATTTAACTGAGCAAATAAAAAAATAAAAAAATAACTTTTCTGTGCAAACACTGTAATGAATTTCTTATCTTACAAGGATAAGGAAACAATGGAACCGGATTAAAGCACGTATATCTTCAACAAGACACTGTACAACAGGGGTACCTCAGGGGTCTATGCTAGGACCACTACTTTTTAGTGTGTACTTGAATGATCTTCCAGATGTTTGTCCTGATGCATTCATTCAAATGTACGCAGACGATACTATGATTTATGTACATGCTAAAACAAATGAACAGGTATCACAAAAATCTGCTGTCATGACCAAAATCTCAGACTGGTTTAATCAGTGTTGTTTATCGTTAATCGTCCAGAAAACTGCTTGTATGTATTTTAAGATTAGAAAGATTTAAGATTAGACATTTCACAACTGTAGTTTAATGTAAAAAATTGTGAATGATCTTGCACCAAAGATATTTGTTTCATTGCGCAATGACAGCGTAAGACAGACAAGAGCCCTGTTAAGAAGTGACTGTGAAGCACATTTTAGAAAAACAGATTTTGGACGATCAGCTTTTTCTGTAAAAGCTATTAATAATTGGAATAGTTTACCAACTGATATTAGACAGTGTACTACCTCTATGCAGTTTAAATTATATTTGAAAAGATTTTTAAAGGCAAGTCAGTTTTGTTGATCATTGATTATACAAGGTAATGATTTTTGAATATGTTTTTATACTTCTTGTATTCTGTTGTATTTCATTTGTATGGAATTTTCATTGATAACTTGGTGTACTCCTGTCCTGGGACAGCAAATGAAATTTAGCTCTGTAGCTAATTCTGGGGTAATACTTCATTGTCCATCATCCATGTCAAATAAAGAATAAATAAATAAGTTCACAAGTGCAACCAAGTTCATTTATAAACCCACATTTATATACATAGGAAGACTTGTTTGCACGTGGTGACAAAATATAGACTGAGTCATGCTAAGACTGGATATGCCTGCATGTTGGTTAATTGTTAATGTGTTAGAGGTCAAACCCAGCTCCAAAAAACAACTCGTAAAAGAACACTCTGTAGATATGATCTTAAGTGTGCTATCAGAAACATTGTTAATACAAAGAGCAATAATGAGAAAAATAACAATATTTTATTATTTATGAATTATTGTATATGTAAAAGCTGATGAATAAAAAGCCATTCCTGCATATTAAAAGCTTGGGTTTGTTTTAAAATCATGGGATAAAATGTAAAGCAGAAAAGAAAGAGTCCTTTAACCATTCTGACTTGGTGTGTGATACATATTTTCTATTTTTTGAGTATAACATATGATCAAACCCATAAAATCACCCTATGTTTAAAATTAAAGGGGGGGGGGGGTGAAATGCTATTTCATGCATACTGAGTTTTTTACACTGTTAAAGAGTTGGATTCCCATGCTAAACATGGACACAGTTTCAAAAATTAAGTTGTACGTTTGAAGGAGTATTTCTGTTCCAAAAATACCGGTTTGTCACAAGTTTCGAAAAGTTTTTTTCGAGTATGGGTCTGTGTGAGATGGAGCGGAATTTCCTTATATGGGTCCTAAGGGCACTTCTGCCGGAAGAGCGCGCGCTCCCGTATAGCAGAGCACTGAGAGCACAACAGACATTCACTGATCAGAGCGAGAGCGTCGCGAAATGTCACAAAAGGAGTGTGTTTTTGGTTGCCAGGGCAAGACAACCCTGCACAGATTACCAAAAGAGAAACAGCATTAAGGGACCAGTGGATGGAGTTTATTTTTACAGAGCATCAACGGAGTTGTGCAAGTGTTTGTGTTTGTTCCCCTGCATTTCGAAGATGCTTGTTTTACAAACAAGGCCCAGTTTGACGCTGGATTTGCACATCGTTTATTTCTTAAGGATAATGCAGTCCCAATGAAAAAGGGTCACGATCGTGTGTTGGAACCGCAGGCGGTGAGTAAAACTGCGTAAAATATCTCTTTGTTGTTAACTTAGCTATCGGCGCATAAGCACATCAA
The DNA here is from genome assembly GCF_003368295.1 of Carassius auratus. NCBI lineage: Eukaryota > Metazoa > Chordata > Actinopteri > Cypriniformes > Cyprinidae > Carassius > Carassius auratus. Next base: position 14,951,999 of record NC_039283.1, read on the forward strand.
GTAAAAAACATGCGATGTTGTCATCAAACTGCACTTTCCACATGTACAGCTTAAAAAAAAGAAAAAAAAAGACGGCAAAGTGGAACTTAGTCATTTTCCAAAACCGCTAAGCAAATATATACAGTTTCAGTACATACCACATAGAGACGTCGTTGCTGATGCTGCTTTCGTTCAGTTTCAGCCTCGGGATCTGATTCTGGATCATAAATATACGCTGAATCTGACTGTTAGCCATGGTTTGTTTTGGATGATGGGTTTTCCCTCACGGTAATGTCACAGCTTCCACATGCTCTCAACGCAAAAGCCTACTGGCGCTCGTGATTCTTTAGCTCCGCCCACACGTCACGCCTCCAGCCAGTCGTGTTTTCCCGGGAAAAATCGGTACAGACTATCTTTCTCTTATGAATATAATAAAACTAAAGACTTTTTGGAGTTATGAAGGATGCAGTACTACTCTATAGGTACTCAAGATTAACAGGATATTGAGTGAAAACGAGCATGTCACCCCCCCCCCCCCTTTAATAAATAAATACAAATATTACCTTGGTTGTAAATACTCTGTGCTATAAATCAATTGATTATTGATGATGATTATTACTTAAGTAAAAGTTTAAAAGTTTTGTGATATTTACTGTACGTATGAAAAGTATGTATATATATATATATATATATATATATATATATATATTGTGACGAGTCAGCTGCCTTCTCCCTGATTATCACCGGCACCCCGTCCTAAATCGCCGCCCTTCACCAGGCTCCCGACTGGAGTGGGTGTGTGAGAGGAGGGGCGCTGGACGAGTCAGGGCTGGCGGCGTGTAATGGGGCACACCTGAAGGAAGTGGAGCCTCATCACCGCCACTGTTTAAAAGCCCAACACGCCTCTCCTCAGGAGACCGGTCTCTTCCCCGTGCATGCACACTGGTGTCCTCGTGGGTCCAGGAAGGGTGCGTTGAGGGACTCCCGCGCCACCAAGACGTGAGCTGCCGGACCCGCGATCCGGATGGGAACCGCACCCGTATACACGGCCGACGGGCCAGGATGCCGGGCCGTCCATCCCCTACCAGCGCCGCGGCCAACGAGAGAGACGCGGCCGCTAGGAGAAGCCGCCGTCCCTCGCGCCCCGGACCAAGGAGGGGAGCGCGTGCGGCCGCCGGACTCCGCCCCTTGCCTGGACCCTTCCTCGATGAACACTGCCCGACCTACACAAACCCTGCAGCACGACGAGGACACCAGATCCCCTGTTATTTTGGACACTTTCCCCCTTTGGCCACTTTTATTCCCTTTGTTTTATGATTTCTGTTAATAAAAGCCTCTCCAAGGCCTGACGCCACGCCCACTGTGTCTGTCTTGTGCCCCTCCCGTGACTATATATATATATATATATATATATATATATATATATATATATACATATACATTTTATACACAGTTTGATCAGCAAAATAACTCTTTCTTCCTTTTTGTATCTTTGGGTTAGCATAAGAGTCACTTCATCTGGTAGAAAGACTCTTTCATTCCAACATAAGAAACAGTTTTGGCAAATATGGAATCTGCATCTGAAGAGCCAATGAAGTTAATTTACACAATATTTTTTTATTATTTGTGTCCTGTCTTGTTACTGTCATTCTGTGTCACTAAAACATTCTTAAGTGTAAACATACCTGGCAATAAAGCTCATTCTGATTCTGACTGCTTACTGCAGCTCAGAGGGGACATGAATGCATTTAACTTGCAGTTACAAATGCACTGTTTTGTATTAAACTTAAAACAAAAATAGGGAAACTACTGGGAAACCAATTCACCTGTTAGAAAAATAAATACATAATTATTAATCTGTGGCGACAGTTTTGCAACTTGTCCCCTCAGTTTATAAACTACTCCCTCTGTTTAATAAATCGTTCCCACTGATTAATAAACCATGAATTTACAATCCTTGCGCTCAGATTTTGTTAACCTTATACCCTTTTTTTTTCAATTCGTACCCACAAATTTATAATCTGTGCACACGCTTTTTCACTCCATTTCCAACAGGTTTGTAAACTGTACTCATTAATTTTAGAAGAATGATTGTGTATTATTACATTGGATACATCAATCTGTCTTAACTGCATGCTTACAGTGATTCTCCGTAGGCTGTACAATGTGGAACACAATGATTTAATGAATGATGTGCCTCAAAAATCTTGTGTTTATTTGTGATAATTATTATTGTCTAATTAACCTGGCATTGTGTATTACGACAGATTTTTACTGCTTTGTTCCTTTTTAAAAAAATGTTTTGATTAAAAACTTTTTCTAAATGCACATGTAAATGCAATAATAACAATGGTAGCATAATAATAATAATAATAATAATAATAATAATAATAATAATAGAAGTAGTAGTAGCAACAACAACAACAACAACAATAATAATAATAATAATAATAATAATTATTATTATTATTATTATTGTTATTATTATTATTATTATTAATTTATAACTATAAACGAGGGGTGTATGGGTTTGTTCCCCCTCGGGAAGGCGATGTACAGTAGCAAAAATCTTTGTCATTATTTTATTTTTGTTATTAAAAAATACAAATACATATACAAATAAAATGAACAGTTTATTATTTTCAGGTACAAAGGAGCATTCAAAAAATTTAATGAACAAATATAAAAAATAAAACACTACACATTGATTCCTATTAAAGCATCTGCTGTTTTATTAACATTAAAGGAATATTTCACCCAAAAATTTGAATAAAATGTATTTATTTATATATTTTTTACCTTCATGTACTCACTCAAAAGTAGTTTTAAACTTAAATGAGTTTCGTTTTTCTGCTGAACATAAACACTATTTTGAAGAAGATGAAAAACCAAATTTTGCCAAGTCCGATGTGTTCCTAGGTCAACATATTTTGTTGACCCTGGAACAACATTTTACTCCAAAAATATATTCTTAACCATATCCCTACACCTAAACCTAACCTTAACCATGAGTAATCCCTAAAATCAGAGGAAATGATAGATGAATGACACTGATGTACAAGCACCAAACACTGATTTTAAGCGTAAACTTCACAAAATCTATAAACTGGTTCTTCAAATCTGATTGGTTAATCACAATGTTGTTCCAGGGTCAACAACGATGTTGTCCCAGGAACATGTCTCACTTGGTAAAATCAGGTTAGGCCAGGTTTGGGACAACATGTGAGTGTATAAACAATGACAAATACAATTTTAGGGTGATTATCCCTTTAATTACAGTTGGCAGCATGTAGCCTACTGTCCCTTTAAGACCTGCACTCATCTAATATACAGACATGCATCAGTTTCTTTCAGTTGTTTACTTTCATTTTAGACGTAACCAACTAAGTCTATAAATAAACACTGTGTGTTTTGACAGTATTACTGTATCACTCTCTCTCTCTCTCTTTCTCCTACAGCCATGTGCCGCAACTGATGGAAAAGGGAGTCTTTTTGGTGCACAAATTATATATATATATATAAAAGTGTATATTTGTATATATATAACTGCGGTCCTGAAACTGCAACCGTTGCTATATCATCCAGTTCGGTAGGTTGCGCTATCACAAAAAACTAGGGTCCTATAACCGGGGTCCTATAGCCGGGGTCCTAAAACTGCAGCGCTGTTTCATCATACCAGTCTATTAAAACGCACAACATATTAAAGCAGCTTTGGTATTGAAGTTGTGTGACCTCATTGACAGGCGACCCAGTGACACTATGGACATGGTCTGTTTCACTAGTTAAAATTGCTTATTTCTTTGGATTTAAACATTCTTTAAAACATTTGGTATAATGTAAGTACACAAGTCAGCAAAATATATAACACTTTTCTAGTGTTTTTTTTTTTTTTTGGATATAATTTATTTATTATTATTATTTTTACAAATTGTGCCTTTATGGCTTAGAAATAACTGTGAAGAAAAAAAAAATCTATTTCCACAGACTCAACTATATAATGTGTATTTTTCTAGTGTTATATAATGATTGTATAACATAATATAACACAACTGTTTAATAAACAAATTGGCTTGAGATGAATGGGGCTATCAAATGTGTGTAAATCAATTCTATGCTCATAATGGCAAAGGTGCAATATTATTTGCCTAAAACTGGAAAGTGGATGGGTTTAACAGGGAGGACTGTGAATTTACAAGTTTCGAACCGTTTCCTGAACCAGTCAGGCCAAGCAAGGCTTCGGACGTCATCAATTACGTCATTGCTGTAAAGCGCTTCAAGCCTCGACACGCGCTTCATTGAAACCTGATGGGATTTCACGACACACACTCTGAAGCCTAGGCACAGAACGTAACATCACTACTAATCAAACATTCCATGCTAATGATGGAGACAACGTGTTCTCGTCAGTGAACACGGTGTAATGTACTTGAGCGAAATACAAATAAAACATTTCTGTGAGAAATGTGACAAAACCAGTCTATCAGTTACAAAAGTGAGGTCTAAAAGTTGATCAAATGGATTTCATCCACTTTCAATGCACAACAAATGCAGATGGCATCCCGAAGAGCTAATAAGTTCAAATGTGTACATAAAATCGATTGTAACAAAATCAAAAAATTGAAAGAGTGTTCTGCAATGCTTTTAATGTTTATCAGAAAATACAGAGACTCTGATGGTGAATCGGCAGCTCTGTGTACGGTGTTTTATTAACAATTGACACCTATCCTCATCAAGTGGTGAGGGCGCTACATTTTGGAGGCACCACTGCGATGAAATGCAGTGAAGGTCAGCATCTACAGATGATGGTCTACCTCCAGTGATATTCATCTTAACTTGTGGCTCACGGGAACAGCAAAATGGGAACATCCAGCCTTCACGTTGAGTCTGGAGGAAAAGCACGCGCTATCTGAGGCCATGTCCACACATACACAAGTATTTTAAAAAATTGAGTTTCTCCCTGGTAGGAGTTTTCAAAAATGTTCGGTTTCAGTGACCTGGTGCTCTGTTTAGATGTGGACAAAAAGCCAAACCATGGAGAAAATTCATTCATGTGGACAGGACCTGAGGTTGATAGTTGATAACTGAAGCATTGTCATCTTTCAGATCAGCTAAAACTGCTCTTCTATATTACAATGCACACACCCAAAGCCCAAGTGAACCATGACTTAAAGAAGACTTAAAACTGGAAGTGATAGGAGCATTGTATTCATTGTCAAGAGAAACTCTTGTGAAACTGTGTGACTTTTTGGATATTGAAAAGAGCGAACATGTCATCAACAAAAGTCGCTCATTTGTTATTCCTGCTCTGGTGAGACATCTTGAGAGGGAGGGGTTAAAAGAACTGGAAGATGAGGGCCTGTCAGAACTTTTGTGTGTAAGAGATAAAACTTGTGTTTTTCAGCAGGGTAGTGAACATAGCAGACAGCACAGGTGGTCCAGCAGGGACTGTAGACTCAATAGTACAGGCCACAGAACAGGAAAAGCTTCAAAAAGAAAATTTACATGGTGCAATTAGCCTTGCCTTAAACAAAAACTGAATATTGTTATATGCACACAACAGAGTGTTAGTTCCACACCCCACACAAACACATAGATAGGTGAACCTGGGAAAAAGGATAAACTCACCTTCTTAAGTCTAGCTCACTAAATTGAACATGGACTAAGCAGAGGTTTTTCTGAGCTTGAGATTGTTGATGCCGTAATAGGAGCAATTGCATCAGGCATGCAGCTTTGTAGTTACTTGGAGGGAAAACAAACCTTACCCTACCAACATTAATATGGATCCCCCAAGCTCATTTTCAAGAAAGAGGGGCATCTGAGCTTTATAAACGAATTACTTCAGAGGTACAAAGCAGCAAGGAGACCCCACGAAGCTTTCTTGTTCGATGTCTATATTTAAGACAAAATAATTTGTTTGCATATCAGGAAGCTGTATCCAGCTTGAAGTATGACCCAAAGTTAGTCCAGAGTATGTTCTTCACACTGTCCTGACAGGTCTGCAGAACGATTAGCATCAGAGGTGACCTGCGACCCTATTTGGCATAAGCTGATATGAGTGATGAACTTCCTCTTTGATCAAGCCAATCAGGCATGTGCCCATGAAACCTAACGACAAAACAAAAAGAAACTTGTTCAGCCATGTACACTTAAAGAGTACACAGTTCTAAGTGCACACTGTTCGATTACACTGCTATCGAGAAAAAAGGGAAACCACCATGTCAGAAAAGTTTTGGAAGGGCTGAATTAGACATTCTAACTCAACTGAGAGAAATGCGCTCAGACATGGTCCTGTTGAAAGAACTCGGTACAGAAATTTCTCAAATTTGAGAGTCAGTAAAACAGCCTCAGGTCATTACTACTCTGTGTCCTCCTCTAGTAATAGATGTCACTAATGTGTCTTCACCACAGGTTCAGTATCCACATCCAGGTTACTGGCAGCCATATGACCAGCGGAGAGTGACAGTTCAGTGACCACAGTGGTTCCCAGTGTAACGTTATCAGCTTCTTCCAAGGTGAGTAAGGAAATGCTTTGCATGTAAACAAAGTGGATCAGATGTCTACCGTACTCACTGCTACAAGTGCGGTGGAAGTGACCATTTCTCAGCTGAATGTCAAGCATGGATGCCTATGACTCATCGGGAAGACCTTTTAAATGAGGCTGGGTCGTGACCGTGGAACAGGCAGTGACTGGTGCTGAAGAAGAGTCCCCTTGAAGCTGTACATATTGTGGCACTATTGATTCTGACCTAACGCTGAGAAACTGTGCAAATTGTAAGCAGACATTATACTGCTCAAAAGCATCTCAAGCAGATCACTGGGAAGATCATGGGAAACAGTGCAGACTGTACTCAAAAATAAATGTGAATCCCGACTTGGCTACAACATCACGGAGGTCTTGCAAACCCTCTTGTGCTACACTTGTTGGAAAACAGTGCCTTGTGCGATGCTACCTTTAAGGTTTGCTTGTAGAAGCATTATGGGACACAGGCTCTGTGTGTGTATTGTTAGTGAGATGTGGAAGCACATGAGCACTTGCCGAATGTACAATTGAGAAATGTTTCATTAGCAATCAACGCACCCGAAGAACTCGGCCTTGTAATTGCAAATATCAGGATATATCATTCATTGGATGGAAGTCATTTTTGGATTGACGCCTGATTAAAGATAGAATATGGAGCTCATCAAACCTGTGTTAGTGATGAGAGGCAGACATTGTAAATGTATCATCCCATCATTGTAGACATGTATCATCCCATCATCGGGTACAAAGTGATTGAGCAGGTAGTCAACGGTAACAGATTAACCCAGCTGCACAGCAGTGAGATGTTGGTGACAGCCATCCCCCAAATTGGAAGAAAATAAGTTAAGAGAATTCATTGAAAGAGTCCAGGAAGAAATGCATGTGATTCATCCTCAAGAACCACAAAGGAAAGAGTTTATCTGCCTAAACACAACTCTGTTCAAGTTGAATGTAGAGTACAGACATCAACACCAAAGGAAGAAAGGGTGCTACTCCATGAGTCTGATGTTTATCCTACTTGACCTGCGGGATTGGAGTTCTGTGAAACCCTTACAACAGACGTAACCACATGTCATTGTCACTGATCAAAACCCTGCCAACCATGGCACAATGTTGAATGGCATGACAGTTTTTGGTAAAGTTCAATTACCTGGAATCCTGATTCAACATGTCACCCACCATTAGGCTTTAGCATACTCAGTAAGACGATAAGACAAATTGTACAGCAGATGTTGAGAAAGGAAGCAGCTTCTTTCTCAAGATCTGATGACGACATTGGCTGTATAGAAGGATGGCAGTTGACCATCTCTCTGAAAGACACTTACCCCGTCACCCGTACTAATCAGTCAGTACCTCACCCCCTGTACAAAGAGATGAAAAATTACCCACACAATCTCATTGCCCAGGAATTGGTTCAGAAGTCAAACTCACAGTATTCCTGATCTGTAGTTTGTGGCAGATGGTAGTTTATGGTTGTGTATCGACTATCACAAATCGAATCAGAAGATAAATCCTGACTGAAAGCCCATTCCACGTGTTCAAGACATCATGGACAGTCTTGGAGGAAACACCTGATTTTCATTACTTGACCAAGGGAAAGCATATCACCAGGGTTTCATGGCCAAAGAGAGTAGACCCATGACAGCCTTCATGATGCCATGGGGGCTCTATGAGTGGATCCATATCCCTTTTGGTCTAATGAATGCTTCTGCAGCTTTCCAACGCTGCATAGAAGAGTGCTTGGAAGATCTCAGAGACAACTGATGTGTCCCCTACATTGACGAAACACTAGTATTCAGTAAATCCTTGGAAGAACATGTCAATGATGTGCGAAAGGTCCTAAAGCATTTGAGGCGATATGGAATTAAACTAGCAAAGTGAGGTGTTAAAACAGAAAGTACGTTACTTGGGAAGGATTGTGTCCATGGATGACAGTAAAATGGATCATGCAGACATGACAGCCATAAGAGCCCTGAAAGAGAAAAAGCACTGAGGGACAGTTGGAATTGTACTTGGCCTGTTAAGTTATTATAGGCAGTATATCCAAGACTTCTCCAAAATTGCTGGGCCTCTCTATGACTTGCTGAAAGGAAGAAACTTTAAGTCATTGCATATGGATCAATAACAACTGACAGCTGATGAAAATAACAAACAAAAAAAAAAAAAAAACAAGGAAATTGGAGTTTCTAGCTTTGAAGTGGTCAGTCACAGAGAAGTTTCATGATTACTTGTATTACGCACCCACCTGCACCGTGTATAGTGACAATAATCCACTAACCTACGTACTGACCAGTGCCAAACTCAACGTGACAAGGTCCAGATGGTTTGCAAGACCTCATGGAATTCTACTTTACAATTAAATACCACCCTGGAAAAGACAACATTGATATGGACAGTGCATTGAAATTATGATTTCCCAAAAGTATTCATCATGACCAGGGAGCCAAAAATCAGTTGCTTTATCAGTTAAAGAGGAATTATGGAATTGCAGGATTTTGAACAACACCATTTCACCCACAAGTAAATGGGCAGGTGGAACATTTCAATTGGATGCTGCTCCAGAATATAATGACCTTGACAGAAACACAGAAGTCCAACTGGAAGGAATTGTTTAACAAACTTACCTTCGCCTACACCAGTACACATCGTGAGGTAACTGTATTTTCACCATTCTATCTTTTGTTTGGGCGTACGCCAAGACTACCGGAAGCTTTGCTTTTTGGTTTGACACCAGAGGGAGGGGCTGATGACCACAAGGAATATGTAAAGAGATGGAGTCAAGTAATGTGGGAACCATATGAGATTGCCAAAGAAAACATAAAAAATGTGGCAGTGAGAAACAAAAGGAACTATGAAGGAAAAGTAAGGAGCCCAGTGTTGCACCCAGGAGATCATGTTTTGGTTAGATACCTCACAACTAGAGGAGTCACAGGGAAGCTGTGGGATCATTGGGAGGATGCGATACACACTGTTGTTTGCCAAGTGGGAGAAGCAGGCCCTGTCTATGAAGTGAAACCGGAATGAGGAAAAGGAAGATCAAGGGTTCTACACTGGAACCTCTTGTTACCATGCGATTACCTTCCACTGGAATTGGAACTCCAACCACAGCCAAGAACAAATATGGGGACCCACCTCTTCGCTTTACTGAAAGCTGCCGGGATTTCTAGACACATGCTCCGAAGCCTAGGCACAGAACGTAACATCACTACTAATCACACATTCCATGCTAATGATGGAGACAACATGTTCTTGTAGTCAAATGTGACAAAACCGGTCTGAAAAAGTTGATTAAATTGGTTTTATATACTTTACTGTAAAAAAAAAAAAAAAAAAAAAAAAAAAAAAGTGTATATATATATATATATATATATATATATATATATATATATATATATATATATATATATATATAATATTGTTTAATTATATATTAATAACTTGTGTACTGTGTACAAAATGTGTACATCAAATCGATTGTAACAGTATATTAAGTCATGTTCACATTATGTGTGTATATAAAATATATATAAGATGAATATTGTTCTTACTATTATGAGTTCTCTGAAATCTTAAAGAAACACTGAAAATATATTAAATGGGTAAAAATGGTGTATTAAGTGTTAGAATACCTGTACACATAGGTAGTAATATGTAGTGCTATTTCATTCACTTAAACATCGGAGGAAGTGATTACTTTAATACAGATGATGCCAATGTATTTCTCTATGAGTCCACTATGTTGGCAATAATAATGTTACCTGCTTGACGGAAAGGGTTGCCAGGTTTTACACATCAAAACCCACTCAATTGATACTTAAAAAACTAGCCCAAACTAACTGCGTTTCGATTGGGTCCCCAGGTAAAAATTGGTTCCGTGGTATAAAATACTGTACATGTTATTGGGGTCACTTCAACCCATGGACATGAAAAACAGTGATAAAGAAGCTAAATTCTATAGGAAAACTGTGGACTTGGCAACACTGTGATGGACAGTGGCGCAACTAAAACCTAATTTGGCACGGTCTCCCTGCTGCATTAATAGTAAGGCTTTCCTCTGTGTATACATATCCTTACAAGTTAAAATTTAGATGTATTATTTGTGCCCCCTTCAAAAATTGCTCTTGAGAAATTTTCTCTTTATTGTCTATTGTCCCCCTCAACTGTTAGATTAAATTTACACTCCTGCCTGTCCATGTTTGATAGAACATTGTACAGGAAAGTACCATGTACATTGCCTGTTAAAAATGGATTTCATGTAGTTGCAATGCTCTCATGTCACTCATGTTTCAGCTATGTTGACTTGAAAAAATAATAATAATAATTTGATAAAGTGTTGCAGTGCTTTTAATGTTTATCAGAAAATAAAGTTACTCTGATGGTGAAGCAACAGCTCCGTGTCCTGTATTTTATTAACAATTCACATCTCCCCTCATCAGGTGGTGAGGGTGCTACAATTCCATCCAATACTCAATACACTCTTAAAAAAAAGTTCTTAAATGGTTCTTTGGCAGGGTGTATGGTTCCATGAAGAATCTTTATCCAAAGAAATCTTTCCATTTCAAGAAAATTCTTTATAGCACAGGAAGTTTCTTTATAACACAGAGTCTGCTGTCTATCAGGGTTTGGCAAGGGAGGAACTCAAGCGCAGACAGGAATCACAACACTACGGGGTTTATTCCAGACAAAAACGAGAAAAAAAAAACCCACAAGGGGGAAAAAACAACAACTAGGGCTGAGACTAAATAACTTAACAGGACTAGGTTGACACGATAAACAAAGACTCTTAACACAAGAACACTAACTCTACAGATAAACAATCACAAGCTAGACAACATATCTTCAATGGGTAACAATATAATATTCTAACATATAGAAACACAATGAACCGCACAAGACAGAGCACACTAGGGGATATAAATAAGAAGACTAATCAAGACACAACAGGTGGCACAGGTAAGGAAATCACGACAACTAGGATAACAAGGGGGGCGGGGCAAGGGAACGAGACAACACAAGCACATGGCCCAAAGACAAGGCCATGAGCTTGTACACAAAACACGGGTCTGTCATGATCCTGCCTCAATACTAGGGAAAAATCAAGGACACGAGGGCAGAATCATGACAGAACCCCTCCCTTAAGGAGCGTCTTCCAGGAGTCTTAGGAGGACGAGACGAAGGCTGACGACGAGGGATCCGGGCAGGTCTGGGTGGTGTAGGGTGGGGAGTGGTTTCTGGACAACATCTATTGGACACTTGACAACATCCACTGGACAACATCTACTGGACACTAGACAACATCTACTGGACACCGGACAACATCTACTGGACACCGGACAACATCTGTGGAGACAGAAACTGTCTCTGGAACCACGCTAACTGCGGCTGGCTCGGGATCAGCACTCACTGCGGCTGGCTCGGGTTCTCTAGGTTCAGGGTCTGGGGACAATACAGGACTGGCAGGGACTTCAAGGATCTGAACAAGACGTGACAAATAATCAGACAGAGTCCTGGCAGCAATAACAACAGGCATCTCCTTACGAGCCGAGACAGACTGCAACACCGCTTCTGCAGCTCTCTCCTCAGCACTCACGCCTGCCGATTTAGACACAGTTCTCTCAGTTGCTGGTACAGGATCAACGTTCACTGCTGCTGGCTCGGGGACACCAGCGCTCACCGCTGCTGGCTCGGGGACGCCGGCGCTCACTGCTGCTGGCTCGGGGACACCAGCGCTCACTGCTGCTGCGGGTTGGAGGGGCATCGCGGACTCAGGAGGAGACAGAGACGAAGAACCCCTCTTCCTCCTCTTCCTCCTCGGTCGCGGTGCAGAGGCCACAGCTGGGTCTGTGACTGGTTGGGGAAGTTCAGCCTCAAGCAGGGTTGACTCCGTCGCTGAGGATTTCGAGGCAGATTCCCACGAAAACCGTCTCTCTCGCTTCATGCTAGGCGTGGGAGGGGAGGGAGGGGCTTGCCTGATCCCCCAGTGTTGCAACGGCCAGGACACAACCCTCTGGGATCACTGGCAGCTGGGCAGACAGTGGGGACCTCAAGGGGGAAACCTGCGGCTCTCCCTGGGAGATACTCTCCCATAGCCGGGCATAGTTCCGAAGGACCCACTCACCCTCGGTTCCAAAACTTCCAAATTCCTTTGATTTGCTTTTATTTTGTTCCTATTCTTACTGCTGGTCAGCTTAAAAGTACATTTCCATTATCTTTATTTGTAATTTTACATCATTATACATGTGCCAAACCTATGAAAAATAAGAAACTAATGAAAGGTTTTTTTTATTTTATTTTATTTTATTTATTTTTTATTTTTTTTTACAGATAACCAGCCTCAACCATTCATCAAAAAGCACTGTGGAAGTGGGAATTCTCTGAACCACTAGTGGCAGTTTACACGGGCAGAAAAAGGGCATACTAGTGCATGATGGGGGTACTGACATTAACCTGCTTTTTTCACCGTATTACACATTTTTGTCCTTTTTTAATTTCAAGTACTGGTGGTTTTGATTTTGTCTGGATAGCATGCTGTCCTAACACTAACCAGTTAGAGTTCAGGTACCAGCCAAAATGCTGCCATAACCAAACAGAAAAAGAGAAATATATAAAGTCAGGATATCATCAAGTACTCAGACTTGACAGCGATGATTGATCATGAAATTAATGATTGCAGTGACTTTAATTATTAATAACTGCTGTCAAGTCTGAGTACTCTGCCATGTCAGTAGTTGTTAATCGGACATACTATTGATTGCATCATGACTACATCCAACTATCTATCCTTTTTTAGAAAATGCAAGAAATTTTCCATTTTTAAAAATTAAGTTTAAACACAATGCAATGCATTCTGCACCTAAACAGGAGGCCTGGTTGAATCTGCCAGCACAGACTGGGGGCGGAGCCACAAATCCGTGAGTACAGTTTGCAAACCCGTGGGAACAGATTGCGAAAGCATGTGCAAAGATTATGAATTTGTGGGTACAGATTTAAAAACCAAAGGTACGGTTTACAAAAGTGCACAGACTGGAAATTTATGGGAAAGGTGTATTAATCAGTAGGCACAACATTTTTTTAATCAAGGGGACAGTTTAAGAATTCGTAAGTATGTTTTTTAAACTGAGGGGACGAATTGAAAAATCGTCGCCATGGCTTGTTATTTATTTTTTTATTTTTTTATTTTTTTCCTGCAGGTGATTTCCCGGGCTCTATAGGACACACCAGTGTGTCTGTTAAGCAGAGCAAAATGGGAATTTCGGATCATTTTACTGACTTTTTACTCAGCAAATGAAGGATTCCTTTTTCAAGTCATTTTGATCATTTCGTTAATTTCATCAGAATATAATCTAAATGTTACATGTTAATTTCCAGATTTCAATATATGCAAACATTGATCACATTTAAAATAAGTAAAAACTATAAGGCAACCAAGACCAAATTAGAAACAAAAATTAGTAATTAATTGCTCAGCAGTCTGTTAGTTCACCTCACTTCCCTTTGGGTCTTTGAGTCGTTCATTCTTTTGTCACATCACATCCTCATAGGTTAACTTAAAGCAATGCAGTGTACAGGAAACATTAGTTCACTTCCTGAGTCTTCAGGTTCTAGTCATTCGTTCTTTTGTCACGTGACAGCAGCAGTGGATACAGAAATTAATAATTCCCAACCTTCCTTTTTTCAATAGGCTATTACATTTGTTATGATGCTAATATCTGGAGAAAAAATGGCACTCTTAGTGTGTTATATATTAACTATTAAATTATATAAATCTAAAATACATACAGAGGCATTTTTCCTATTATCTTTTAATCGCACAGTGTATGTGCACTCCCTGGGTGTGTTTGTGTGATAAACTCTATAATGTCAGATCCAACATCTTTAAAACAACACTTACGATATTAGTGCAGACGATATACAGTATATCACATGCACACCCCAGCCTTGACTTGAGTGGAAAATGAAATCAACCACAGTGATTTTCTTAGGAAGCTTTCCTGCAGTTTGTTCTTCCAATTTCATTTTGTAATAGGAAGTATTTGTACATTGAAAAAAACCTTAATCAGTGTATGAAGATTGATTATGGTACACTATAACAGCTTTGATAGTAGCACTTAATCACCCTATAAAATCAAATGCACCTCTATTGAACTCTTAAAAGGAACAAAGATTGTATTGTTAATCTTTCATTTTTCGTATATCGTCATTTAACTTTTTTTTCTATAAGGCAAAAGTCACAGTTTTTTTTTTTTTCTCCTTTCCACACCTACACGTTTTTTTTTTTTTTTTTTTTTTCATTTTTTGTTGTTATTAGTTTTTTTTTATGTGGACTCAGGAGGAGGTGTGTCCAGGTATCACAGTGTGCTATAAAACAATGTAACAGAAGGAGAGTCCCAGCCTGCTGTATCTACATATTGTCTGTCCGATTTGAGCTTTTGTGATCACCACATGGGGTAAGCCAGAAAAATGTGCATGTTATATGCATTTTGCTTTTGCGTACTGCATCCTTTAGTGTGTACTTTCTGGTAAATATTAAAAACAATATGATATAAAATATATTTTCTAAATACAAATTTGAATATGGATGGCAATTAGAGTTTTTAAATTAAAATGAAGTTTTTCATATTAAAATTATGTTATTATATGTGTTACAGATCATATTATATTTCACGTGTACACTGTAAAAAATGATTTTAACAGTAAAATACTGTATACATGCTACAGTGAAAACCTGTTAACTGGTTAGCAGTAAGTTTCCATACTATATATGGTGAATAAATTTAATTACATTTAATGTAATTTTACAGTAAAATACTGTTATAAATACTGTTTTTGGAAGTGAAAAAGAAATTACCGTTGTGTAATTTACAAGGAAAAACTGCAAAATGACACCCGCAGAGTTTTTTGTTTGTTTGCTTTTTGAAATAATGTTTCTTCTTAGTTTTTGTCGTATCAGTTTTGTACTTTTTTACTTTTAACGTTTATTCTTGCATCTAATGTTGTTAAATTAATGTTTACCGCATTATTTCAGTATAATGTGTATCACCATAATGGAGTTTAGTTTATCTAGTGCATTAAAATGGTTGAAAACGATGATTGAATGATTGAAATAAATAATTTATTTGAAATATTTAATTTACTTGTGTGTGTGTGTGTGTGTGAGAGAGAGAGAGAGAGAGAGAGAGAGAGACTGAGCAAAAATTAAGAAAAAATAAATGGACATCTTAATAGTACATGAATAGCAAGAGAGATATATATCTTCATTGGTAGACCCTTATATTCATATAGTGCTATTTATTTGATCCAAATTATGATTAACATATTTTTTCCCCCATGGCTTGTTGGACAATTTCAAGACAAACTTTTGCTGTCATTCATTCAAAACTGATGAAAAATATACCATTTTAAGTGGAGTGATATTTGTATCTGTATTTTAAGATATTCTGAGCTGAAATCAAATCTATGGTTCTTTTGTGCGTCACACCATAGGACATTACTTCACACCTTAGAACATTGTGTCACACTAAAGGACAGAAATGGTAGTTATTAAATTAAATCTATTTAATTATGAACATGTCAAAGGAGAAAGAAAGTTTAATTTTGATACAAACATTATCAAAATTTATTTTAAACAAAACAAAAAATAATATTCATCAACAAAATCCAGTCTCTTAGTCAATCAGTATGTTACTAAAACTTTTTTAGCCCCCTGCTTCATGTGTGGCAGACCTAAATATGAGTGATATTCAAACTATATCCATTAAGATGTGAATGGATCTTTTAAAACTATATAGCTACTTTTTTATTGGCATATTTTTTTATTGTATTTACTTTCTGTATTGTTCTCTTCCGATCTCCTCCTTTGTGTGGATGACTGCTAATTTTCTGTCTATATTTCCGTGTCATCTCTCTTCCACTAATTTCTTTCCCTCAATTCTTTCTTTCTCAAAAACATAGTATCACATTTTATACTTATTTTCACGACTTTCACAACAGTACAATTTGTATGTAAAAACATCTGAAAATAGTTTAATTAATGTAATTACTGCATTTAATAACAATGAAAATGATTAAAAAAAGAATAAAAAGGAGTTAAATAAATCTTATTTAATTATTTAAAATTCTTTTTAAAGAGACCTTGTCTGGTGGTTTGACATCTTTGTCCTGTGATGTGTACAGTCATCACACTGGAGGACATTTTCTACCACACCAAATGACGTTTAAGTCTTTTTCTGTAAATTAATGGCATTTCTATTCTGAGCTAACAAGTCATTAGCGGTTTGCAAAACACATCTGCATCATGTTCCATGATTATGTAGTTTAAAGGGTTAGTTCACCCAATAACCAAAATTATGTCATTAATAACTCACCCTCATGTCGTTCCAAACCCGTAAGACCTCCGTTCATCTTCGGAACACAGTTTAAGATATTTTAGATTTAGTCCGAGAGCTCTGAGTCAATCTTTTGTTCGTTATCTGGCTCGGCTCGTTGTTCATCTTCAGTTCTCTCTTTACAGCAGTTCAGTCAGTGTACTGTTTGAGTACATGAATTACTCCGGGATATTGGTTTGTTTGAACTCAGAGGGAGTGTCAGCTATGTTAAAAAAGTTAACAGCTTAAGTCATTTGTGGATCAATGCTTATTATAGTCGTGAACCGTTTAAAACGATTCAGTTCGATTTGGTGAACTGGTTCAGAAAAATCCGTTTACATCTAATGATTTGTTCGCGAACCGGATATCATTGAACTGCAGTGTTTTGAACTCTCTCACAACAGACCCGGAAGAGAAGACAATGCTAAATAAAGTCATACTTTTTGCTATTTTTAGACCAAAATGTATTGTCAATGCTTCAAAATATTGAAACTGACCCTCTGATGTCACATGGTCTATTTTGATGATGTTTTAATAACCTTGTGTGTGTGTTCACTGCTGTTTGTGTGCACTTTGGATGGGTTAAATGCAGAGCACTAATTCTGAGTATGGGTCACCATACTTGGCTGAATGTCACTTATCTATCTATCTTAAAGGAATTAAAAGGATACAACACGTATTGGTTGTAATTGTAAACTTTATTTGTTTTAAATTTGTACCACATTCTGAACCAGCATTGCTTTCAGCAACTGTTTTCTTTATCTAGCAACACAAACACTGTGCTATCACAATGAAAGAAGAGCTGAGCGTTCAGTCGACAGACCCTCCACCTTACTTGCAAGGTGTGTACTGTATATGCATTTACATTTTACATTTACATTCTTTCATTTTTTTCCCCACAAAAAGAGTTACAAGTGAGAACCCTTTCCTGAGCCAGCAATATTCATAGTACACAATTGCAAATCTAAGATATAAACTAGGGTTATTATAGATGTATCAGAAGTAATTTTATTAAACTACAGTATTAATATATATATATATATATATATATATATATATTATTATTATATTATTAAACATATATATATATATATATATATATATATATATATATATATATATATATATATATATATATATATATATATATATATATATATATATTAGTGCTGTCAAAATTAGCGCGTTAACGCATTCGATTAATTTGAAATATTTAACGCGTTAAAATAAAATAACGCAATTAACGCGGTTGCAGTTTTTTGTGTGTTCAACGTGCAAAGAAATATGGATAAGACCAAGGAAGGACTTTTAGACGGAAAGTTTCAGTATAAAACTCTGCCGGATTACTCTTCAGTCTGCCACAAGAAACATTACTCTTCATTCAGTCTGCCACAAGAAACAGCAACATTAAAATCATGAACTCAAATGTCATTGTTTAAAAAAAAAAAAAAAAACAATGACTGTAACAGTGCGTAAATCAGACCTTTCTGTAACGCTAAAGTTAATAAGCTTAAACGAAAATAACGAAATAATTGTGTAGCGGAGTATTTTTTGTACACAGTGCCGCGAACTGTCAATCACTCCTGTACGCGCGCATCACTGTCCTCCTCAGCTGCAGCAACTTGCGCTCTCTCCCTTCATCAAGCTTTAAAACAAAAAGGGGACAAAAAGATCATATTGTCTTTGTGCATAGGCTATAGATTAATTAGATAAATGAATATCTAAATTTGTGCCTTGCCGTCTACGGTATTTTTTTAGAACTTAGAAAAAAGATGCTGCAGCCAATGAGCAGCCAGCGGGGGCTGCAGGACGACTGAACCTCCGCAGACAGTTTTTAATGTTTATCAGACAATAAATACTCAAGATTTTGCTTTAGTATAACTCACAACGAGTTTCACACACCTTCTCCGGCCACGTTGAGTTGTTGACACTTAACAGTGGGAAAAGCGACACATGCGCTATTCACTTGTATAACTTAAGGGTGAATGGGTAATGTAGTTTCTGCTCTCGGTGGGATAAATTAGGAAGCTTGCATTGTGAAGGGCGCTCTGAAAATCGGCAGTGCAGGTAAAAGATTAAAACCTCTATTAAAACAGATGTCCAAATGAGCGTACCGGTACGCTACAAGCACGTTCTGGGCGCACGGAGAGGTGGCGGTACGCTCAAGAGCTATATTTGGAAGTGGCGGTACTGAGTACTGGTGCCTACTGGCCCACTTAAAGCACTGGCAATGACTATACTTTGGAATTTTTTTGCAGTCCACTTAGAATTCAACATGGAAATCATTTTTGTTTTTTATTGGCATTGATTGTTTTGAAATTCAAATGGTACTTACATGCCTGTGTTTTTATTTCTGTAATAAATATGGCTTTCAAGCCAACAGTTAATTTGGAGGATATTGATGGTTTATTGCAGGTATGTTGTTTACATGAGAAAATCTGTTACAAGTTAAACAAAAATTCCAATAAACAATCATATTTTGAATTTAAATAGTTTCTTTGTCTTGAGTTTACATTAATTATTTACATTTTACATTTACATATCCAAAAAGTTTCAGTCTTTTAATTGCGATTAATCGCGATTAATTTTAAAAAATTGTGCGATTAATTAGTAAAAAATTTTTTATCGATTGACAGCACTAATATATATATATATATATATATATATATATAATATGCATTTTGCATATATAATATGCACAATGTTTAGAGTAATTTATTCATATTTGGCAGACACCTTAGACATACACCACCTGTTCCTTAAGTAAACATGAACACCTTTTTTGCAGAGGTGATCCCAGAGGGCTTCGTCAATCTAGCCTACACCCATGATGAGAAACCTCAGGAAGACAAACCAGAGGAGCCACCAAAGGAGTCCTCTGAGAAAGCAGAGGGCAATGGGTAAACATGACCAAGCAGTTTTGGATGTATCTGATTTGTATTTGATTGTTTTAGTTGTCTTATCATTTGTAAGTAGATTCACTGATAAAATAAATAAATGTATCTATAAACCAGAGTCAGAAATTAACAAGGGAAAATTTTCTATAGATATTTAATGTTCATCAATACACCTCTAATGTTTTGACTGATAATCTAATACAGGGGTTTCAAACCCGGGACCCCCAGGGGTCTGCAAGGGACTGTTGCAGTCGATGTACAGACTATTTTGCATTAAAATCTTATTATATAATAAATAATACAATTTTATTATTATATAAAATAATATTTGCTATTTTTTTATTTTTTAATTAAATTAAATAAAAATAAGAATACTTGTTATTCTGTAACAAACACACACATATACATATACATATTCTTATTTCTGTTTACCATTGTCTCCAGTTTTCTATAACGTTTATATTATTCTGTTCTAATTTTACTTTGGATTTAGACAACATTGTGAATTTATCAATTATTAATGCAGTTTCAGTATTTGACATAAACGGATAACTTGATTTATATGGCCCTTACAGTAATATGTCATCATTAAGGCATATATATATATATATATATATATATATATATATATATATATATATATATATATATATATATATATATATATATATATATATATGCTATTTTAAAGATTTAAAACATCGTCCCTTAATTATAAACAAACAAACCAATGAACAAATAAATTAATCTGAAACTTTAAATTGACTTTTCCTTGTTAAAATAGCAAAAAGGAAATAAAGTCAAAAAAGAAGAAAGAGCCGGTGAGAACAGTTGGATTTTTTCAGCTGGTAAGTGTGCATCTCTTCTACATCACATAATTCATTTGTGCTTTAATAAGCAGTGATATAACATGCAGTGATGAGCCCTGAGGACAGCAGTCATGTGTTTGACTCACATGTTTGTTGCAGTTTCGATATGCCACCTGTCTGGAGGTGCTGCTTATGCTGATCGGCCTGCTCTGTGCAGCTGCTCACGGTGTTGCGATGCCCCTCATGGTCGTTGTGTTCGGGCAAATGACTGACGGCTTTGTGTTGAGCGGGCAGAAAGGAAATCTGACAGGTATATTTAATAGTACAATGAAGAAACATACATGTAAACACGTCTAAGCATGCGTGAATTCAAATGGTTGACATATTAGTCCTATGCTAAATAGAGTTGTTCCGATTCCGATACTAGTATCGGAAATATCTCCGATACCACAACAAATTCTGGCATCGGCATCGGCGAGTACATGAACCCATATACCGATCCGATACCATTTTCTTAAAAAATACCTAGTTATGACCGCAAGCTTTGCCTAACCGCTGCACGGTTCTTCTTCGCTGCTCAAAATGCATTGAAAACACAGGAAGTTGTGCTGTGTTGCCACAAGCAACCCCTGTTTAGAGCAGCGAAGAAGAAATGAAAACGCGTTAGCAGCCCTTATCTATATATGACTGGATCACTCATCACATTCTAAACTGCCAAAAGACAGTGAAGCCGCTTCTATATTATAGATCAGTGGTTAGCAGTATGTCTCTGTAGTACCGGTAGTTACAGACTCTCGAGTATATTCAGTACCGGCAGCTGCGTTCAGTCGCTTCCGTGTAAGTCAAAGCGCAGGGCTCCAGACAGTAGCCGAATATATACTAGTGTCTGTGAATATTAAACTGCAAAATACTATTTAAATATTACTCCCGCAAAATCTACATCTCTGTGGGTGACTGGCACAGATGCGCGAGAGCTCGCTGTTTTGTAGTCTCTGCTGTGTGTCATGAGGACACGAACGCATAAACCGTCACTTCATGAGAATTTTCCGTTTCATTTGAGAATACTGTCATATCATAAACACAGACACTCAAAGATCTTCATGGCAGCCCATTAAAATAAATGTTTGGTTTACATGAGTAAATTGACAATATATAAAGCTACTGTTGTAGCCTACAGTAATAATAATACGTCTCTATAATAATAATAATTATGCCTAGATGGTTGCTTGTTTTTTACTTGTTTTGTTGTAAAGAGATTATCTGATTAATAGATCTTTTTTTATATTCCTAGACTTATTTGTTGCAGTTTTTTTATACAGTTATATTGTAAAACTTAAATACCTTTTTTAGTTTGCGGTGTTAGATTTTTGGCTGCATTTGAAGTTCTTTTTTGCATATGAAAATAAATAATACTGTCAAATTCATGTTAGATAATAAAAATACTGTAATAAATACAGTAGTTCACCATGTATTTGTTCATGTTTTATTGAGGGATCTGTCTGAAGCACACCATAAAAAGAATTCTAGCAATTTACACAGGGCTAGTAGTATAAACAGCTGTATATACAGATACACACCCAGGTATCGGATCAGTACTCGGTATCGGCCGATACCCTGAGCCCAGGTATCGGAATCGGTATCGGGAAGAGAAAAAGGGTATCGGAACATCTCTAATGCTAAATATATCTCTTTTAAAGTCTCTCAGTAGAGTGGACTGATTTGAGTTGCTAATGCAAACTTAACCCTTGGTGTTACAGCTCAGCAATCATTTCATAAATATTCACTTTAATGTGGTGGTCTGGTAGCCTACTACAGGTTTCAGGAATATTTTGATCCCAAATGTTTGCAGGCAACTTCACTAGAAACTTCACCTTCATCAACTCTTCTTCAGCGTGTTTGGCTGGTTCTCCTGAAATAGGCATTGAAGAGAAAATGACAAAGTGAGGAGCTGCCTGTTCAGTTCTCCCAGTCAAGTTTTTTCGCCTATGATTGATTCCACTCTTTGTTGAACCTTTACATCATTTGCTGGTTTATTCACACAGTCATGCTTATTACTTCGCCGCAATCGGGGCTGCAGTCCTGATCCTGGGAACATTCCAGGTAATGCTTTTCCTGCTTACTGCTGCGAAGCAAACAAAGAGGATTCGGGAGAAGTACTTTCATGCCATCCTCCACCAGCAGATGTCATGGTTTGACACGAATGAGATCGGCGAGCTGAACATAACACTTACAAAGTAAGTGAAGTGCAACCAGGATCCAGACTCTTGTTTCTGTCACCTGATCAGTTCTTTGGTTACATCTCAGTTATTAAGATACACTTAATATTTATGGATCTCACTTCTTTCCCCCAATGCAGTGATATAAACACGATCAACGATGGCCTTGGGGACAAAATCTGTGTGTTTGTCCAGTACTTCTGCACATTTATTGCTGGTTTAATCATTGGTTTTATCTACGGCTGGAAGCTGACGCTGGTCATTCTAGCTGTCAGTCCCCTGCTGGCAGGAACAGCAGCGGTTTGGTCTAAAGTATGTGCTTACTTTATATATATTACATTTTAGTTTATTAAATTTTTTGGTAGCACTTTATTTTACAGTCCTGTTCCTCATATACATACTATGTACTTATTATAGTAATTACAATAACTATGTAATAACTAAATACTAACCCTACCCCTAAACCTAACCCTACCCCATGTAGTTACCTTGTCTTACCAGAACTTTTTTAGATAAATACACTGTAAGTACACTATAAGCACATGTTAGTACACGTACTGTAAAGTAAATTGCAACCAATGTTTTTGTATATATCTTACCTTTTTGTCACCTACAGATTCTTGCCACCCTTACCAGTAAGGAGCTTACAGCATATGCTAAAGCAGGAGCAGTAGCTGAAGAGATTCTGGTTTCTATCAGGACAGTTGTGGCATTTAACGGACAGATGAAAGCAGCGGAAAAGTGAGCACATTCTGTACCTTTCACTCATCACCATAAGTTCATAACCAATTTGGCACTTAAACAGGGCAGATAAGATTGGGCCCTCTTTTAAATGTCAAGAATGTGACCAAGCTGTTCTGAGTGTGTACATAATACAAGATAAACGGTTTTCTGTTACAAACTATTTGATGTTTTCTAGGTATGAGAAAAACTTGGTAGAAGCAAGGAACTTTGGGATAAAAAAAGCCATTACTACTAATGTGTCCATGGGGTTGACACAGTTCATTATATTTGGCACTTATGCACTGGCATTCTGGTATGGGACAAAACTCTCTGTGGATGAGCCAGAGAATTACTCAATTGGAAGGGTCATCATTGTGAGTTTATTAAACTTTTTAAAGACTTTATCAGTTTCTGAATAAAGTCACAGCAGGAGATGTTTCTTAACCTTTATCTTTGTTACTTTTGACCCCAGGTTTTCTTCTCTGTGCTTATTGGCACATTCTCTTTGGGTCAGGGAGCACCAAACCTGGAGAGCATTGCTACAGCCAGGGGTGCTGCCTATGATGTCTACAAAACAATTGACATGGTAAAACCTTTCAGACTTTAGAAATAGGTTAATTTTTTACTATATTTATACCTGTATTGTTATTCTGGATGACTTATGTATGTTCCTGATACCTGCAGCCTCGTCCCATTGACAGCAGCTCAAAGGAAGGTCACAAACCAGACCATGTCAAAGGAGATATTGAATTCAAGAACATCCACTTCAGCTATCCCTCCAGAAAAGATGTGAAGGTAGAGTTGCATATTTTTTTAAATGATTATTAGTTAATAACATATATTTTGATGATTATTTATTTTTTTAATAAAAAAATATATTGTGTTAATAAATTATTGCTTTTAAAAATTAACTTTGAGTGAGCATTAGATGGGGGCAAAAGTCATTCTAAATGTAAAATGAAGGAAAAAAGCAGGCACAGAAAGATTCAGTATTGCGTATATACTGTATATAAAGTAAATTTGGCTTAAAACCAATATGGTACTGATATATTATGAATCTGTAGAAATGGTATTTAATGATACAAACTTCATAATCATTCAGAAGGAGGCGGGAATCGGCGGACAATCCAATAACATTTTAATAATTCAAAATAAACACAAAACAGCGCACCAGCCCCTCACAGACGACTGGTGCGCATAAATAAAAACCAAAACATAAAATAATGGCCCAGGCCTGGTCCTCTCTCGTCCTTCACTATCGTCGCTCCAGTTTTATATCCTTCCATCTCCTCTGTGGGACTCAAGACCGGCGGTGGGGCGCAGGTGTCGCGGATTTCCCAATCACTCTACAGGCCTCGCTCGTTCCCACATCTCTTGGCCCCACCCCACTCGTCACATACCCCCATCGCCCCTCGCAGGCCGGGGGGTACTCCCGAGACTGCGCTCTACTCGCCCCCCCCTCCCCCTCCGGGGGGGACCGCCGTGGTGCCTGGCGGTGGCACTGGACGGCCCTCGGCGGACGGCACGACACTCCTCCACCGCCCAGGGACGGCGACGGCTCCTACGGTTTTGGGCATTTGGCAGGAGTCCCCTGTTCCCTGCTCCTCCCTGTTCCGGCGGATGGCAGCAGGCTCCGGCCCCCTGGCAAACGGCGCCGACTCCTCCGCTCCTCCGGATTCACCACAACATAAAATAATGGCCCAGGCCTGGTCCTCTCTCGTCCTTCACTATCGTTGCTCCAGTTTTATATCCTTCCATCTCCTCTGTGGGACTCAAGACCGGCGGTGGGGCACAGGTGTCGCGGATTTCCCAATCACTCTACCGGCCTCGCTCGTTCCCACATCTCTCGGCCCCGCCCCACTCGTCACATGGTATTATACTGAGGACTGATTCAGTGTGTCCCATTACAGATTCTACAGGGAATGAATCTGAAAGTCCCTCATGGAAAGACCATTGCATTGGTTGGAGCCAGTGGCTGTGGGAAAAGCACAACAATTCAGCTTCTGCAGCGCTTTTATGACCCTGATTTAGGAGAGGTAACACTGATGTCCTCAAACAATCTGCTAATGAGCAATCATAAACCATTTTACCTCTCAGTAAAAGCTGCATCCCTTCAATACTTTGTGTCACACAAAATGTGTTCTTGTCCATTTCAATGGAATGTGTACATTTGCAGGTGACTCTGGATGGCCATGATATCCGCTCTCTGAATGTGCGCTGGCTGAGGGAGAACATGAGTATTGTGAGTCAGGAGCCTGTTCTTTTTGGAACCACCATCGCTGAGAATATACGCTATGGCCGTGAAGACGCCACTGATGAGGACATTGAACGAGCCATTAAAGAGGCCAATGCCTATGATTTCATTTCCAAACTACCAGATGTGAGTACTGTACTTTTTTGTTAAAGGATTTGACTCAGTTCAGCCCCTAAACATTTAAGGCAAAGAGAAGTTCATCTTTGTATTTAATTTAGACAATGTAGACTTTTAATATCTGCCCTTTATCAGTTATCGGCCATAAAAAAAAAAAAAAAAAAATTCTTATTGATATAGGCCATAATTTTAATAACTTAGAAATATTTAGATATTTGCATTTTGAGCAGATCTTATGTATGTGAGCTGCACTTAAGTGAAATAAAAAAAAATAATATTGATAAAATTAATGCAGTTTTTTGTACAAGAAAACACTATTTCAATTTTTTTCATACTGTTTGTTTGTAATTTTTTTTTTTTTTACATTTACTAGGGAAAGGAGATTATTTTGTTAATGTTTTATTTCAGTGTAGTTGTGTAAAGTCTGAAACTGAGTTAAATGTTTAAATATATATGTATATATCTGAGACAGAAGCTGAATACAATGGCTGGAGAGAGAGGGGCTCAGCTGAGCGGAGGCCAGAAACAGAGGATCGCTATTGCTCGAGCTCTTGTCAAAAACCCCAAAATCCTCCTGCTAGATGAAGCCACATCTGCCCTGGACACACAGAGCGAGTCCATTGTTCAGGCAGCTTTAGATAAGGTGATGCGAAATAATTCTCCCTGTGACATAAAAGGCATTTCCATGAGTACTGGAATAGACAGGTTATAGTTATACATGTCATTTATAGATATACATGTCATTTATTACGTTCTTTTTTGTGTGATAACAAAGTGTTAACCAACAAAAGAAAAACTGCAGTAAACAAGTGATGAATGATTGTTTGTTGTCTTTTAGGCCAGAGCAGGACGTACAACCATTGTGATTGCACACCGCCTATCAACTATTCGTTCAGCAGATATAATTGCTGGTTTCAGTGAAGGCAAAGTGGTGGAACTGGGAACTCACAGAGAACTCATGGCCAAGAAAGGCGTGTATTATTCTCTCGTAATGCAACAGGTACATGTTTGTCTCTACCTATATCCTTTAGGAAGGGGTTTCTCACAAGAAGACCACCATATTTGGAGTTATTTGGCATAATGTTTTTATATTTATTTATTTATTTATTAAACATGATTTTATTAATTTACATTAACAGATGTCCAGGAGACTAAATGATGATCTTGATGCCAATGAATATGATATTCTGGATGCTTCTGAGGGAGAAACTGGTGAGGAATCTTTTGAAACAGAGACACCTGAGGAAGGAATGGAAATGCGAATGGAGAGTGGAACCCTTAGACGAAGTTTAAGATGTGGCAGTGTGAGACGTTCCTCCAGAAATAAGTCCTCCTCAAAGAAGAAGAGCAAGAAATCTAAAAAAGACAAAAAGGTGTGTGCAGTCCACTGCTTTCATGCTATGGAGTGAATCACACTGGTGATTCATAAATGGAGAAATTGGTTCATGTTTATTAATTAAATTACTAATTGATCTTTTAGGAAAAAGAGAAGGTTTCGGAAATACCTTTCACTAAAATTCTGGCTCTGAACAAGCCAGAATGGCCTTACCTGATGGTGGGCACGCTGGCCAGTCTTGTGGGTGGAGCTGTTTTTCCCTGTGTGGCCATTCTGTTTGCCAAAATCGTTGGTGTGAGTGTCCTTTGTCTTTGTTCACACACCTCTGAACAAAAATCTTTATTGTGTGGATAATTTTCTTCCCTATTACAGTTTCAAAATAATTCATAAAAAAGTGGATTGGATATTATACTAGCTCCATAAGCATATAGCATTTACAAAGATTACCAGAATGTTGAGTTCAATAGAATCTCTTCTGTTTCTAGGTTTTTGCAGAAGTCGATCCTGAAGTAAAGCGACAGAAGACCATGATGTTCTCGCTTTTCTTTCTACTAACTGGAGCAGTGGCTTTTGTAACCTGTTTCTTCAAGGTGAGACTTTGTTTCTTTATTAGTAGTGTTTCCCTTCAGGAACTGGAGTTGCGTCAAATGTTATGGAAATGCCTTTAGCGTGGCCATGCTCTGAATCATGTGTGTAATCAGACTAATGAATGGGCAAGACATCACAGGCGGGTGACGTTGAGACAAGGAAGCTATAAAAGCATGTGCGGTGGAACCAGCCTTATGTGTGTGTTAGTTGCTATTAATTGCGAGTCTTATTTAGTGTTGTTTGTCCACTTATAAGTTCCAGTACGTCAAAGCTTCAGCAAAAAAGAAGTATTTGGCCAAGAGCAGGCAGCGTTCATGCGATGTGTTGCTCCCTGCCCACGCTATATTTCGGGTGTGGACAAACACAGTTTTTTTGTTGTCTGCTTGGGAGCGAAGCATGCAGAGTCAGCTCTCAAGGGAGGCGGAGTGGTGGCTGCTCCTGTGGGCTTCACATATGGATCCAGTGGAGAGAATGGAGAAGGGTGAATGCCTGTTTTCCTCCTCATCCACCAGATCCAGCACCTGCTCTCTGTTTCTCGCTGCCTCTTTGGGGTTCGTCACTTCAGAGCACCGACATAGCTGCTTGAAAGACTGATTCCCTTAGTAGACTATTTGGCAGCGTGGAAACTACTGCCAAATGTATCTCGGTGGGTCCTGCACACTTTAGAGAGAGGCTACAGAATCAGTTCAACGGGGAGATTCCCATTCTGCTTGGCCCAAAGCAGGCTCTGGTAATGGATCAAAAAGTAAACACTCTCTTGAGGAAGGAGGCCATTGAGCTGATCCCTTCTCTCGATGGGGAGTCTGGGTTCATTGTTCCAAGGAAGCATGAAGGTTTGCGCTGCGTCAGGTACTATGGCCTAGATATTCTCTCGCACTAGTTGTGCACTTCCACACTAGGCAGGGATTAGGAAGTCTGTCAGTTTGGGCACACTTGTTCACAAAAGTGTTTCAATGCAGCTCGAGTTCCTGAAGGGGAACGTCTCCAGGTTCCACATGTTACCATGGTTCCCTGAAGGAATGAGATGCAGTGTCTCAGTACCATACTTCGAGCATCCCTGTGAGCACATTCAGGCCCCCTCTCACTACAGAGAGTTTCTGAGGCATCTGCTTGCCAGAGCTCAGCTAAGACAGTCTGTGAGTTCAGGCTAGTGTGGGGTGTAAAGGCCTCCTCTCGCTTTAGAGAGTCATTATGCTGAGACCTCCACTCCTAGAGCTGAGCCCATCTCCATTCTTCCCCATCACAGGAAGGTTGCCATTTGGGGGCAAAAAGCCTACCAATATAAGGTTCTTCTCTTTGGCCTTGCAATCTCACCCCACACTTTCACAAAGTGTGTGGATGCTGCTCTGGCTCCTCTGTGACTACAGGAGATTTGCATACCCTGCCCGACGATTGGTTGATATTAAATCATATTAACTCTCAGATGGCGGTTCAGCATCAAGATGTCATTATCAGTCACATGAAAATGGGGTTAAGACTTAATGCCAAGAAAAGTGCGCTTTCTCCAGTACAGAGAACCACTGTACATCTGTGTCCTGCTTGGATCAAGTCGATTCTCACCACAGTCGCGAGAGTGAGAGAAGGTTGGTCTCTCACTGTCAAGCAGTTTCAGAAACTGCTGGGTCTGATGGCAGCTGCATCTAATGTGAAACATTTTGGCCTGCTGTACATGAGACCCCTACAGTGGTGGCTCCAGACCAAAGAACTTGGCATGCTCATCCTTGGTGCCTTAGGCACATGGAAGAAACCTTGGTTTTTGTCTAAGGGCCTGGTGCTGGGAGCTCGTTGATGCCATGTAATGCTAGCAACTGACGTGTCCCTCACTGGTTGGGGCGTGTTCATGAGTGGCCACCTGGCCCACGGTCTGTGGAGTGGTCGCCATCTCACATGGCACATCAACTGCCTAAAGATGCTGGCCATGTATATAGCATTGAAACACTTCCTCCCAGACCCAAGAGATCATCATGTGTTGGTGCCCCCTGGCAACACAGAGGTGGTCTCTTATATCAACCATCAGGGAGGTCTCCGTTTGCACCCCCTTTACAGGTTGGTGCACCAGATCTTTGTGTGGCCCCAGGGAAAACACATTTCACTGAGAGCAATTTTCAATCCCTGGGCATCTCAATATGGGAGCAGACATCCTGTCGAGGCAGTGGCTGAGGCAAGGGGAATGGAGACTTCATCCTGAGGTGGTAAAGCAGATATGGAGATGGTTTTATAGACTCAGGTGGACCTGTTTGCACCTCGAGAGACATTGCATTGTCCCCTCTGGTTCTTTCTGGTATAGGTGTGGCCAAAGCTTAGTCTGTATGCCTTTCCCCCGATCATTCTGCTCCTGGGTGTTCTGGAGAGAGTGCGCCGTGCCGGGGTCCATCTGCTACTACTGGCCCCATTCTGGCCAGGCCAAGTATGGTTTCTCGGACCTCAATGGGAGTTTCTCATCAGGAAGGATCTCCTCTCACAGATGGAGTATACAATCTTAAACTCCCACCTGGAGCTGTGGAAGCTGTGGGTGTGGTCTTTGAGAGGGCACAACTCATAGCTTCCGGTCTCTCAACCGAGGTTGTTGAGACCATCCTCCAATCCAGAACTCCCTCCACGAAGAAACTGTACACCTCAAAGTTTAAGCTTTTTATTTCTTGGTGCGGAAACTGCTAGCTCGACCCAGTTGACTGCCCATTTGTTACAGTGCTGGAGGAGTTCCTGCACAGCTGAATTTTCAGCAGTCTTTAGAATCAAATGTTTCTTCAAATATCTGTATGTTGATTAAATATTTTTATTGTCAGTCCTGAAAACAGTTGTTCTGCTTAATATATTTCTAGAATAAATTTTGTATGTACATTTCACATCTGGTGCTCTGTCATGTAGGGCTTCATGTTTGGCAAATCTGGTGAGCTTCTAACCATGAGGTTGAGAAGTCAGGCTTTCAACACCATGATAAGACAGGTACGGCACATTCCTGCATATCTCGGTCCATTACTATATGCAATTGAAATCTAATCTGTCACAAACAGATAACTATTGAAATGTTTCCTTCATCCTCAAGCCTGTTTTCCTTAACAGGAGATTGCATGGTTTGATGACAACAACAATGCAGTGGGAGTCCTGACCACTAAATTAGCCACAGATGCGTCTCTGGTTAAAGGGGTGAGTGAAACACAGTGATTTGCCATCAGAACCAGTAATTAAGCTTTCACTGTGGTGTCATCCTGTGTTATTTTACTATGGGTCATTACATCCATCTCTTTTTTTAATCTGTTATAGGCCTGGCTGAATTTATTTTTCAGTCATTTTTAAGTGAGAGCATTTCCATATGACTACAGATTTCAGTATTAATAGTGCAACTTTATTTGAAATAAACAACGGTTAAAAAGTTTGGTTCTGTAATATTGTTTGAAGAAGTCTCTTATGCTAACCAAGGCTGCTAATAATAATAATAATAATAAGTCCAATTTAGAATAAATATATTCTCTTTGGGTATATTTTAAAATGTAACGACGAAACTGACTTTTCAGCAGCCATTACTCCAGTCTTCAGTGTCACATGATCCTTCAGAAATATGCTGATTTTCTGCTTGTGTCATGGTTATTATTTGTATGCCTTAGACGGCCACCAGAGGTCACTGTATCTGTTTGTTAAGCACAAGGCTTGTTCAAGTCTGCTTTATTCATAGTTCAGTGGTGCATGGTAGAAAAAGGGGTGGGGGGGACAAAGTGGGAGTTAAGCTTACTGTCAGCCTGATGTATGAAGCTGTCCCACAGTCTGCTGGTCCTGGCCTGATGGGAGCAGACTGAAGAAGCTGTGTGACCGGTGGGTGGGTTCACCTGTAATGCAGAAAGCTTTATGAGTGAGACGAGTTCTGTAAATGTCCTGGAGGGAGACACCAATGATCTTCTCAGCTGCTCTCCCTATACGCTGGAGGGTCTTTTGGCAGGATGCAGCTAGTCAGGATGCTCTCGATGGTGCCTCTGTAGAAGGTGCACATGATGGAGGGCGGGGCTCTGACTCTTCTCAGTTTGCGCAGGAAGTAGAGATGCTGCTGTGATTTCTTGGCCAGTGCTGTGGTGTCATCGGTTGACCAGTTGGATCGATATCCAAACTGGAAGGGGTCCAGGGAGGGGGAGGGTTGACTTGATGTGGTGCATGACAAGCCATTCAAAGCACTTCATGATAATGGGGGTAAGTGCAACTGGAAGTGTGACAGGATGGAGACGGCTTCTTCGGGACTGGAATGTTGGTGGTAGCTTTGAATCAGGTGGTAACAACTTCCTGACTAAGCAAGATGTTGAAAATGTCTGTGAAGACATCAGTGAGTTCTACTGCACAGTTTCTCAGTACATGCCCAGCAATGTTGTCAGGACCTGGAGCTTTGCGTGCATTGATCCTGCTGAAGGATCTCCTCACACTGTCTGGGGTCAGCGTCATCACCTTGTCACCGGGAGGAGGTGGAGTCTTCTTTGCAGTGGTGCTGTTTTGTGCCTCAAAGCGAGCGAAGAAGGCGTTCAGCTCGTTCAGCAGGGAGATGGTGCTGTCACAGGTCTGAGGTGGGGGCTTGTAGTCCATACTGGTCTGTATCCCCTGCCACAGGCTCAGAGTGCCTTTGCTATCGCCGAAACGATGGGCTATCCTCCTGGAGTACTGTCTCTTAGCCTCTCTGATAGGTTGGCCCTAGCTGTCCTCAGGCCCACCTCATCTCCAGCTCTGAAGGCAGCGTTCTGCATCTTCAGGAGTCTGTAGACCTCCCCTGTCATCTACAGCTTCTGGTTGGCCCAGACAGTGATGGTCTTTGTGACTGTTACATCATCAATACACTTGTTGATGTAGGCAGTGACAGTGTCGGAGTACTCTTGGAGGTCTGTGGTGTTATTGTATGTTGCAGCCTGCGTAAACATATTCCAGTCAGTGGTGTCAAAACAGTCTTGAATGGCCTCTGACGACCCTTCTGGCCACACTTGAATTAGTTTATAAACTGGTTTGTATGCAGGGATTAGCATGACAGTGATGTGGTCTGAGGCACCAATGTGCGAGAGGGGGAAGGCCTTGTAAGCTCCTCTCTGGGTTAATGTGTTGGGTGTATAATCAGCATCTTGATTTGCCACACCTGTGAGGTGGATGGATTATCTTGGGCAAAGGAGAAGTGCTCACTAACACAGATTTAGACAGATTTGCAAACAATATTTACGAGAAATAGGCCTTTTGTGTACATAGTCATAATCTTTGAGTTCAGCTCATAAAAAAATGGGGGCAAAAACAAAAGTGTTGTGTTTGTATTTTTGTTCTGTATATATACATTTGTATAGTATTTTGGTTACATTATTAAGCAGTGTCAAGCACACCTTCCTAAAGAAAAAGGAAATGTACCAGAAGCAATTACTAAATGATGTTTAGACAGACTTCCAGAACTTCCAGATATATACTTGTGCTCTTATTATTTCAGTTATTTTGCCTTTAATGTAAATAAACATGTGCACACAATATACTTGCTCTTGTGGATTTATTTTTATGTTAATTACATTGTGCAAGCTGTCTCTTTAATAGCGTGTTGTTTATACACATGTTGCTTCTGATTGGGCTGACATGCTTGACACGACCCCCAAACAAGAGAAAAATGTATCTCAAACCCCGCTGCACACAGTCGCACATCGTTTCCAGGAAACATGTCATTCAAACCGGAAACCTTAGTAAAACATTGCACACCGGTTTGAGCTTGAGCTTGCCCCTGGTGTCTGCAGTCCTGTGTTGTTTCGTTGTTTATTTCTGAGAGTCATTGTCGTGTGTATGGTACATTCCTCTTGCCTTGCCTTACCTTGCCTCACCCCCCCCCCCACCACCACACCCACCATGGTAGTTTTTGTTGTTTATGATATAAATTAGTTCCTGGAACTGAGTACTTGCCTTATCTCTCTTCCTCTTCTCTTTTAGAAGTTCAAAAGAACAGCATCTATTTAAAAATAAATATTTTGTAATATTATAAATGTCTTTACTGTTACTTTTGATCAATTTACTGTAATGTACTCACTCATGAGAAGAAAAATCCCAATTTCATTTGAATCTTTTACTCTTCTTTACTACAACAGCCTGCTTAGTTGTAGCCTGACTATGTCAGACTTCGTACTTCTGATCAATTTCAGTTCGCTTCTGTCTACGAAGCAAAGTAAAGTAGCAGAGATTGGTATTACCAGGCTAGCTTAGTTGGGTAGTGACTTTTTTTCTTCTCTCTTTTTCACATCTCTAGGCAGCAGGATCCAGTTTAGGTCTAGCCACAGAAACTATCTGTTCTCTTGGAATTTCTGTCATTGTGGCCTTCATCCATAGCTGGCAGCTCACCTTGCTTATTCTTGCCTGTATCCCCTTCCTCACGGGGGCAAGATTCATCCAGATGAAAGCCATGGCAGGACACACATCCAAAGATCAGAGTGCACTGGAGATGTCTGGCAAGGTACAGTACACTGGTCATTTACCTTTTATTGGCTTTGTTTGGTTCAGTTTATGTAATTCAGTTTGTGCAAAAAATGATTAAGTAAGACAGACTGGTAACTGATGGTAACGTTTCTAACTCTTCCCCACAGATATCCACAGAAAGTGTTAAGAACTTCAGAACAGTTGTTTCATTAACCCGTGAAGATGTCTTCTTACACAAGTTTATTGACAGCCTGAGCAAGCCATACCAGTAAAATCCCATTTTTAACACTAAAAACTTCAATACAAGCAGTGTTGTTATTTTTAACTAAATATTTTACCCATATCTTAACATGTTCTCAGCTAATGCCAAATCTGATTCAGCCAAATCTTACAAACAGCAATATGTGATATTTCAGTTCTAGTTTGTGTAAAGCGCCCATCTACGGAATCACCTTTGCTCTTGCCCAAGCCATTCCTTACCTGGTCAATGCTGCAATCTTCCGCTTTGGAGCCTGGCTTATTGCACGCTGCTACACAGAGTATGGAAATGTTTTCCTGTAAGTACAGTTTACAAATATGTGTGTGTGTGTGTGTGTGTGATAATTAAATATCAGACTTACTCTTTACTCTGTTTATGTGTTTGTTCATCCTCTACAGGGTGTTTTCTGTGATTGTCTTTTCTACAAGGAGCATTGGTCAGTCCTCATCATTAGCCCCTGACTTTGCCAAAGCCAAAGCAGCAGCTGGGAGGATCTTACTGCTGCTGGAAAAGAAACCAGCCATTGATATCTATGATGAGTCTGGACAACACCCAGTAAGTATGAAAATCTCAAACGGTTAGAAGTGGTCACCAAAAAGCATGATATATTATAATATAATCCTTTTTTTTTTTTTTTAGACAACATTTTCAGGGAATGTTGAATTCCGAGATGTGCAGTTCTCCTATCCGACGCGTCAGAATGTGAAAGTCCTACAGGGCCTAAATGTATCTGTGTCTCAGGGACAGACGCTGGCCCTGGTGGGCAGCAGTGGATGTGGCAAAAGCACCACCATTCAGCTTCTGGAGCGTTTCTATGACCCTGCTGCAGGCCAAGTGGTGAGTTCATCAGGTGGTTTTGTGTGCCTTTGGCTCAAGGGATCAGTTTATGCCTCACATTCTGTCTGGTTTTTGCTTGTTGCACAGTTTGTAGATGGTAATGACAGCAGACATCTGAACCTAGCATGGATGCGCACACAGATGGGGCTGGTGTCTCAGGAGCCCATCCTGTTTGATTGCACCATTGCTGAGAATATTCAGTATGGGGACAACAGCCGTGACATCACCCAGGAAGAGATTGAGGATGCTGCCAAAAAGGCCAACATACATAATTTTATCATTGGCCTTCCAGAGGTATGCATGATGTCTCTATTAATACAGTATGTGTGTTTATACATTTTGCAATGCAAACAAATACACTACAAATTGATTTAATAATAAAAAAATAAAAAAACAGCAAAAACAGTAATATTGTCAAATATTATTACAATTATTACTATTATATACTATTAATAATTAAATTATATACTAGTAATATATTTGTTTTTTTATTTTATTTATTCCTGTGATGACAAAGCTGAATTTTCACCAGTCATTAGTCCAGACTTTAGTGTCACATGATCTTTCATTTTTGATATATTATATTATATTATATTCAAAGTAAAAAAAAAAAAAACTGTCTATTTTCATCATATATACAGAAATACAACACTCGAGTTGGAGACAAAGGCACTCATATGTCTGGAGGACAGAAGCAAAGGATTGCCATTGCTCGAGCTCTGGTCCGCAAGCCCAAAATTCTGCTGCTGGACGAGGCCACATCTGCTCTCGACACAGAGAGCGAGAAGGTTTGTAAAGGCTGTTACACATACATATTTTCAAAACTGGTTAAAAGTATATTGTTAAGTTAATTAAATTTAAAAATATTATCTTTTTATTGTTGTATGGACAATATGCATTTTTGTCTCCAACCAGCAGGTCTTTTGGTAGTTTGAACTTGTGTGCCTGTGGTCCTGTTGGTTTTGCCTTTAAAATTATGAATTTACATTCTACATATTCCCTTACTATATATAGAAAAGATCAAACAATTAAAAAGATAAAAAAAATAAAGTCAGAAAATGTAATGTATAATATATAATTTATCATTTATAAAGTGCTGCTGTAACATTTACTGCTTAGTGTTCATTACGTGCTCCCTGTAGTAAACATTTCCTTAAAGTTTTGGCCATTTCTTTCTTACCTGTTATACAGATTGTGCAGGAGGCCCTTGATGAGGCTCGGCTTGGCCGCACATGTATCATCATCGCCCATCGCTTGTCCACTATTTATAATGCTGACATCATCGTGGTTGTTCAGAATGGCAAGGTGGCTGAGCAGGGAACACATGCCCAACTCATGGCCAAACAAGGGGCCTACTGTGCTCTGGTGAATGCACAAGTATCTGCTCACTAACTTAACCTCCCCTTGATTTATTCTAATGGCTGTGTATCTAAAATAATGTGCAAAGTTAAATTAAATGGTGTAGTTAATCTTACATTGAATTTAAATTATAGTTTATCTTCTCTGTCACTAATGTTGCAATCTTGCTGTAAAATTCAATTTTGGTACAACCTTATTTGAAAAATTATTTAAATATTTAAACTCTTTTATATTTAAACTTTTTTTAAAGGCAATGCCATGTGACCAGATATTTATTGGATAAATGAAAAACGTGGAACAATTGCTATTTACACTTTGTGTCACAACTCTTTGTAAATATACTATTCTTATGTAAGCAGAAAAAGATATTGTATATCTAAATTTCTCAATTTTTCAAATACAACTATTGTTTGTAATATACAGTACTTTGTTAATATTATAAAAGTGTTATTTTATTGTATATAAAAATATAAATGTACACTAAAAATTCCTTAATACCCCCAATACGTCTATGCTTCAACAGATAACTGCAGTACTTTTATAATGTTTTGAAGATTCTATGCGTTTGTACAGTGGTATAAACCCTTTGAATGTTAAAATTGGTTTTGTTTGTATGAGCTCGGCGCATGGGGGCGCAATGTGCTCGTGCTTTGAGCCTCCAACATTTCGGACCATTTTTTTTTTCTCTGCACAGACTTTAACTTTATTGTCTCTAGAATAGTAACTGTTATTATTATTTTATTATTTCTGTTAATATAATACATTGCTTATTGTTGAGATGCTTTTTCGATTTTGTAAAATAAATTATCCATCATTATCTGTTGTCGTTCCTTCTTTAGGCATGTTTAAATACAACTTTTTATTTAAAGTAAAGCTATCTTGTTTAAGGTTAATTTCAGTCCCCAAACTCTTCGCTGGATTTGAATATTTTTACCTTTTGTGCATGCAAGTTTGTTTGTATGGTCACATGTTGTTGCAGTAAATTTGTATTAATATAGGCTAAAGGTATATATATTTTCCGTAAACAACTCTTATACCAGAATATGCGCTGATAATATTCTTTATATGTTTATTTTTGAAAGACACACTCTGAAATTACTGAAATCCTTGAACATTAATTGTTTTCGTGGCTACTGAAGATGTAACAATTTTTGTTATTTGGTTGGTGTGCCCTGAGATTTATATGCCTATTTTATTTTAAAGTGACTGCAAAAGTATATCTTTCAAAAATTAACAGAAACTCACATTTTTAGTCACTGTTTTTAAATTCAACAACTGAGTGTCTTAATAATTTTAAGTTACAGTTCTTATTTTAGCTCATACAAAATGTTCTCAGAAGTTTAGGTTTATAGTCTCTAGCTGTTTAGGGAATTTGTACAACTCTAAAAAAAATATTTATAGTAAAGCTTTCTTATTTAAGGTTAATTTCCGTCCCCAAACTCTTCGCTGGATTTGCATATTTTTACCTTTTGTGCATGCAAGTTCGTTTGTATGGTCACATGTTGCTGCAGTGAATTTTTATTAAAATACATGTATATAAATATTTTCCGTATAAACAACTCTTATAACAGAATATGCGCTGATAATATTCTTTATATGTTTATTTTTGAAAGACATACTGTGATAATTACTGAAATTAATTGTTTTCGTGGCCACTGAAGACGTAACAATTTTTGTTATTTGGTTGGTTTTATTTTAAAGTGACTGCAAAAGTATATCTTTGAAAAATTAACAGAAACTCACATTTTTAGTCACTGTTTTTAAATTCAACAACTGAGTGTCTTAATATTTTAAGTTACAGTTCTTATTTTGCTCATACAAAATGTTCTCAGAAGTTTAGGTTTATAGTCTCTAGCTATTTGGGGAATTTGTACAACTTTAAAAAAAAAAAAGAAAAATGGGGAGGGGGGGATTTCACAACAATTGCAGTTTTAACATTTCGAACATTTTTATTTTTTACAGTTGGTATTGAAATGACGTAACAGGTCCTGCACCGGCACATGTTATTATATAGAAATTGGACATTGCAGTAATATCAACGGCAAACCGTTCACTGTGGCTGAATCCATGTTGACTTTATTGGGTGGCTTAAATTAGAAAGCCAATTTCTCAAATGAACGATGTGGAAAAAATAAAAATAAATGCTCACCTTTGCATGCTTACATAAATTAGAAAACGTGATTAAACACTGAATTCTGAATTTAAAATCTTACAAATAATTTCAAAGTGCGTCTTATGACAGACCTCCCAAAAAATAAAGTCCAACTCGTGGAAAAATGTGAGGTTTTCTTCAGCAAAAAAAATAAAATAAAATAAAAAAATAAAATAAATAAAATAAAAAAAAGGGATGAAGAAGAAACACTCCCGTACAGTTTTGGATATTTACTAAAGTCAATATATGCAACTAAAAATAGTATTCAAATTTTGCTTTATGAACAAATACATACCCAGGTTTTACATCAGTGTGGAATAACCTTCTATTCTATTCTATTCTGTTTTGTTTTCAATATTTACATTCTTTTGCAGCATCAGGAAATAAGTACATACAAATTTAGGAATTGTAGTCTGTACTAGTTTCGACAAAGACCAATGTGCGAGACTATTTTTCGAATATTAAAGAAATTGATTTGTAAATGACAAAACGAAGTCTATTCAACACTACGGAAGTTTATACGTACGAAATTTGAATTTAGTAGTGTTCATGAATAAAGTGCCACAGTTTTGAGAAAAGAAAAAAAAAAGTTAGCAGGCCACGTCACTGATGGGTAAAATATATATTTTTTTTTTTCTGTTTCATAGCAACAGTAAGTAAAATAAAACTATTTGACAAATACCCATCAGAAAGCACAAATCAGATTATTTCATTTTTAATATTCCCTCATTTTTTTTTTTTTTTACCAAATTCATGTCACACAATTTGTGCAGACCAAAACAGGCTAGTAGATTACCTTTTAATCGTAAATTGAATCACTTTACGACATCCAAGTGAAATGCCCACACACTTATTTCACCAGGTGACACTTTATAATAACTTTCATTTTTAACTTAACAAATAGTATTAAGCTTAACAGAAAATGAGTTAATGTACATTCGAATAGCTAAAAAGAAACCAAACTTTGGTTTATATTGTTTCCTTTAGGATTTTCAGAATTGAATGGGCATTAACAAGCTATCTGATAGTGTTCGTTAACAACTGGAGTTATAGAAAGTTTTTATAAAGTGTTACCGAACGAACAGCACAACCTGTTTGTGAACCGTCCATTCGAGATACGTGTACGTGCATTTAGAATGGGATTAATCGAGGGAGTTTGCACTGCCATTCAAGCCCGTCGTCGGGACAGACTCGGAAGTTTGCAACAAGTCAGGTGAGTGGCACGAGGGGCTACCGGGCACACTGTGCTCGCTGTCGGTGTCACTCCCTCGTTTTCCTCCACTCGTCCCAGAGCCCGACCCTGACGAGCCTCCGGCACTGTGCGTTTTGACATGTTTACTGAGGTGGTCGCTCCGCATAAACCTCTTGTTACACACTGGACAAGCGAAGCGCTTCTCGCCGGTGTGCGTGCGCAAATGTCGCTGGAGCTCGTCGGAGCGCGTGAACCTCTTCCCACAGAACAACCAGTTACACACAAACGGCCTCTCTCCGGTGTGCCACCTCAAATGCGCCTTGAGGTGCGACGTTTTGCCGTACACTTTCCCACACCCGGGAATGTGACAGCTGTGTAGCCCTTTTCTCCGGAGGCTCGCGCCAGCTGGACCCAGTCTTTCCGCCTCTTGACAGTTCGGGCAGTCGCACGTCGCTCTGCCCGAGTAGCGTCGCGCTGAGGACCGCGGAGACCCGGCCAACGAGGCCGTCGGACCCCCTGTCAACATGGAACCTCCCGCTCCACCCAGGGGAGAGGGACTGGAGTCCGGGTACGAAGAGAGCACGGGTTTGAATCCGTCGATGAGATGCTGACCGGTGGTCAGGAGATGCGGGGACGCACTGGTACTGAAGGCAGAGTGGCTTAAACTCGAGTAGTCTGAGTTGTATCCCCCCAAAGGAGAGTGTAAAGAAGTCTGCAGCCCACCGGAGTGAAGGGACGTCTGGAGCGCGGTTCCGTTCGGGTTCTGCACGTCAATCCAACCGGCTCCCACGTCCCACCACGCGGATGCGCCCGTGGTGCCCACATCCCCGGTGGGTATGCCAGGGTGCGAGGACTTGAACCACGATTCGTAGGGATGCGCCACGCTCATTCTCGGGTAAATGCTTTGCAAACTGTCCACGGACGTGTGCACCTTGGAAATAAACATGGGCTGGTGGCTGGGCTCTTGGGAGTTGTTGGAAACCGACGCCTGGAAAACGGAGTAGTCGTTTCCGAAATGGCAGTTGGATGAAGTACCAGAAGTTAAGGAAAAAGCACTGGATCCCGTGGAAGTGTTCGTGCCAAAAGAGTCGCTTAAACCACTACCATTCCGAGCGAAAGAGGACAAACTGGATCC
The DNA here is from genome assembly GCF_003368295.1 of Carassius auratus. Lineage (NCBI taxonomy): Eukaryota > Metazoa > Chordata > Actinopteri > Cypriniformes > Cyprinidae > Carassius > Carassius auratus. Next base: position 14,993,138 of record NC_039283.1, read on the forward strand.
CAAACTACAGCTGCTGGCTGTCGCTCGTTTCCACGGGTGGAATCCTTTTCCGAACGAAGAGGAGTTATCCGAAATAGAGGAAGGAGAAGGACTCTGACTCCCGATTTTGTTACACGTCGCAGCCAACATGGCTAAAGGAGTCGACCCCAATCTCGGCTCCTCCTGGAACAAAAGAAAAAGTTAGAAGGTAAGTAAAGATGGTATACATTTTGGAATCTGGGTGCTTTCTAATAACACCTTTAACTCGCTGTCTTTTATCGTACAACCCCAACATAGCTGAAGTATCTGGCAGTAACGAAATCTTAACCATTGACACACCAAAACAAAAGTGAAACACAACATATAAATACCAATAAATGTTATACATACAATGTCTTAGTTGAGAAATGGAAGTCCTGCTTGTTTCTCTCGCTTAAAACATAATCAAGTGACTCTCTCCCCGGCTGACCCAAGAAATGTTAATCCCCACGGCAGGACAATAAAGGAAACTAATTAAACCAGCACGAAACTCCTTAGACTCACCCCTAGAAGTGAAGTTGCCATCACAAAAGTGCCCTCCTCAGAGGATCTTTTTATATTTATGAATCAGAGCACTGCTTTTTTTTTTTTTTTTTTTTTTTTAGAGGTGTGCAATACAATGATGTGGTCCGCCCATTCCAGCACAATTGTAGCTCCTCTCACGGCTTTGAAGTGCCGCTGTGACACGGGCGACCAATCAGGAAGAGCCGTACTTTCACGCGACCACATTCTAACGTGAGGTCATCGATAGAGCACTTCGGACAAGATCTCCACCCCTTCCAACACCCCCCTCATAATACAACTGAAGTTAAATGAGTAGGACTGGAAGTTATAAGGACAACTTTTCTATTATTTTGTAGCTATATAGAGGTTAACGAGGTTGATGGACCCCTGATCTCTTTTTGAATTATTCTTGTTTGTATTCTTTTTCTTTCTACGTAACGTCTGCTACAAGCTGTGATAATGCAAAAATAACAATTGTATATCATATCATTCTTACAAGTCGTTGTCATAGTCTTAAAGATTGTTTGAAATAATTTAGATTCCCATAATTTTTTAAAAACAAATTATGCCGTACAGATCAGCAAGACAAAACGAACAGGTTGCTTTCGAAAATATTTTTTTCTATTCTTTAAATCTTTGACAATTGTTTCGAAAATAATCGTTTAATAAAACCTTCCTTTAGTAAATAAAAGTTTACGATATTCAGCAAGCGTGCATGCGCGTAGATGATTTAAATATATATGAACGAAATCGATATATATATATATATATATATATATATATATATATATATATATATATATAGGCCTATATAAACTCAAATAACTTTATATTATAACATACCATCTCTTTCTTTCACTCTCTCCTAACTAACACACTCACAAACATGCATAAGACAAGGCAGGACTGCGTGGTGTGTTTTCCGATATTTTGTTACTGTTATGTATGAATTACGAATTGGGAGCATGTGAACTTATTAACCCATGTTGGTCAGTGCAAAAACATAATTAATAAATAAATAAACATAATGCATGTAAACGTCTTTACAAGGTGGGATATGTCTGTTGTGTTCTGTTAACTCTACAACAGCAATACAGTGGCGGGCAATTCATATCAGGACGATGAATGCAGAAATGCTCTCAGGATAATGATGTGGCCCTGGCTACTCTATTTACATGCGTCGTGGACTAGAGGCATACATTTCATTTGAATTTCAAATTTAATAAAGCAGGAGGTTTTTAATCATGAGAAGTTTTATTTGTTTGATATTAACATTCTTATTGACCGGCTCCGCTGACCAACTTGGTCATTATAGGACAGCAAAAAGTTAATTAAAACGACCGAAGATTATTCATCAAATCGTCTGCCTCCGCCGTGTCGCCTCTTTTATTGCGGGAAGTGATAGATGGCTGATCAGATTCATTTCTCTGTTTCTTCGATTTGCACAACAGTTCTTTTGTTTCCTTGGCAGTGCTTACCTTCTTTAGTTCAAAGAACAAGAAGCAATTCCATTCAAAATTGAGAGTGAGAAAAATATGCAATAAAAAAATTAAGCAAAGCACATCGGAATAATAGGAAATGGGCTACTGTGCGCCAATTTTAAATTGCGGCTATCTATTCTGAAACAAATTCTGTAAAGTTTGTGAAGTCAGTTTTACAGAATAAATAAAATATAGCCTTATATCAGATAATAAATCGTATAAACTTTGCTTCAAACATCCATCACGTCAAAATAGCATTGAACTTTTCTCTCAGATCATCTTTGGTTCGTCGTTGTAGTGAGATTATGATAACTGAATAAAACGCAAACCCATCAACGAATTATCTCTAAAACACTAAAACATTTTCATAACAAACAGAGAACAGAATCCCTTAAATATGCATGTCTTTACATCAGTAGGCTATGTAAATATAACAGATAAATAAAGAGGTGAAACTTCACAGCAATAGCCTAAATTTCCCTAACTCAACGTGCACGAGCAACCCTTGCCAAAATACAAATGTCATACACACGCAAACAAAATGTCCCATAAAGAGCAGCATTGTTTGATTGCAACAGATGCATGATGCACATACCGTGTCTGTGTCCTCGGCTTATTGATTGACCTCGCGCGCATCTCCTCTCGCACAGCAGAAGGCAGTGGCGCTCACGCACAAGTGAACGCGCAGACCCTGGAAGATAAATGTTACTTTGGGAATTGAGTTTAATTACGAATAACTGAGGAGCCGCTCGGCCACCGGTGGTGTAATCAAAACATGTGTTAATGTCCTCTGACAAGACTGTGTGATCTGCACAGGATGAGGTGGAAGCGACAGCGTGTGATTTTGAAAAAAATACTACAGAAAACACATTTAACAATTTTATTGATTTTAAATAAATTATTAAAACAAAATAGGCTATAGAACATACAGGGCCAACAATGTGCAAATAAAACTGAATTCGTGATTTTGTGCAGCCTATATAATTTATATCAGAGGTTTAATATCGTAAATGATTAAATTAAATAAATTGACGAAAAAATTAAATAAATAATTATAAAAGGAGTCAAAAACAACAACAAAACGGTCGCTCATGTAGCCTAATAGCCTATCCATTTTTTTTTTTTTTTTTTTTTTTTTTAAGATGCCTTACAGGACCGCTGAGGTTCCCTTTGACCTGTGTTGAACAGATGTCCCCATCTCTCCCTTTCTTCTCCCATGCATGGGCTACATTACCGTCATGAAATCAAGCTTAAGAAACCTGTCCCATTCGTGGTCCTAATCATCGCGTTATTCTGGCCCAGTGCGCACGAACAAAATGAGTTTAAAATAGTGTGCTCTCAATAATTTTGCGAAAAGAAAAGAGGGGAAGTCAGCGGCTGTGTCCCGGGGATGGTGGGAGCACTTTTCTCTTTAATCTTATGATTATCCAGGAAAACTGATAATCCAGTGGTCTACATTTCCGAGTGCTGCGAAACATCACGAGACTAATTGCTGGAATTCGAAACTAGTAATAAAGATTTAAGACTACGTTGAAAGCATCGATGTAAATAATAATAATAATAATAATAATAATAATAATAATAATAATAATAATAATAATAATAATAATAATTATTATTATTATTATTATTATTATTATTATTATTATCATAATAAAATAAACGAATGCAATTATAAATAAAGAAATGAATTATTACTTGCTTACTTAGTTACTTAGTATACTTGTTCATTCTGAAAGTCAGAATCTATCGTTAAATAATCCTAAAGTATTTAGAAAGTATAATTTATATATATATATATATATATATATATATATATATATATATATATATATATATATATATATATATATATATTATTCTCTCTCTCTCTCTCTCTCTCTATTGCTTGTTATACAAATAAATTCAAGCATTATGAACTGTTACTATAGTTCAATCTAATGCCTTTGTCAAATATCATATAAATGCGGTTCTCTTTTCAGCAGGAGGTGGGTCAGAGAGAACAGATGTCCCTGTGTGTGCTGGGCTGCCAAGTCAGGCTAGGGCAGTGAAGCCCGAGACACAAGAGCCCAAATGGTGTGACAAAGGAGGAGCAGGAAGCCTGGCTCTGCCTGGATGAACCTCAGAGAGCGCCAGTCCACATCCACATCCCAGCCCCAACCCTCGGCACACGGCCCACAACCCTATTGAACTACTAGAGCAGGGCCGTGGACCATGTGCTGACTTTTTGCTGGATCACACAACCATACACATGATCACAGGAGTGTAAACGCTGACATATGATCACTAGAGGACAAGTGTGCAGAGTTTAAGCAGAAATCTCACACACATGCACAGGTTAGTACCACATTTATAATGTTTTTCTGGGCGCTTGTATATTTGCAACATGCTGATGCCATTGAATACAAGCTGCTTTGGGTAATTAATCGATTAAATCCAACCAGATAAGGTGGTGCTTGTCATATGACTTAACACCAGCGACACTGTGTGTGTCCAATAACTCATTCATCTTGATTTAATCAGTGTTGTGTGGACACTAGATGGAGAAGGACGCATCCAGTGGCTAATCACCAAAGCTAAACACCTGGAAATGTGGCATCATGGGCTATGTGGTCATTATCATTATCATAAGCCCTCTAATTAACCAACAAATCACATGCTAATGTTACACACTATACTTGAGCCAATGTACTAAACTGAATGACAGCTGCAAAATTTCTCAGGTTTTAAATGTGACTTCAGGGTCAGCTCTTGATATGACCCTAGGTACCTGTTTTTATCATAAACTGTCATTTTGGTGTTACAAGGACTTTTTAATGTTTCAAAAGTTAATCCTTTGGATTGAAATGTTCAATGAATGGCTGGAGTGATTTGGACGGAAATTTTCATAAGGAGACAAAGGATCTACATTATAACCCCATGGACAATACAGCTACACAGATGTCAAAAAGGAAAATGCAAAAGAAATAAATACATAATTAAAAGCAAACAGATATATAGATAGATAGTTTAACAAAATGTTGGTATTGCTTAATGCTGTATCTATTGCTTGTGTTCCTTCAGTCATGCATGGAAATGCAGTTAAGTGTGATGCATTCTGAGGAGCAATGCTTTTGTGTCTGGCTATTTGCTGGTCATAGTGAGGTCATCAGGAGTGGGTAAGCAGGCTTTGTAAAGGTCCCTGCACAGGTGTGACAGCAGCCCTCGCTGAAGGAGTGCAGTGAAGCATGAACAATCATCTAAATGTCTGTGGGATGAAATGGCTAGTTAACAATCTTTTGACTGCCCCAACCTCCGAGCTTTTGTCGGGTATCGATCGTCCAGCTGCCACTGGGTTATTGTCAGGCTGGATGGGAGCCCCCTTGGCTGGGATGGATGGGTAGCAGTTTATGTGTGTGTGTTCGGTAGAAGGGTGTTGCTTCTTTCTAAAAGGCTTTCCCCTCCTTTACATTGTAGTTTATTCTAGTTAATTAGGTAAGATTCTTTAGAAGCACGAAGGGGGGGGGAAAGCTGTTTAGGGTAGCTCATGGTTTGCAAAAAAACAGTTGCTGGTCCCCCTTGACTTGCATAGTGTTTTGAGCTGATAATGTGTTAATGTGTGATAATGTCTTTGAATGACATCACATATATGAATAAAGCAGACACGCCAGCCTAAAAAAATGATGTATAATACCATCTAAATGAAAAGATATATTTTAAGTAAAGATAATTTATTCAATAAATTAAAAGGGGGGGGGGGTACAATGGTGTTTCATGTATTCAGAGTTGTTCACAATGTTAAAGAGAAGGATTCTCATGCTAAACATGGCCAAAGTCTAAAAAAAAAAAATAAATTTAGAAGAATGACTGAGAATTACTGTGCCGAAAATCTTACATCCGGGTTGGTACAAGTTTCGGCTGTTTTTTTTTTTTTCGATCGTGGATTTAATGACATATACGAGAGTTGAACTCCTTATAGCATCTCTGTCGGAAAAGCACACCCGCGCACACATCGACCAACCGGGTTTTTGGATGTGAGGGAAAGTTTACTGTGTTCAGCTTCCCAAAGAACCCAGCGTTACATGAACAGTGGATGAAGTTTGTTTTTCCGGGGCAGGAACGGAGTGTATCAAGTGCCTTTGTGTGGTCTGGTCATTTGAGTGACGAAACTTCCTAATCATCCGTAAGAAGGAGGCGGGAACCGGCGCACAATCAAACATCGCCGTCGCTCCAGTTTTATATCCTTCCATCTCCTACGTGGGACTCGAGACAGGTGGTGGGTCGCAGGTGTAGCTCATCTCCAATCACTACACCTGGCCTCACTCCTTCTTCCCACGTCTCTCGGCCCCGCCCCACTCGTCACAATATGTTAATGGAAACAACACGAAACATCAGTATTATAGCTGTGTTTTTCTTTTTATAAATATGATAAAACCAAAGACATTTGGGATATATGAAGGATGCAGTAATACTCTATAGGTACTCAAGATTAACATGAGATTGGGTGAAACTGTGTATGTTATGTACCATTTAAACAAACAAACAAACAAACAAACAAACAAACAAACAAACAAACAAAGTTTTGCAGTTGGTGAGATCAGGCATGTTTAGGCACAGTTATTTGTTTGTTTGTTCATCGATTAATTCATGCATTCATTCAGTGGAAGAAATAAATACTTTATTAACTAAAATGTAAAACATTTTGAATAGCAGAAGTTGGTCTAACACAATAGATCAAATAAATAAGCTGGTCAGATCTGAACTGTTAAATTGTTCAAACTGATCATACCATCAAACCATTAGAATGAATGCAGCGGATCACAAATCCAATCAAATCAAATCATCGCTGTTATTTACTAAACACTTTATTCCCAGACTTTTTGTTTTTGACTGTCCCCTACATTACTCCAGTGGGTGCGTGCAAGTTTGTCAGTATGAGGGGAGGAGAGTCAGCCCTGACTCCTACAGTTTCAGTAATTATCCACAACTGCCCATTCTGTCCATCCAGAGCCATAATGGAGACCAGAGCGTGTGCCTGTCACCACTACAGAAAGAGAGGGAGGAGACAAGGGAGAGACAGGGCGGAGAGGACAAGTATTTGCCTACCTCATTATGTCATTGCGGTGACACAAAAGCAACTTTTCTTTTTCTTTTGTCACTGTGACAAAACATTTAAGTTAGCAAACTCATTCTGAGAGGGGCCCTCCTGCATTATTATTTGATTTTTAAAACATTTTTTTTTAGTTAGTTAGTTTATCTTTGTGAAGTGATTCATGGACCTTTTAGAGTTGTTAGACATCAATTTTCAGGTTCTATTAAGATCAAACTAACTACTATATTTTTATTATTATTATTATTATTACTACTACTATTATTACATAAAGTGCGCATATGACTTATAAATACATATAATTATACATGTAAAATATATACATGGAACTGAGTTTCTTATATTGAAATAAGATTCAGTGTCAGAACTGTGAACGTAGCCTTCATTTGATGCTTATTTAGATTATATATAATAAATACTAATGCAATCATTGACTGATCATCTTAATCATTACATTTAAACTGTATTTATTAGGTTTTAAAGATGTTATAGTTCATGCCCTCCAAAGCACGGTCTACTTTACACACTGCTCACTTGGGAAGGGAGGTGTATTGATTGTTTTTTGTATTCACAGACATTCCTTTGTCCTTCCATAGTCTGACACTTGTTTTTAATCAGTCAGCTGATGGCTCTTGGCTTATAATTTGTGTTCAGTTGACACGAAGAGAATTTAGATGTCACATACAGAAAGGCGCTGGAGCTGTGCTGAGGTCAGCAGACACTTGTAGTGTGGCGGCATGTCATTGCAACAAAAAGATGCTCCTGTTCTCAAAAAACTAAATCATATTAGCTATATTTTACTAAGTAGCTTTAAGTTTTAAAGTTAAAGTTTTATTTTGCTAAGTTTTGTAATCTAATGTCTCAGTCAAAACATCTCCATTTTTGTTTAATTGTAATTTTATTTATTTATTTTTTTCAGACAGCGACCAAAGAGCCTTCAGAAAGATGCCACTGAGACCTTGTGAACATTGCTAATTCGAATCTCATTCCATCAGATGCCACTGTTTTACATTTTAGCTGCTTTTTCTTAAAATGTACATATACACATACAGTATATATTTATTAAGTAAAAGTTCTCTCAAACTTCTTTTTAAAGAAGTTTGATTCTCTTGATTTAAAAATCATTTTTACAATGCAGAAACCTTGCAGAAAGTGTCTTTCTCTTCTTAAATTGTCCGGTCTCGCATTCAAAAATCCATCCCTTTAGGCCTTAAGTAAAAATCATATTGAGGAAAAAGTAAAAGTGAGAGAACTGAGGAATGGAGGGATGAGGGTGGGGCTTGATAAAGGAAGTCAGGACGGTCTTCTCGCTATGCAATTTAATCACTGTATACCCAGGCAAGTATTGACAGTTGTCCTGTGGAAGCTATTAAAGTTGCTGTCCAAGGTTAAATGAAATTGCAGTTTATCAGGGGAGCGTTGAGAAAATAAGGGAATCTGCTGGGGCCGGCTGATTAATGTGGAGCATGATCAACACAAGGGGGTTCATTAAACCATACATCACTAGGGTAATTTAACATGTCATCATGCCTGCTGTCTTTATGTGCACTCTAAAAACGGCTGGGTTATTTTTTAACCCAAAATGCTGGGTTGAGTCTGTTGGGTCATTTTGTTGGGTTATTTTATTTCTTTTTAAACACTTTTGGGTAGTTTCAATTTACCACGTGTTGGGTTAAACCTGCTGGGTTGCGTCGCTGGGTTGTTTCAGGCCAGCGCTGGGTTATTTAACCCGCCTTGAAGATGTTTAAATCGCTCCCCAACTGTCATTTTGGAAGAACAACGGGGCAAAGCCACGGCTTTCAACTGTTTTAAGGTAAGTTTATTTAATGTTTTCATTAATAATTATTTTAAATTGGCAGAATTATAAATTTTTTTGCGGGAACAATAGGCTACTGTTAAACGTATACAGGCCAACATTATTTACGTTAAATGATGAACTGTTTAACGTAACGTAACTTACCTCAAATGGCCAACCTACGTTACGTGACTCGCATAATCGTGAGACGACAGATTAATAGTTTTATTAAGTTTCAGACAGTGACGGATGGTTGAAATATGCGAATACCTGTGAAAATAGAGGAAAAAGTCGTTTCTGACACTGAAAAGCGAATTTAACATTTAAGTGAGTCAAATGAGTTCAAAAAGTGAATACGACTTTCTGCTCTAATGTAAACGCCTGCAGTTGTACATATCGACATGTAAATCATACAAATTACGTACAATATAGTCGGACTGCAGGTCTAAAAGAACCGACGATCCAGTTCAAATAAACCGGTTCAGTAAGTTAATTCTCGAACAAATTTCCCGGAAAAGAATCGACGTCTCAGGGCATTTCAAAGTGCGCGCGCACGCACAGCGATTGACTAAGGACGCGTTAGTGAGGTGTTTTGATGCTTTTGTGGTTTATAAAGTCTTTCTACATACAAATTATAATTCAAAATGTGTTTTTTCCTGTCAGAAAAGCACATGGATACATTTGTGAGAGAATAACTCGTCGAGTGCAGTCTTATTGATGCGTCTAACGGTAAGTTCGTGTTTATTATACATTTTACATAATTGCTTGTCTGTTATAATCAACTAACGTTAACCCTCACGTAACTTAAACGCACATATATTTGTATTTCGTGCTTTAGTTAAAGCTAACTTTGTGTTCAGAATGTACCTAATTTAGCAGCGTAAACATCATATTATTCCAATTTTCCAGCTCGTGTTTTTGACTTGTCCTTATCACTTTGGTACACCTATAAGTGTTTATATATGGACTGTTTTAAAGCTGCAGAGTAACCCAGTACCTGCGTGACTTGTCATAGAAATGTCTGTGTGCGCGCATTCAGTGTGTTCTCCCTTATCTGTGCCAGTGACTGTGTGTGTTTGATATAGCCAGCATATTAACATAAAACTGTGATTTATAATAACTGGAACATCCCATTGATTAGACAGTTTGAAAGCACACCTTTCAGCCAATCACTATATCATATTCTGCTTAGATATAACAATTTTTTTTTGTTGTTGTTGTTTTTTTACTTTATTTTAAAGGTTGGAACAAACATGGAATTCCTTAACCGAGCAGAGTCCACAAAACCCCATCCAATTGTCGTGGTGATTTAAAAATGGCAGCGGATCTCTCAGGCGTTGATCATAATCAATGGACAGGTAAGGATATTCTGGACTATTTTCCAAATAAATTGCAAATTGTATATTTAATTGCATTTTTCCACATGTGGACGCATACATTGTGACATAGTCCAAACGCAATTGAAAAGCATTTGAATTACAGATGCTTTACACAGAAAGCTGTCAATTTGTGTCAAGCGTGGGACTATACTATGGGGCATGTTTTTTATTGGGATATATTCTGTAGTTTTTACCCCAAATCTCTCACTGTTTGCACTCTGATGCACATCAGCAAAACAACATTGCCGTTCTACTCTTATTTACCTATTTGCATCTTACCCTATATTTTATTCATCAGGTGAAAAGCATTTGGTTAATGGTGAATATTGACCAATAGTACCATGTGGCTCTAACTGTTAGCAGGGGATAGTAGTTGCATTTGGGGTAAAAATGACAGAATTATTTATTGTGTGAGGTGCCAAGAATATAGGGAGATCCGGGTTGCACTGCCTGTTCTTTAACACGCATCTCTCGGAGTGGCAGCTGCCTTTAGTAGTGCCTTAACCTCCATTGTTCAAAGCATTTGGCACAATTGTCTTTGAGTGACATCACCTCCCAATACAAACACTCTCCATAGTATGGTCCCACCTCTGACAAAAATTGACAGTTTTCCATGTGAGGCTAAAGTAAATTGCTAAAGTAATTGCGATTCCCTTTGAGTTTTGGCAGGTAACGTGCAACACAGTGAAAAAACAGACATGGTAATTAGTAACACCTCATGTACTTGTTCTTATGTTGCATCTATGCTAACATTAGTCTGTTTCTCTCTTATTCCGAGGTCACCGTAGCCACCAGATCCAGTACACATCCAGATCAGATGGTGGATCAGCACCTAGAAAGGACCTCTACATCCCTGAAAGACAGCGGACAACTAGAGCCCCAGATACAGATCCCCTGTAAAGACCTCATCTCAGAGGACCACCAGGACAAGACCACAGGAAACAGATGATTCTTCTGCACAATCTGACTTTGCTGCAGCCTGGAATTGATCTACTGGTTTCGTCTGGTCAGAGGAGAACTGGCCCCCAACTGAGCCTGGTTTCTCCAAAGGTTTTTTTCTCCATTCTGCACAGATGGAGTTTTGGTTCCTTGGTTTTCCTTAGTTGGGGACAATTAATATCAAGCCATAGCATCGACTTGATCGCACAGAGGGACGATACATCACTGAATCAATGATGAACTGACTTTAACTGAAAACTGAGTGTTGACTGTTGTCCCTTTGCATTATTACACACTACTTTCCTATTTAATACTGTAAAGCTGCTATGATGCAGTATTTGATCAATATGAGAGGCTTATTACTCATAATAAATGGAAAATACAGCTGCAAACGGACTTTGCTTTTCCATTTGAAATTTGGCAGTCCCTGTGCATTCATGAAAACTGAAACAGTAATTTTTGTTCGTTGTTTCTGAAAGTGTTTTTGTTCAAGATTTGCAGTTTGTTTGGATTTTGTCACAATTTGTCACATGTGGAAAACGCAATTGAAAACATAATTTGCAATTCCTTTTGAAAATTGTCCTTCCGTTGACAGGCTCTAAAGCAGAGTACACTGCTCTCAGGTGTACAGTAGATCTTTGAATTTTCATTTTTGGGTGAACTATATATGTTGAACTACCCTAAGCAGTGCACATCTACCTACATAGGAGTCTTTATATACTTGATATAAATTTAAGGACATCTTTAAATTATTTTACATTTAAATTTAAAGAATGTTAATTGTCAATGTCATTTCACTGTGTATTTAAATAGCTAAACATGTCAAAATGTAATAGTTAAACAGCTAGACAGGTCATTTAGAAATACTTTTCTTATTTATTTCAACTGTAATTCTGTGATTTTTATTTTATTTATTTATTTTTCCATGTTGTTTGTCATTGGTACACATTTTTGAATATCAGATGGCATTAAAAATATTTTTTAACATTCTAAATAACCTGTATTCTTCATTATTTATTAATCCATGATTGCTTTGTTAAGCAAAAGTGAAATTATGAGAATAACCCAGCAAGAATAACCCAGAATCATAAAAATGCAAACCCACAGATGGTAAAAATGACTCTAACTTGGGTTTTCTAAATAACCCAGCATGCTGGGTTAAAATGTGTAAACCAGCATGCTGGGTTACTTTAACCCAGCATGTGTTCTGTCCAATATTTACCCAGTGCTGGGTTGCCAATTGGGTTATTTTTAACCCAGCCATTTTTAGAGTGTGTGCGTGGGGGTGTGAGATTGTGTGTGCTTTTTGTCATGGTTATACTGTACATCAAAGAATCAGTGTCGGTTTGGATGTTGGTGGATCTTATATTGTAAGGAAAGATATGCAGCGTTGTATTGTGCTGAAATGAAATAACGGTAATTGTTCAAATGCTCCTCTCCACATATGGTGTTATAAAAACCTACAGAGTAAGTGGAAGGGTAACCTTCACATATATGTTTTTCTAGGCATTTTGCGAACTTTTAGAAATAAACCCTAATAAAACAACAGTGTCAAACAGTGTGCATAGAATACATCATCAGATAATTTTTACATTTCTGAAATGTCATAATTTTCATGACGTTTCCACAGTATCTCATATGAATTTTGTTTAGCAGCATTTTGAGGTGAAAATATTGAAATCTTTTTATTTTTTTTATTTTTATTTTATTTTTTTGTAACAAAAAGGCAGACTTCTTTGCTTTGCAAAAAAAAAAAAAAAAAAAAAAAAATATATATATATATATATATATATATATATATATATATTATTTAATAGATTATCCTAGATAATTTCAAGATTTTAATTTAATAGTTATATATAACTTGATTGAAAATGATACACAACATTATAATGTATTACAAGAAAAAAATATTCTGTGATATTTATCTTGTTTTAATTATTTTTGTTTTCTTAGTTTGTTGTTTTTCATCGCTCCTTCTGCTAATATAAAAAAAAAAACAACAACAACAACAACAACAACAAAAACAATTAGGGCATTAGGTCTGAAATTATATAAATATTTATCTAATTTTTTACATCGCAGAAATAGGCTAATTAATGTTGCTTTTACATCTCTGATTAGAATATTATCTTTTTATGTAATATTTAGTGCTGTATTGCAGAACCTTGACCTCTCTATTGCCATCTGTGGTTAAAAATAGATATTATTTTGAATATTTTATTATGTAGCTGAGAAATATAATTTTATGATTAAGAATGTGGGAACAGGAAAAAACAATAACAGCTACAACATAATAGTATCAAAAACTATATACATGAAGTAGAAAAAATTACAAGACAATTGTAATGTAAAAACAACATTTGTTAGATTTAAGAAAAGTCTACTTTTTTGTCATAAATGTTCCCACAGTAAAGAACACCTATGTATAGAATAATTTAGAAATATTTAATATTGCGAGTGACTTTATCACTGAAAAAAATAACAATAAAATAAATAAATAACAGTGACAAACAAGTTCACTACATCACTACTGCAGGGACATTTCTCTTAACATCCTCATTGTTTCACAGTTTCCCCCAATGTCCTGCCCTCTCTAATCAGGAGGGCCTCATGATCACTTGTGGTTTTGCAGTGGGACTAGCGCGTGGGCATAAATAAGGCTATGCTAATAGAGCTCAGCAAGACATGTCATTTATTATCAAGAGTTTGTTTACAGGAGGATAATTGATGGTGCCCGCGGGACAGTGGAGAGTCGGACATGAATCACAGGCCAGACGAGGCTCTTGATAAGGCGCTGAGAGTCGCTTGTAATTAAGCAGGGCACTAGAGACCAATTGTTTGTGGAATGATTTGGCCGGGGCTAATTGACACTAATTGTTTAATCTGATTTTTTGCCTTCCACTGTGATTCTAAGTCAGGCCCTGTAAAGCAGTGATCCACAACACTGTATTAATGAGGTCTGGGAGGATATTAGTGTGTGTATGGATGTGTGTGTGTGTGTGTGGTCGAGGTTCATGCATATAGAAGGGAATTATTTCTTGGAACGTCTGGCTGTTCTCGAGGGAGAATCAGGAGAAGAATATGGTAAACTTGCATGTAATATTTCATGTTCACAGTGTTTACATTTTAAATGAATGAATCATTATTTGTCTTAGTGTCTTTTACTTTAAACTGCCAGATGATCTCGGTGGGCTACTTTCTTCCCTAATGTGTGGCATGTGGATACATGCTGTAAATGACACTTTCAGCTCTGGTCAGCCTGCACACCTTCAGTCAGGTTATCACACAGTGCTAACAGCGGGGCTGATTTACCAGCGCTCTTCAAACCCCTCGGAGAACAGTTCAACCCCACTCTGTTCCAGCTGACTGACACATAATGGCTTTTAATAGCCATATTACTTAAAATTACTAGGTCAACAGTAGCAAATGTGTTTCATGGCTCATTAGGCAAAAATGTTAGACAAACAGTGCCTCTATATTTAACATTAGCGGAGATGCAGGAGAAATTATGTCATGCTGTCTCACCAGATCTCATACTGGCAAAAGCAATGAGCTCCTGGAGAATGTGCAGGGTTCATTTATTTATTTATTTATTTATTTTTTTCTTATATGTCAGTGATTTTTAAACTGTTATGACTGTATATTAATTTAGATCGTGGTGGGTTTCCCTTTTCATTTCATAAATCATGTAAGAATCTTTGCAGAGTTGGAAAATTAACAATTATAATAAGTCATATTATAATATCAAGGAAAACATATTTAAAACGTTTTTATTTTATTTAATACATGGAATAAATTGACATAATTTTAGTTTGTATATGCTCTACTTATTATTTATTGACCTTTTTTTCAATATAATAATAATAATGATTACAAGCTAAATTACTCATTTTTGGATAAAATAAAAATGAATAAAATGAAAACTTTCCACCTCCACAAACTTTTTTTTATTATTTTAATTTTTTGGGATCATTTGGGTTTTGATGATGCCGTATCTCTACAGTCTTAGTCTGAAATTAAATTATTGTGCCTATATGTATCTATTCCCCGTGTTATCTGGGTATTTAACATAGTTTTCCAAAGCATGTGTAGACAATAATGATGATGTTGTCATAGCTGATCTGTTATAATAAGTGTTGGTTCTTTCAGGTTACTTCAGTAGTTTTGTTTCAAAAGTTTCCAGACAAAGTCATCCTGCTTTATCTGATTAGATTTGGCACATTTATGAAATCACTTAAAGATGGGACGAGCCGAACCAATGAACATTAGATCACATTTAACACTCATCAGCCTTGTAGCTTTTTTAATTAACACAAACCGTGATGAGATATTAATGATGATTAGAATGGGAGATGTAGTGTGTTTTCAAGATCACTTGTGGTGAAGGGTGGACATCCGCTCTTGCTAGAATTACAGCTCGGTAATAGTTGACAGACATACAGAAGCTTGTTTTCTTGATTTTAGTCTCAGAGTTTTGGAGCTTTAAAATCATTGATATACATGAAATTTACATTTACCATAATAAAACTCTTTCCATATCTTCATTTCATATTTGAAAATTAATTTTGACTTTAGCTGTTCATTGTGTAGCTCATTTGAAGGCTGAATTATTTGCATTTCAATTAACGTTTATCTTGTCAGTGTCTTCTCAATGAAGTATTTGTGATTTATCAGGGATGGCTGCCTTTACTTTGTGCTAATAATTGGATGCTATTGAAAGGATGAGTTTCATTGATTTTGTTGATGACTGCGGACATTACTGGAGCAAAGCTTAGATTGTCAGCGGGGTCTGTGTTGAGCCACGATCAATGGCGGTGAATCTTCCCTCTGCTTTTTTATTTACTCCAGCCTGCATTGATTGAAACATGCTATAGTCCAGGAGATATTGTCAGGACACTGAAACCAAGCTCCGAAAGCTCAATTTTGATATTTAACATCTATCAGGTTTATGTAAAGATGACGATGGTATCTGCCCTCTGATCCTTACAATGTCAAATGCTGAATACAGACTAATAGAGACTGGAAAAACCTGGGTTTTGTTACTGGTGCAGAGCATATGAATATAATGTATTTTTATAGCATACACTCTAAAACCTTTATAGTTTGGAGTCAGCAAAATATATTTTTAAATAACTTATGCATTGCATTAATCAATGTGTCTTTTTCAAATAAACCTGTTGTTTTGAACTTTGATCAAACAATCCTGAAAAAAAAAAAAAAAAGATAGCATGGTTTCCACAAAAAATATTAAGCAGCATAACTGTTTTCAACAATGAGTTTAATAAGAAATGTTTAATATGACACTGAAGACAGAAGTAATGGCTGCTTTTTTTTTTTTTTTTTTTTTTTTAATGCAACTTTGGAGAGTATAGGCAACTTTTTTTAATATTAAAATATCTTACAGACCCCAATCTTTTGATTTTTACTAAGTATATTTAAGGGTTTTATGTTGATCTGAAATATCAGCAGGATATTTGATCTAGATTTAGATAATACACATATATCATCAGTTTCAATGCATTTTTTTAAGTATTTTCATGAAATGGCAGTGGGAGGATCTTAGCAAATCTCTCAAAGAGAGTAAGAAAGTGTAGAGTTTCTTGTTTAAACTCTTCAGTCTTGAGTTGAACCAAGACAATTGTTTTCGTCCAATAGATTAATCTCAGTCTAAACGTCAGACAAACTCAACACAACAAAAAATGGGAAACGATGGGAAAAGTGCTGTGCATTCACTGCAGTCATGCAACTCATTCAGGTATTTTCAGTGGAAATACAAAATCTTACTTCTCATTTCTTCCACAAAAAGTGGTCTAACACTGACAAATGAACAATCCCTACAATCTACCTTGTTGTTCTTGCCTTTCCCTATAACTTTACCCATAAACACCGGCTCGCTTGCGCTGTCTGTGAGGTGACGTTTGCATATCCCATTTTCACAGGAGCTTAGAGAAAGGTCACTTGTTGAAACCCATCTGGGACTCACGGGGTTGAATGTAATCAGTATGCACTTGTTATTCCGGGTGCCTGTGCATTCTCTTTTTATCTGCTTGTTGGAGAGAAGTTAATTTCCCTTGTGACCTTTTTGTAATAAAACAGCATTATCTGTTGCACTAGGGAAGAAGCAAATTAGCTTTCTCAGTAGTGTTTGTCACAGAGGTGATCACTTATAAACTTATTTACTTAATTAGAATAAGAGCGCTGTAAAGGCCCTGTCTAGAGTGAGGAGGCGTATCTTGTCTGTCCATAATATCTCATGACCTCTCCAGCCGGAAAGCACAATGACTGGGTATCTCCGCTACGTTCCTCATGATCCTAAGGAGAATTATGATGATACCAATGGCCGGCGCTTAATATCGACCATGTCTAATTCTGATGAGTCGCACTTACTGCGATTCTGGTATCTGAAGTAGGCCGACGAGGGAGGTTGGATGACAACCATTATAACACCCGGCTCAGAATGCGGGCGCCCAGTGCATGTTTGGAATCACCTGAACTGAACAGAATGACAAAAGCTCCATACTACAAGCATTATAAGCGCCAATTGCCCTGTCTAAAGCTCTTAATGTGGCTATTTTGCACAGCGCTGCACGAACATGTGCTATTTGATAGCCTTGAGTTTCTTTAGCCATTCAGTTTGGCTAATCCTTCCCCTTACGCTTAGACTGCAGCCTGATTTGTCGGTTAAACTGGATCTGCCACACTTTGTCCTAAACAGCCTGATGGCAATCTGACAGTGCAGGAAAGCAATCCAAAAATGATGTTTTCTTTTGCAAATTGCAGGTACACGTCGTGTTGGCTTGTCCTGCAAGTCACAGCTTGAGTTTGTTGCATTTGGTTACAGCGGAGCAAGTTTTTTCAAATAACCATGCATCTTCAAGACTAGAAAATAAGTCAAGGGGGTGCCACAGTTCACTTAAGCCAGCTCATATGAGCATCTTTTTATTTGGGGGGTGGGGAGGGGGGCTTTCTCACACACCCTTTTTTGTGATTGAAGAACGGGCACCGAGAGTCCCACAGGTATATGTGTGTGTATCTTTGTGTGTGAACCACTGAAGGTGAATGCAATGCTTTGCTGACCCATGGAATCTACCTCATTATCTGTCCCATTGTGCTATTCTCCTTCCTTGGTCCCTTTCACACCCTGTCACCCAGCCACCTCCACTGCCACCGGCCTGGCCAGCTCATTCATGTCTCTTCAGCCGATTGTGAGGCCCCTCTAACCAGGGCCCTGCAGCGAGCAGGGGGAAAGGGCGGCCCCTGCTTTGTGTTTCCCTTGCCGCTCTTCACACGCACAGCGGGGAACTTCCTTTCTCATGTCACCGAAACCGGCATGGCCTAATCCGCCTGGCCACACCACCCGCCGAGCATGCTGGGAAGGGGCATTTATAAAGCAGTCCCTAATGGTTCGTTAATAAATCGCTTCCATTTTACGCTCGACTCTTCACACCCGCGTAGAGGAGGATAGCACCGGGCCAGAGAATCTGTTGTCAGGCATGTAGACGAACAGGCTCGCTGTCACCCGAGCGCTTTGTTATGAGAATCTTGGGTGGAATCACAGATTCTCGGATGTCAGAAGATGAATGTATGAGTTTTTTTTACCTTAGATAACAACAAGCTGTGATTGTGCGGAGGTGTGAGTTTCGCTCAAGGGTTAATGGTTAGAGCACTGCCCTGCTGACCGTTTGCAGCCCCTCATGGGTCTCTAGAGAATCTAATACCCATCATCCTCTGTCTTTAAAGGGGTGACTTTTGTTAAAGCACTCTGGCTAAGAGGTTAGACAGGAGCTCCATATTGACTTCGACGGTAACCAAGATGCGTACGGTCTGTGATCTGAATGTCCCCCATGTGAGGCGTAGAGGGGGGTGCTTGTGTGAATGGGACCATGGGTGATTGGCTCAGCGGGAGCGGTCAAGGGTGTTAGGGGTGTCGGGAGCCCACAGTGCTAATCTTGTTAAGTGTGACACACAGCCAGGGGGAATGGTGGGGTGGTCCCACTAAGACAAACACACTCACACACACACATACACTAACAAGTGCGTAACGCACAAAGATGAATATGAGGGCAGAAGTGCATGTTAATATATATGTGTGTGTGTGTGTGTGTGACTTAATGGTTACATGACATAACATTTTTAGAATCATTACGTTTTAACTGTTTTTGAAAATTGTATACAATGGTTTCAAAACCATAACCAACCAAAACCAACATGAAAAAAAAAAATGCATTTTAAACAAGATTTTCAAATATTTTTCCTTTTCTTTACCAATGACACTCCTATACAGCATTGCCCCCTATATGGTAGTCAACAATATTGATTATAATGATTTGCAGCCAAGCACAAAAATATTGGCCTTCAAAAAATGAGTTAATTATTCTGATGAGCTTTTGTGCTCATTTAGATCTTGAACTGTTGTTGCAAAACTAATCCTAGCAACTTTTTATTTCATTTTATGAAATTACAGTCAAAATTCATGAGTGCATGTGCATGGCATACGTGGATTAAAGTAGCAATTAGTTCTTTTTTTAGGTTTCACAGTCAAAGTAGTAATTTCAGAGGCCATGGGGTCATGTAGTTTGTCACGAGAAACTGAGATTGGGTCAATTAGAGTGTAGGAGGATGTGTTCAGTTCATCTGACAGCTGCATGTGGTGCTACAAAACTTCACGATTAGTGAACATTTAGAAGAGAGAAAAAACAAAACTGAAAAAGTGAACGGTGTATTATAATCTGCCCACAACATCGCACCAAGAGCCAAGACATAATGGACCTCTTTCATTTTTGCCGAAAACAAATGCAATTATTATACCATCGATTCCTCATATAGACTGAGCACTTAATAATGTGCGATTTTGAGATTGGAAGTGATTTGGATGATGTGTTGCAGTTTTTAATGCATGGAGAAGCAGAACCATTACTGGCACTCCTCACCTCCAGCAATCTGCTCTGAACCCTCTGTAAGTCAATCAATGCTCTCGGTTATCCAGAGAGGCATAAATTGGATGGTTATAACAAACAAAAAGCTATCAGTGGCTTTGAATAGAGAGCAACTACTGAGCAGGGTCAAGCGTCAAAAGCTCTGACTAACCGTGAGCGAGCCACTGTCATCAATAATATGAAAAGAGAGAGAAAAACAGCCAGGGGAGTATGAGTACCTCGGGATAATGGTGGAGCAGGTCTAAATCTATAGGTTATGAAATGCACTCTCTACCTGGATTGCATTTCCTGTGATTCTGTACATAATTCATACACAGAAATAGCTAAAAAATAAAAATAAAATAAAAGCTCTTTCCTGTTGTGGTATGCATGATACTCTGTATTGCATGCATTAATGTGAATGTCTCATCGGGACACTCGGGGGGGTTAAGGTCATGATGGTTTATGAGGCTGGTCCTGGTAGCAAACATAATTTGCAGCATGTTTTGTTTTGTTTTTTCAGGTATAAACACTTCATCTTGTCAGACTGTGGTATAGCATGTTATTATCGCGCTTCCTCTTGCTAAGTGGGATCTATATTCCTGTGGTGGGGATTTCCAGTGTCTTTCCATAACAACTCCAATCAAAGAAAATGAAGGGGTATTTAGTTCTTCTCCAGAAGTGTTCTGCAAACTTGCTTTGTAACGTTAGACGAGGAAGTCAAGGTGAGTAGTGGCAAAAAGTGCTTAGTACACTTCAATTTTTTTTTTTTATTTAAGCTCACAGAGAATTATACAAATTATAAAAAGCATTTCTGCTGTATTCACTTGACACAGTTGGAAAAGTTTTATAAATTGCACTGCTGGAAAAGTTTTGTGCATTAGAAAAATAAATAATGACTATTAAATAATGACTATGATGGTGATGGTGGTGATATAATTAAGAATGTTAACTTCTCAAGATAAGAGATAAGAAAAAATATAGTCTTCAGATTTCAGGTAAGGGAAACCTTTAGCCTATAGATTTAAGATGTCCATGTAATACAATTAGTTATATGAAAAAGGTCAAAATATGATTTTAATATTTAAGCATGCCTGTGTGTAAATTCCATATTAAGGGGCTTCCCTGTCATCAGGGCAATTCAAGCGTGAAGTTGCAAATGCGAAGCATTGTGTTGGACTGCAGTCAGTCCAGCTTCAGCTGTTACTGAAGGCAAATGCACCTTACCAAGCCACAGACAGCACAGAATGATTGAAATCCCAACTGTTAACTGTTAAATTTATTAAAATAATTAAGTTTTTATAATGCATTTTTAATGATTTACCTCTATGCCACAATAATGAAATATATTTATATTATTTACATCAACAACAGCAAATTCTTTTGTATGCTTTTCTGATCCTACCCTGGGATGCCCATCTCGAGGTAACTAGAAAAAACAAGGACATTTTATTTGATTTTTAAGTAAATTGCCTTTCATTTCAGGAAAATATCCAAGAATAAACACTTTATTCTTTATCATTTTTGTCTACAAGGTTAAGAGGTTTCCTCTAGCTTTTATTAGCTCCAAAAAAAAAAAAAAAAGTAACAAGAAATAGAAAAAAATACAAGGCCATTGTCATTATTATCTGGCTGCCTTTCCTCTTCTCGCCCTTAGGTTTCCTCTTCAGAAATGAATGCCTTTTTAAATTGAAGCCGAGGAACTGACAGGTAATGGTTAGCACTTTAACTACTGATTTCAGCCTTTTTCTAAACTCTACATTCAATGAAGTCTTCATTTTATGTAAGTGTACATGGTATTAAACACATTTTTTACTTTTTTTTTTACTTTGTATATAAGGTTGATTAAGGAAAGACGACTGAACTTGTATAACGTTTGATGTATATATTCAGTTTGTAAAAGGCCATTTTCGATATTTCTTTTATCATAGTTCTATAGGGCATTTTTTTTTTCCCTCAGAAAAACTGTGTTCATCACCTCTAATATCTAGTAAGAGTGAGCAGCGGAGCTGAATCTTTGGCACCTGCAGTGCTGTTCTTATGGCACTATAGCATTATGACATTATAAACACCCTGTTTGAATTAAATAAAGCACACTTTGCTTTTGACAATGGGTTTCTATTTTTCTCTCCCTCTCACTGTCTTTCTCTCTCTATGTCTCTGCTAAGCAAAACAGCTGTGCTGGCCTTACAATGCATTAAGTCTCTTGTTCCTTTTAGATAGTTAAATTGTGCATGAAATTTAGCTGGCGCAGGGAGCTAAGAAGCTGGACTGATTAGGCAACATCTGTTACATTGGGGAGAAATCCGTGTCTGTCCTAATTAGCTGTCAGATGGGGATACGGTGTACCGGATGGCACAGGGGGCTGCCACAGGTTCCTCTCCCCCATCCCGTCACCTGCCTGACTGGCCGGGTCCTCCCTCCCCTGGCTACCACCACTCATCAGATGTAATTATGGAGAACGCTGACACAAAAGAGCAGAATGGAGGGGAACAAGCCATGTCCATCTGTACAGGCACACATATACATACTAAACCTGAAACATGGGAACTGTGGGTATACTGTGTTGACCCATACTAATTTTTGGACCATTTGTTCTGAGCTGAATTGATGTCTTTCAGCCGATTTGTAGATGTGTAATTACTCTTATCTATTTACTTAAAACTAAATTGTAAAATGCAGTTTATTACTTGAATACACCTCTTCTATGATATGCATGTCTTTAATGTCTGAATTAAAGTAAAGTTTGATATTTTTGTATTTATATCGGATATAATAATTATATTTTTTATGTTGTGTTCACAGAATCATGTGGTGCAACCAACAAAACATCTATATGGAAAACATGTATTAAAATATATTTAAATATATTTAAAATAATGACTGAGATTTATTTTTACTTGAACCATCATGTGGGCCACATGGAACATCGCAAAAAGGAGAGTCATATATTAAATTAATATAAACACAAGGAGTACATTTCCAAGAACGTGGCACATGTTTTAAACTAGATTTTCTCCATCTTTATTGTGGACACTCTTATGCGTCGTTGATCAATGATAACACACCAATATAGCAGGTTTGTAGCTTCTGCCATAATTCATTACATGGAACACACAAACATACAGTACCTCCTCCTATTGATGATTATTTCTGTAAATCCATACGTTTTAGTCAAGGACCCTCAGTAGGCAGGTTTCAATAGGCAAAGTGGTAATCCTCCACTAGCAGTTATTAGATTGGAGGGGGGGAAACGTTGATGAAGAGAACTGTTCTGTAATTGTAACACTGCCTACGCCTGCTTTTAAACTCACCATGACACGAGTCAAGACCTCCTATACTTGGCTCACGTAAGGCTTGAATCGCTAAGCGCTAAAACATAATTACAGCAAAACTATTAGGGCCATCTTAGACATTTATGCTCTGTGCTGGCACTGTGGAGAATGTCAATAAGAACACATTTAAAACTTTAACGTCTGTGTCACACAGACCTGATATGCACATGAGGGTAAATACTCAGGTAATGTAACAATACTGTATTGTGTACATCTTCACCCTAATCATTTTTAACAGGTTTTAAACTTTGGCTATACGCTGCTAGCATGATTGATAGGTTTCAGTGGCATCTGCACACTGATTGACGGACCATAATCAGTCCATGGAGATGTTAAAGATGTTACCTAAACTATGTACAATTGAGATGATGCCATCTCTGGTGTCTGACATAATATAATGCAACCGTTTGCCTAGCATTTTTTTTTTTTTCTTGTGAAATGTGAATTTATTAATATATATATAACACTACAATAATATACTAATACTATATTGTTTTGAGCATTATTTACTAGATCCAATTATTATCATTATTTGTACAGTTTTACAGTTTTTCAGTGCTTGATTGTATGTGGAATCTCATTAGAGTGCTGTGATGATATATTTTTGTAGGCCAACCCAGAAGTTCATCTACAAATAACCAATGGGATTTTTCAGTTTACTTTCGGATTATTGCAGAAAAGACGCTCTGTGACCAACAACTGCTTATACAGTAAGTCTTACAGATTTAGTTGCATACACCACAGTTGCATGACTTCAGCATCACCATCACTAACATTCAAATCATTTGCAAGTGCCAACAGAATATTTCTTGCCTGGTTTTCCTGATCTTGGCCATTTGCATGTGAAATATAGCCTAGGTTATACTTATCATTTTAATCGCGTAATTGCTACAACATAATTCTGGTAATTTTGACTTTTTTCTCAAAATATTTCGCCTTTATTCTCAAAATCTTGTTATTTATTTATTATTATTATTATTTTTTTTTTATGTGACACTAAAGCCCTGTCGTATATTACTGATGTATTTTATGTCATAGAATAAAACTTGCTTGTGTTAAATATAGGCATTGCTATTAAAGACTTGTGTTAAACATAGATATTATTTCAGCCATTTAACCAAAATCAATAACTTGAAATGTCCAGAAATTACTACGTAAAATTAACAGAGGGAAAGCAGCTGGTCCGGATGGCATCCCAAGGCGCATCCTCAGAGACTGTGCTGCAGAGCTGGGTGAGGTGTTTACAAATATATTCAACCTTTCTCTGTTGAAGTGCACTGTTACAACTTGCCTGAAGATGTCCACAATAGTGCCAGTGCCAAAACAGGCAGCCATAACATCTCTCAATGATTACAGACCTATTGCACTGACACCTGTAATCATGAAATGCCTGGAGAGACTGGTTCTGCATCACATCAAGGCTGCTCTGCCAATCACTTTGGACACTCACCAGTACAGGGCCAATAGGTCAACAGATGATGCGATCTCCATTGCCCTCCACACTGTACTGTGCCATCTAGAACACCAAAGAACATATGCACGACTGTTGTTCTTAGACTTCAGTTCTGCTTTTAATACTATTTTAACTACCAGATTGTTCTCCAAGATGTCTGATCTAGGCTTTCATCATAACATCTGCCTTGGGATCAAGGACTTTTTAAGACAGTGGCCACAGTCAGTGAGAATGGGCACACATAATTTCTCAGTTTTGACAATCAGCACAGGAGTCCCACAGGGATGTGTGCTAAACCCGTTTCTCAATTCTCCATATACACATGACTTTATTCCATCGCATAATACCAACACTGTTATCAAATCCGCAGACTTTATAACTGTGGTGGTGTAGATCAGCAGAGGCAATGAGTCTGCTTACAGAAAGGAGATAGTGTGGTGCACAGAGAACGATCTGTCCCTGAACATTAAGAAAACAAAAGGAAAACATAATGGACAACATTTTTAACCCCCCGCTGTCTGCAGAAAAAACAATATTCTGAAGGACTCGTATCACCCTGCACATAACTTATTTGAACTGTTGCCATCTGGGAAAAGTTACAGGTCTATCAAAACACGTACCACAAGATTCATGAACAGTTTTTATCCTAAAGCTATAACCATACTGATCACTGAATTGAAAATAAATTCTTGACATGCAAGACGAAATAGTCACGTGTAATTATATTGAGCATTGAGCACTTTATTTCACTCAGCACGCTTTAAAAGGATGATTATTATTATTAGTTTTCCTTATGTGTAATATGGTATTTATATAAAATTATTCCTTATTAACTGATTAAATAATCTGTAGATAGATACGTTGGTAAAGTTACAATTTTGTTGGATGTAAGTACAATGACTACAAATAATCGAAATATAATATGAAATGTATACCAGAAATGCAAAAACAATTAACTAATTCTCAGGGTTTGGACTACAAAAAAACTACAATTCAACCCTGCAGCACTCTGTCAAACATGCATTGTCAAAGCTGAGATTCTTATGGTTACTCTTTGCATGACTTGAATTCAAATTCCAGCTCTTAATGATCCTGTCCTCCTCCCATTGCCCCACTTTGCTTCCTTCCCCCTTTCCATACTTTCCTATCTGAATAAAGAAAATAAAAATCATAAAAATGCATTGTCTAACTGGAGGGTTTGTTTCTACCATAGTAACTTCTGATGTTTCTGCTAATGAGATGCCTGTAGTTCTATTGTATCATAAGGCCCTGTTAATGCATATTCCTATAGCTTTGTGAACAAAGCAACAATTACTCATAGTACGGAATAGAATGACATTTTAGAAGCTTAAAAAAAATAAATTAGTTTAAATGCTTAATCGTACATAGTTACCCCAGAAAAGCAGCTCGCAAATGACCCCGTGTCATTACTTTAATCTCTATGAAGTCTGTTAGCAAAAGCGAAAATGATGCTGCTTTGTTTCCTGAGGCACAAAAGTGTCACACAGCGGAGGGGAAGGTTTGGACATTTGTAGCCACAAATGTAGGAAAAGGCTTCCGAAGCTTCCGTGCATTCACAATAATATGTGGTAATTCTGCAGCAAAAGAAAACAGGAAAGCATCGGCTAGAAAGAATGATCGGAAGACACAGCGAGAAAAAAAAAGAGAATGACAGCCAGCGATGAGTAGAATGTCACAGCAATTGCGGGCCCATCAGGGCTAACCGCATGATGGGTGATTGCCTCATGTGTTTCCCACGAGTCCATCGAAGAGGACACAGCGCTCTCTCGTCTGTCCCTAGCCCAAACCTCCGCCACTGCCTCAGCGGCTGACATTTAAAATGTTGCTTCCTAACCACTTATGCTAATTGTTGTAATTTTCCTGATGAAGCGGCGTCCTGATACCTTGATGCAGCATAGATAGTTTTACATTTTCTCTGTGCTCACCGCTCAGCCATTTGGTCCGTGTAGTGTCAGCTTGGAGTGCTACTGAAAGCCGGCAAAATTGCAAGCAAATTGCATCAGATTGCCAACATTGTGAAAAGGTAAATTGCTTGCAAATCTATTTAAACCACTGGCCTATTTTCATCAGCCATCGTACTTGGTATTCATGATTTCTTAATTGGTGACCTTTTCTATTGTGTAGTGCTTTATGGTGTAATGGAAAGCGATCTTTACCAAACCAATTATGCCTTTTTTTTTTTCGCGCCCCACACCCATACATTACAGTTGTGATTGCGATGGCTAGTCCTTTGTAAATGAACTTTTAGATTCCAATTATTTCTTTATATAACTGATGGAGGATAAAGAGTCATTTGTTTGCTATGATGTTGCATTTGAAAGCTCTTTGAGGCTGAGACTGTCAAAGCAAATGGAGGCGCAAAAGCCAAGAAGTCGAGCCCTGCTTTTGACTGACCCCTCATTTAGTGCTGCTTTCCCTTGCCGGGGACCAATTATGGCCTCAGCTGGTGAAATATTTTGTCAGATTCTTGAAAACAAATATATTAGCTCAGGATTCAAATGAATGTTTCATCTATGGTAAAGCGTGCCTTTAATCTACTCTCAGCATTCCCACTGTTTGGACACTTGCTATATTAAAACCCATAACTATAAGGATTTTTAAAAGTGCAAACATTAAACTTGTACTGTAAAGTTTTTTTTTTTTTTTTTTTTTGTGGTAAGAATCAAGATGCACCCTTAACATTTAAATTAACTTTAATATCTAAATATAGTTCGCTAAAGTCATGGTGAGATGCTTCTAGTCAACTAGCAAAATTGTGTTATGTATTGTGAAATGCAGAATTCTGGTCCTTGTTACTGATTGGTCAATACAGGATATAGTAACAGCTTTGACCTTTTCATTACATCACTGTGTAGCTTCCATAGGAGACTACTTTGTTTTTTTCAGGGACTGTATGTTCAAGCAGAATGGACACGTTCATCCAAAATGTTTAATTCTTTACTCAATGTCATGTCGTTCCAAACATTTATGCATTTCTCCTGACCAAGGAGTTTTTAGTGAGAGTCAGTTTATTAAAATTTCTAACAAAAGTTGTTTTGTTTACCTTACGTCCAGTAGTAAAAAGCAAGTTCCCACCATGCTTGGAAAAAAATTTAAGAACTGTCATATGACACAGAGTTCATATTTTTACTGAATGTTCATTTTTATATTATCTCCATGTTTGCAATATGTGTGTTGAGACATATGCATCCCATTGGAAATGTTGGATTTAATATATTTGCCTATTATGGTTAACATGCTTGCTATAAGAGGCATATAATGCCCATATCATCTAATGAGGTTGGAAAACAAAATGTAAAGGAAAAAAAAAAGTTGCCCATTGGACACGCTAAATTTGTTATATAATCTTGCATGATGCCTATTCATAAAGGGCTTTTAGTTTGTTGCAGAAGCGTGAAGCTGAGCCAGACTGTTTTAAAAACATAATAAATTGTAAAGGGAAGAGTTGAGCTCTTCAATAACTATTCTGCAATGGTACGAACAATATGCTGTGTGTGTGTCCATTTGTGAGTTTGTGTGATTGATAGAGGGGCTGGCTGCGCATGTGTGTTTTCCTGCTGGCTGAACCCCAGAGCAACATATTCCTTTGCTCAGATTAGCCAATTTGTTTTTTTTTTGTTTTTTTTCAGACAGGGTGTGTGTTTGTGTGTGTCTGGGCTTCAGAGCATAGTCTGTAAATTTCGCCTGCTGCAGGATAGAAGCTGATTGATCTCTCAGTGTAAAATCGATAAGAAGACACTGTCATTTTTTGTAGTGAATGAGCTGCTCTGAGGAGATAGATTAAGACTCCACAGATCTCACCCTGCCTCTCTTTCATAAATCCCACTCTGCCCGGGTTCGACTAGCAGAACCTGCAGCCGGCTTCAGTCTCTCACACGTAATATTAGCCCAGACCCGCATGCTGTCTGCAGAGGCCTCTTCATTATACCGTGTATATTTCATCCGTATCAGCCGACATGGTGAAATCAAATATTTGCCCGTTTCCCCTTCACGTGTCTGACCACCCTTGATTGATCTGTTTTATCATTTGCCGAAATACATCACACCAAGGGATTGATTAAATCAAAAATTGAGGGCCATTGTCTTTCTTGTGCATCCTTTATCAGAACTAATGTAACGAGCACACTCATTTGTCTCCAGTTGTTAAATATAATAAAGTCAGTGGTGCTTTTCGGCTGTCGGCGATGCCGAGATTAGGAGAAGATTAATGTAGTGCCTCTCATCTCTCTCCTCTTCCGCTCTCTGTCTGCTCTGTCGCCTCTTGTATCGCTGCGTCGGAGATGCGCAGCACTCCCTCGTGGGCCCCTGTTTAACCTTCACTGGCTCATCTATTATAGCGCATCTCCAGCCGGGACGCGTGTGCTAAATGCACTCGTCATGCCTTTGCTGGATTGATTGTTTGGAGAAAACCATTGCATAATCTCAACTTTTTCCGGGCCATTTTTCACCCAATGCCTCTACTGGTTCTTCTGATGTGGACTCATCTCGGTAGTGTGTTTGTATGGGAGTGTGTGCTAGGAAGAGCATTGCTCATTTGTCAAATATTAATACAGGCATGCTTATGCAATTTACAGTGACAAGTGAATGAGTAAATCTCCCTGACATGACATTCCACACGGAAGGGAGTTTAGGATTGTTATTTTATTGTAATTTATTCATCAAAATACTTATTCATGAATATACAGAAATATTATAACTGCTTAATTAACCCTGTTTAACCTTCATTAAATTTTTTCCATTGTTTTCCATTTGTTTTATGAATTATGGAGCTATTTTTCAATTTACATATTTTTCTCTGGGCTGTTTATTCTGAAGGCATTTTTTGTTATGCCTTTAATCATAAGAGCTTCTGAAATATAGGGCAGGGCAGCTTAACAATTCAGGACTTCCAAGAAATACAGATCAATTGCTGACACAAATGTATCTTATTCAGAAAAATATAATATAAGTAATATATCAGAATATTTTCATTTTGCTTCATTTTCAATGAAGTCAAATTATGCTAAAATTATATTATTCAAGAATATAAATTAATTGTGTATTCCAGATATTTTAAATCTTAGCTACAAGGTTAACCTTCAGCAAAACAAAAGAGTTGACCATTTTATTTTATGTTTAAAAATATAAAAATAATACATTATTTGAAATGTAATGAAATTAGACATACTAGTGACAGTGCAATATTATAGATTATTATATATATATATATATATATATATATACATAATAATA
This sequence comes from Carassius auratus, assembly GCF_003368295.1. NCBI lineage: Eukaryota > Metazoa > Chordata > Actinopteri > Cypriniformes > Cyprinidae > Carassius > Carassius auratus. The sequence continues at coordinate 15,023,302 of NC_039283.1, forward strand.
TAATATAATATTATATATACATACATATATATATATATATATATACATATACACACACATATATATATATATATATATATATATATATATATATATATATATATATATATATATATATATATATATATATATATATATATATTAACTGTTTTAAGTTTATTTTCAGTTTTAGAATCATTGCCCTTGGTATTTAATACCTGGCTGTTATATATACACCACCAAAAAATAAAAAAATAAAAAATCCTCTTAGAAAGGAACTGTATGAAAAGTTTTGTGCTTTTGTACTTTTTACATTGATTCTCCAGGGAGTGCTGATCAAATACAAATGTAACGCCCTCTAGCACTCTGATATAACTTGTAACAACTGATGCTCGTGTTCAGTAGGCTATTTATGACCATCACCAGCATGTGTTAATCACAAGAACAAGGCCCCTCAAGAGTTTGTGGAGAGAGAGAAGGATGTGGATAAACAGTGAGTGAGTGGGACCTGTGTTGTGTAATTCTTTTTTTAAATTCCCATTGGGTGTGCTTCTTATCAAAGTAAACTGTGTGTGTGTGTGTGGGGGGGGGGTGTTATTTCAGGACTGAGGTCCATTTATGATGGACTGGGCAGCGTGTGTAAAATCAACCAACAAGAGGTTTGGGGTGGTGCTGTTTAGGCATAGGAAGCACCACAGGCATCACACGCTGCTGTCACTTCAGTCCCCCTTTCCCGATGCACCGCTCCCGCCCCAGGGTCAGCTGTCCCAGAGCACCGGCTACAAGGACTGGCGCAGGGAGACGGGGGCCCACTACATCACCTCCAGCTGGGAGACTTATTACTCCCACCCCTCCTCACCTGGCCCAGCCATTCATAACATCATCAGCTTATTAAATATGCATGAGGTTGAGGACAGGAGGGAGGGGGATTGGCTGGTCAGGAGAGGAGGGGTGGGGTACAAGGGGTTTTGATTCTGCAGGTGGCTGTTAGGTCTGTAATTGGTCCCCACTTGCCTCAGCAGCGTAAAATTGTTTTCATTATGCGTTCACACATAGGGCATGTGAGGGCGTCCCACAGGAACCAAAAAGAGAAATTTCACTTAAACAAGCATCCAAGCCTGCAAAATGAAGGGGGACAAAAAGGATGGTTTCAAGAGAGAAAACATAATGGGAAGGCTAATTATTAACTAGCTTTGTGCAAACATAAGCAGAGAGTGGGATGAAGAGAGAAAAAGACAGAGGGTGAGATTACTCCAATATATATATATATATATATATATATATATATATATATATATATATATATATATATATATATATATATATAAATCTGGTGGTTAGGGTATGTTACCCCCTCACCCTTGTGGCCTTTTAGAACAACCATAGTCATCGCTAGAGGAGGGGGTGGTGTCAGGGGGAGAGAAAGAGCGAGAAAGAGAGAAAAGTTTCCACCTGACTGGAGTTCCCATGGTTTGCCATGCAGGAGGGTAAGCAGGTTTCTGCAATAAACTCAGCCCATTGTCCCCTTAGAAAGGCCACTCAGGTCCCTCCATTTGGATTCAAGAGTGTCTTCTGTGCTCCTTACGCTGAACTAATCACTACCGTACTTTATTTAATTGCAGCCAAAGGGAGAGATGCGTTCAAAAAGTTATTCTGATCCCACACACCCCCTCGAGTCTATTTCCTACTCCCCTGTTCCTCTCTCTTTCAGCCTCTTTTTCCTTTTTATTGAGTTGCACAGTAATACAAAGACAGCATACAGGGTTACGCATTCAATATGGTTTTGGTTGAGTAGGTGGAGAAGGTGAAGGTGAGTGCCGGGGTGTGATGCATGGAGAAATGCTTCTGACCTGGGAGAAAGCAACAGGTCTTGCTGGGAAGGATTGCTGGAGTGGTCGAGTGGCCGGTAAGCCTATTGGGCTGGAAGCTCACCATAATCATGGACATGTCAAAGCCACTATAATGGACTCAAATTCACTGCTCCTCATTTTAAAATGGACATTCGGAGGGAGAAGGAGCAGAGCATTGGGTTTGATGACTCTGGGGTCAGTTGCTTTGTGCAGGATGGGGGTGTAGGGTGTTCGGATTTATGGGACAGGACCTCCACTTTAGCACACGCACACGCACACACACACACACACACACACACACACACACACAAAACTTATATCATGAAGAAACTAAGCACTTATCTTTATGGTCTGGTTTTTCATCTTCATTTGATCCACATTTGCCGTCTTCTCCCTTTGTTCCATCTCAGAGGAAGAAAGCACACCTGACCATAACAAAAATGTGTAGCTGAGAACAAATATTACAAATAACAGACTTCAGGCCAGATATTAGATTAAATGATAGGATCACACATGGGAATGGAGAGCAGTAACGATCGGAGATCATTTACAATTACCCATTAGGTCTCTTAAGTTGCCTACGATGCATGACATCGCTCACAACTTATCATCACCCATCACAGCGGGAGTTTACTGCACAAGCTTGTCTGAAGCAGTGCTGATGGGGAATCACCCTCCTCATCATCCCAGCATGAAGGAAACCTTTGAGGGGTGAGGTCCTCAAATCCTATCCTACTAAAAGACTCCCCGAGTGAGCCCAGGCCACTCATTTAACCCCTCACTGCGCCTGCAAGCCTTGCTAACACAGGGGATTTCAACGCTTGATGCACTTTTGGGGGCCCAACCCGGACCAGTTCATTGAGTGCCGTAGGTGGGAAGGGATGAAATATCTGAGCTGGGAAATCCCTCATGAATGGCATCTCTCTGGAATAACAAATGAGGGTTCTATAGAGTGGGCTTGTGTACGTGTTAGGGGAATTCTGAGTTGATAAGACGCTTTAAGATTATTAGTAGTAAAGTCAATGACATGACACTCCTTTTGAGAATTGTTTTCTAGTTAAAGAGTTGTATTTTTATTTATTTTTTTAATTCATTCACTCTTCATAAATGTTGCCATTATGTGGTTCTAGATCAAATATTTCCACTCATTGTTGAAAGGTTTTCAGAAACAAGGGATTAATGAAACAATTGCCATTCATGATGCTCTCTCTCTTAAAAGATGGGGGGATTTTGCTCTCTCTAAAGAGATAGGGGCTTTGGCATTGTGTGGGCAATTGGGCTGTCCCTCCCTCGCTCTCTTGACTTCTGTGGTGGCTGACCAGAGGTCGTAACCAGCCAATGAGGGCTTTCTGCTGGCCTGTGAAATACTGCATTCTGGTCCCATCATTCTAACTCCTCAGGCTCAAAGACTGTTTAAATGGTTGTGGTTTATTATTGCCCACTGAGGTCTAAAGTGATCCTCTGTTAGGCCTGTGGGAGAGGAGGGGCCATAGGAACTGGCTTTCTCTGCGGGTGCTTTTGCCGGACAGCTGTTCAGGCCTTCCTTGACTTTTCATATGGATATGTATGGTAATGGAGGGCAGTGGAGTAGGGATGAAGAGGAGGCAGCGTTAGAGCCCTCACTCTCTTCAGCACGCCTCTAAAAGCTCCACAAAAGGAGCAGTAAAAGGGGGCCGCGCCGGTGAAGCTCCCACTTTTTGTGGGCCTGAATTAGTTCTGCAAAAGCAATGAAAGTGATCTTTAGCCGCGAGACAGGGAAAGTCTGCCCACGGGACCCCGCTAGCTCATTAGCACAAAAACGTCTAGGGCCGACAGATAATTGACTCAGGCAGATTCAACTATCACTCCCCCGGAGTCTGTCACAACAGTTCCTTGAGCACGGCACACACACGGTACACCCCATCCCCACCCCTCCACCTTCAATGACATGATACAAACACATCCCATCACATTCCATTAACAGTTTGCGCTCTTTCCACCATTCGCTCGCAGCTTTTCCTCCCACATCCTGATCTGAGTGCTTCGTGATCCAGTGGAGTTTTCACTAGTAACACTGATGCTGGTGGATTGAGATGAAACCAAGTCAGCTAGTGTGCAAGCCTGTCACCGAGGTCTTGTAGCTTTAAGAATATGTAATGTTTTTGCTGATCTGAAATCATTGCATGTTCATTCCATCTGTGACATGAAAGCGCCTCAGAATGGGACTTTACCAAGTGGCTGTGTCTATGAAGTTTTATCACTGTCCTTCTCTCCGATCTAACTCATCTAATGATTTTTTGAGAGCTTGTTGAGAGAGTTTTTTTTTTGTTCTGCTGAGCACAAATGACTGTGGCACACATGCTCAAATCCTGCAGAGGGCTCTGCCTGTGCTCATTATAATGGCAGCCTAACTGCTTCGAGGTTAAATTGACTGGAAAATGCTGTTTTAATTTTCATGTTAATTGAAATGGACTAATTGTTAATATATTCACAAGGCGAGAGTATCAAACTGAAATGGGTTTTTGATTTCTGTCGAAATCGTATTGGCTCTATATGGCAAATAACACTCAGTAAATTAAAAAAAAAAAACAAACAAAAAAAAAAAAAGCTAGTTTTATTAGTTTTAGCTTTCTTCTGATTAAAATTTGAATGTAAGCACTGCCCAGCTGAAACACATTCCATGATTTACAAAAAAATAAAATTCTTATTTTCCAGATATTGTGAAATGATCATGAACTTTTTAGCTCCGATAAAGGCTTAAAAAAATAATAATAATCATCATTTTAATACATTTAATCTAATTCTATTGCCAAATGTCCCAAAAGGGAATTACGAGATACGGATGGTGGGGGGTGAATCCATGTCTAACAATAACAGTGCATTTGAAAGAAAGAGAGAGAGAAAGAAATAAGACAGCGAAAAAGAATTTTGCCAAGCAGCTAAACAGGCCTATTCTCCATGGCAGCCCCCTTCCTTCATGGGCAACTATAGAAATTAGCCCTTGCCTTCTCTGCGCTCTCACACTTGGCTACACATGCTTGCATGGACACAAGGAAAAGTAGAAAAAAAAAAAACTATTTTCTTTCTGTCAGCATTCCTGGCCAACAATGGCTAGATTAGGCAACGTGAGGGCCCCCCTTTTGGGTGTGGGGGGCGTATTGAGCAGCCAATGGCCCCAGCAGGAACAGCTGGTGGGGGTTAATGGCGACTGAACTCCGCAGTCGGGACCCTTTATCTATTGTGTGGACCACTCATGGGAAGGGAATTGGGCCGCTGACAGATTCTGGGTTACGGCAGACCCTTGGTACAGTGTGCAGGGGTCATCTGAGAAGTGCGTGTGTGTGGTGTGGTGCTGGCAAGCAACAGAAAGGGACGTGTGGACTGGGGGATCCAAATTAGCATCAGTTTAGATTCATCAAGAGCCGAGGAAAAGAGAGAGGGGAAACTCTGCACACGTTAATGTATTTTTAAGTGAAGACAGGAAGGAGGAATCTTGGAAGGATTTCTCCTTTTCTTCAATTTTCACCCTCTAATTAAGTCAATACAGGTGAGGTACTTCAGGATGAGTCAATTAAATTTAATTACTTTTACTCATGTGATTAATTAAATGTTCTTGATTAAATGTTCTCAAGTACACATTATTTTTACCCACTGTAATATTTTCTAATTTGAGGTCTCTGTTTTCCAGTAGGAGGCTGCAGTCCTGCGTTTACTGGCACATTAGATTCAAGCGTCAGGTGCTCCTGCTATGATTATGTTAAATTCTAATTTGAACCCAAGTCCAAAGTTTGAATTAGAACAGTACCATTAGACTAATATGTCTTAAACCTTTATGAAGAGCTAGATTGTACACCAAGTGAGATAGGCCCTCTCTAAAAAATTATATATAAATAAAAATAATAGATAAAAATAATCCACTGATACTGTAGTAAACACAATCCGATTCACTCTTATACATGCAAAATTGTGTAGAAAAGACTGGCTGTCACATGGCTCCTTATCAAACAAGGAAGCTTTCTGGTGAGAGCAGAAAGGGTTTAATCCCAAACTCCTGCATGCAGAATTTCCTCCATCTGGTGTCAAGCCATTGTGCTTCATGTCGCTCATTAGTTGCCTGATTATGATAGCACACCGGTGTAACATTTAATCGAGGCTGACATCAGATTTGCCACTGCTACAAATCCCCCTCTGCCATGCAAATTGAGCTGTTTGAGTGTGTGTGTGTGTGAGGGGGTGTTTGATATGGTGCAGCAACCTCGGAAATGAAAGATTAGTGTGGAGATGAGACACAGGGGATGTCTGGCCTCTGCTCTTAGTACTGTGATTACAAAAATGCCATTGGGGCGTTTGGTGTTTTCCATGCAGTGCAGTGGCACTGGGCTGAGGGATATTAAATGAACATCACTTTTCTCACTCTACCTCCAGTGAACATTCAAGAGAGCCTTGAGAAAATCACTTTGTCCTCTTGCCAGTCAAGTTTTCTTTTACTGTAAACTTTCAAAACAGAGTTTTACTTAATATTTTCCCGTCGGATTTGGAAAATTCTCCGTTTTCAGTTTCAGAACTGCCCCAGAACTCACCTTTCTTCAAGGAAAGATTTGAATGAAAGACGTTTCCTTCGGTGTACCCTTTTTGTCCTTTGAGATTAATGGATAGGTGCTTGATGGATAGGTTTGGGGATGAAATATTATGGGTTGCCTGTACAATGATGAGATATCCTGTGTTGACAACCAATTTTGGCTTGGTATTTTGAGGATGTTAAGGCATTTCAAATGCACTTTTTTCCTTTCAAGACATATTCTTTAAATCACATCCATGCATCATGAACAAATTCACACAGACCTTGAGGTAAGCCACATGAAGTGATTGCTTTGTCTGTCAGTCATTAAAGCTATCGGCCTTTATGATCTATTGCAGCAATATACTATTATATAGTGCACTATTATACAGAACTATTGTCACTTGCTTGTGTGACAATCCTTATGAAAGATACAGTATATCTGCAAGGACTCTTAGTGACTCCATCATGAACAATTTATGCAGTTTTATGCCTCTCATACACTGTGTAACACACTTCACCATTTAAAGATGCACTCAAGTAGTTTTCCCTCATTTAAAAAAAGGTTTTGGGTTAAAATAATTACTTTTTACATGCTAAATTGAGTGGGTCAACTGATGAAGGCAGCCACATGAGGTCACATGGCCAGCCGAATACTGCTCACTTTCAATACATTAAAATACTATATTTCATTATTAGTAGCAAATAACAGTAGGTGCAGCAGTAGGGAAACAGTAGGTGAAGAGTACCTGGATGACCTACTTTCGCCAAGAGGATACGAAAGGCGAGAACACACTTCAATCCTCTGTCCCAGAGTGAAGTCGATACTCGTTGATATATATACAAAAGTAATTTTATTTATAAGATATAAATGGGAGCAAAGGCTTGGGGGAGGGCAAGGCCTAAAAAACAAAAAAAAAAAAAAAAAAAAAGTCCACTAACTAAAGAAAGAGCTCTAACACACCTTAAAGAAAAGGAAAATACAGCCAACTTCCCTTACCTCCCTTGCTATACAAAAACAGAGGCAACAGAATACAATAGAAAGAGAAAAGAGGCACTCTCCCCCTATACAGCATCCCTTTTAGCACACATACTAGAATCACTTGAGACAAAAGAGCCACAATACCTTTTGCTCGATCACAACATGGAACCATATCCATTAACAGTCCATGCAGAATAAAAAATTTGCCACTGCTAATCACAACTATAATCTCTGCATGAAAAGCTAGCACAAGGTTCAAATTGCCCTTATATTCTCTTGGTCTTCAGGCACCCTCACAAATGAGCTACAGGTGGTGATGATTTGCTCTGAGGAGTGGCAGAGAGAGAAAAGGGAGAGACAGAGCAAAAACACAAAAAGGGCATTCAACCACACCCACATCTGTGAATTTTTTGAAGCTTTGATTGTGTTTACAGTGTGCAATATAACAAGTGTTCATGTTTCGTGTGTAAAAAAACTGTATTTTTAACACAATTCACTTATCTGTATACCACTGTTTTCACTGTCATAAAAAGGGCTGATATCTTCCTTGTTCTATAAAGCCCCTCCTTCAGAAATACGTAACGAGTTCTGATTGTGCCAGTGGTTCCTGTATTGTAATTCGACAGCAGCTGAGCGCACGCTGCCCTCCTGGTATCGCGATTGGGCTAGTTATGGAGTAGTTTTGAGAAGCAAGTGGGCAGGATTTGTTTTGAAAACCTGGCAATCCTGATCTGAAAGACATGCTGGAGATGTACTTCTAATCACAGAACGCCTTTACTGACAAGATTTTTTGCACAGCGCTACTATCTAGTTAACAAAGCTGAAACAGTGTTGCCTCTTTGTGTAATAAGTTACAGAAACTGTTAAACCAACCCGATCTCACGGCAATACGTACATTTTTCACAAGGTGGCTTATTCGTACGAATTCTTACGACCACACTCGTACAAATTCATACGATTGTTGCCAAATCATACGTTTTTTACGAGTTGCACAATTCGCATGAATTTGTACGAATGACCTACAACTAACCCCACCCCTAAACCTAACCGTCACTGGGGTTTAGACAAATCGTATAAAATCGTATGAGTGAGGTCGTACAAATTCGTATGAAATAAGCCACCTCGTAAAATACGTACGAATTGGCCGTGAGATAGCCTTGGTTAAACGCACCAACTTAAATAATAAAATACACTTACCGGTTGTGGTCCATAAACAGCGCATTCTCCAGACAAAGAAGAAACTGCTCCATCTTTCAAGAATAATCTTTGTTCGAATCCAGCATTAAACTGATTGAGATTGAGGAAGCTGTCCTCAGCAAAATGTGCTGCGCATAGTTTTACATGTGGATTATCATTTTCGGAAACCGAGTTAAACATAAATTGTAACCATTGATCTCTAAGTACAGCATCCCTGGGAAGGCCAAACAAAGGTGATTGGACTCTTGGATGAAAATAACAGCGTTCCGACAAAATGCCGACAAACACAAACCCAACTCTTCCTCTTCTCCGTCGGAGCTCAACAAGAACAAACAAGTGTTTTGAACACAAAAAAATCGTCACTAAAACAAAAACTGTTTTAGTGACGTCATTACTGCAGGAACTAGAGGGATGTAGTCCAAACGGGTCGTTCATTGTAGGCAAATTCTGTTAAATAAAATATCTCTCTTCGCATTGAACTTTGAGCTTTAGAATTTTACATATATTATTTTAACAACAACAGTACACACTAAAAAAAGTTTAAAACATGAGATCACGAAGAACGGCATGTGTAAAGTACATTAATTCCATGCTAAGTACTTTTTTTAAGTATGCTGATGTGTTCTTTTTTAGGGCAATAATTATTTTAACCAATTTGTTTTACTTAAGTATTTTCAGCTGACTTCACTCTTCTTCTGGCTGAGATGTGAAGTCATTTCTTGTATATAAAACAGCCCCCCACTCTTTCTGTAACACCTGTTTTCATTCCCCCACTTCTCCACTCTTTCTCATTCTGTAATGCTACCAGAGGGCTCGAGCACAGCCAGAGCTGGGACGTGTGTCGTTCTCACCCTCCTCCCATCAGTAAACATTTCATTTCCTTGTCCTGTCAGTAGTGTCTTTGCTCTGCGCTTGTTGGCAGGGCCCCTAATCTGAAACACAAACTCACTTTTGTAGATTAGCCACTTTATCTTCCTTTTCTCATTGAGGACACTGTTGCCCCCCCCACCCCCTTCCCACCTCCCACTTCTGTATCCCGGCAAGTTATGCCGTTCCTATTCACCAAGCTCGGCTGAGCCACTCTAGTCCAGCCCTGCTGTGTTTGTCATCTTCCCAGTTTGTTTGCCCAAGTCTTTGTCTTTTAAAACGCCTCTTAAGAAAACATCTCATCGGAAGTGGCATATGATTCCTCCGTGACAATCCGTTGCCTTCCTGCCAAATGTTTATCACTGAAGCCTGAGTGAACCACATCAGTCTCCACTGTCCCTCTGTGCTGATGATGGAGGGGAATTGCATACAGTAACTCAACATAGCTCGGCAGAACTAAATTGCAATCCCTTACAACTGCAATTACTCTGGGAAAACAGCCAGCGCCGAGTTCTCTTGGAAGAGCTGTTTTTCTCTTTTTTTTTTCTTCTTTTTTTTTATGACAGGCAATGAATTCTGGTGCGGATACGCAGCTACCTGTTTTTACACGTCCCCTCCTTCCTCGAAAACACCTGTGCACAGTGGTTGTCTCATTGTTTTTCTCATCCTTCGATCATAAGGATTGAGAGACCAAAGAAACGACAGCAGGAGGCTCTCACTGACTCATTCCTCCTTTCTGGCGCCAGCTCGCTGGCGGTATGCATCCTGCCACCACTTAAAAAAGCTGGTCATGTGATGCAGAGGAGTTGAGTTTCCAGATGCTAATCGTACCTGTCACCATAAATTCAACAGCTTTGGCTCGGGGCAACCACAAATATGTGAACTACACTTCAGTTACACACACCGACAGGTTTCTGACATTAAAGCAACATCTCAAGCATTGCAATTTCAAAGTTGTATAGTTTACTGTGTTTTTTTATTTTTATTTTGTATTAATTTTTTGGTGGTGAATGATGTCTGGCTCATGGCAGGTTTTGGTTTTAATAACTGTCATATTTAATGCATCACATTTTTGCTTCATTCTTTGCTTACAAAAAAAAATAAAAAAAAAATAAGATAAATTATTGCTAGTAAATTGTGTGTGTCTGTGTCTTTGTGCGTGTGTTAGATAAAAAGTATGTGAATCTTTGCTTTGAGTATCAAGTGTGATCCAGACTTCCAAAACCATTCCAAAACATTAACTTTGTTCTACTTTAACCACTCTTTGGTAGGACAACTTGTGTGTTTGGGATATTGTCTTGCTGAATGAACCACTTTCTCTTGAGATTGAGTTATTGGACAGATGTCCTAACATTTTCCTTTAGAATTTGCTGGTTTAATTCAGAATTCATTGTTCCATCAATGATGATAAACCGTTCTGGCCCAGATACAGCAAAATCATGATACTACAACCGCCATGTTTCACAGATGAGATATTTTTTTTTTTATTATGCTGGAATGCAGTGTTTTCTTTTCTCCAACCATAACGCTTCTCATTTAAACCAAACAGTTCGATTTTTTGTTTTATTCTATTTTCTCATCCATTCATTAAAACTTTCTTTAATAGCCCTCTGGACTGTCCACGTGATCTTTAGCAAACTGCAAATGGCAGGAATGTTCTTTTTAGAAAGCAATGGCTTTATCCTTGCAACTCTGCCATGCACACCGTGGTTGTTCAGTGTTCTCCTGATGGTGGACTCATGTAAACTTACATTAGCTGCAATGTGAGAAAGGCCTTTAGTTTCTCAGAAGTTACCCTGGGGTTCTTTGCACCCTTACACTCATAGAAATATAATATTAGATCATTTTCATGAATAAGTAAATGACAAACTATTATGTTTGTTTGGGTTCTCTTTCAGGAACCGCGTGAACATTTGATTATCTTTTGGGTTATATTTATGCCAAGAAAGATATAAAGAAAGATATAAAGAATCTTAAGGGTTTTACAACATTTAGTTTCACATATAAAATATAAATATAGTTATACATTATAGAAATTATAGAAAATGTGTTGCATTTATAATATATGAGTGTATCTTAAATTTTTATATAGTGCATAAAAATCTATTTTTTAGCACTTTATATAACACTTTGTTATTAGGTTGTATATTGCTTTGTATTAGACTTGTGTGCGTGAATGTGTGAATACATACATCCTTTTATTTATAATATATAGTTTTTTTTATTTTACTAAATGCTTAAAAATTATTTTCTAAAAATCATGTTCAATTGTTTTCTCAAACAATATTTAGAATGTTACAAATAATAACTGACCACATATCATTTCAACTTAATATCAGACATCCTTCTAGATCCATATGCACAGAATCTTTCCAAGAGAAATAAAAATGTAACTGTTTTCCTAAAGTGCCAGGAATATTGTAGCATTATGGATTAGTTGTCATGTCCAGCATCCTTTTATTGATGGCAGAAGAATGTGAAAGTAGCTAGCGACCTGGACATAAAATATCAGGATTTATAGCCCGGAATCTGTTGAACAATTTTATCAAAAGCCCATTCCAGCGTGGCATTTTTCTTTGGCTCATAAATCAGTGTTGTGAAGCCCCTTTGGTGGACAGTAAGAGGAGATAGATGAGCCGGGGGAGAGGTCAGCGTTGATTTTTCACCTCAGCATCCTGTCATGGGCCTTACGCAGCTGGTGTGCCTTTATGAATTGGTCTTTTACTGACTTGTTGTGTTTTTAATTTGTTTTACTCGGTTTGAGCAAAAAAAAAAAAAAAAAAAAAAAAACGGGGGTATTAGGACTTTGATTATCAAAGCCTGGCTGGAGATAATCTATTGATCGTTGAAGGACTTGTGCATGCTTGCTGGCCTCTTATGCAGTATAAAAATTTAATAACAAACTTTTGACAAATGAGAGAGCAAGACTTCGATTTGCCCAGGTCTGAATTGATAAGTAGCACAGGACTGTCTCATTTTTCTGTTCAATATGTATATCGGTTTGTAAGTTAAGTTGCAGATTGCATTAGACAGTTGCCAGGTGCATGTGTGCGAGAATCAGAATATCACTTTTTATAAATGTTATGGCTACAATATGTTAATGAATGGACTGTATGCAACAGATGCGGCAAGTGTGAATGTGACAGCCTGCGGCCTCTCTTAAAGCTTAACTGATTTATCCCTTCATCTGTCATGACGGGCCTGTTTGTGGTCAGGCACACACTCTCCTTTCTGATTGAAAGGCCTTCATTTGCTATGCGGGTATGTAAAGCAGAGGACTCTAGCTGACCTTGGCTCTTTGAATGATGTCAGTGAGTGAAGCATTTGAAGCACAGAAGTGACAGTAGAGTGGAGGCCTAAACCATCATGACAACCTGTGTTTGAGTGAATTCAAGTGTAAGAGATGCTGTTCGTGTAGTCGCATCTTTTTATCCATGGAAGACCAATCTATAGAAACATCAAAACTGCCTATAATAATGGCTCCACTGTTAGATATAGAAGGTTATTTTCTGAAACGATCAAAAGATGAGATTTTGTACACTGTAAACAAATGTGATCAGACACAATAAATGCTGAGAGCCAAGATTTAACAATCATTTATTGGAGTAAAACAATCAGAATGTAATCAATCTCTGCAGACTAGCTCATTTTGTGTGAAAACATCAAATTTACTGTAAGAAAAATAATCATATTGCATAAACATATGGGATGATAGTTTTCTTTGAATGGTCACCATTATCGTGATTATCCTTAAATTATTAAAGGAATAGTTAACCCAAAAATGAAAATTTGCTGAAAATATGTAGATTAGTTTGTTTCCCTAATGGAACAGATTTGCCAATAATTTAGCATTACATCACTTGCTCACTGATGGATCCTCTGCAGTGAATGGGTGCCATAAGTACGAGAGTCTAAACAGCTGATAAAAACAAGTCATTCACATGACTCCAGTCTATCAGTCAAGTGAAAATCTGCAGGTTTGTAAGAAACAAATACATCTTTAATGAGTTTAAACTGTCACTCACGGCCAAAATACTAGTCCATAATCAACAATAATGCTTCCTCCAGGGAAAAAGTCCACCCTATTGTCCCTAACATCAAAATCCACTGACATGTTTGTTTAGAGCTGTTTTGGACTGTTTTTGCTTGTGCTTGATCTGTGCATATTTCTCTCCTGATTCAGATTCAGAGACTACTTCTTCACTGGAGGACTCATATGGCATTCAGAGCTAAAAATATCTTAATGGAGAGTGATACTACAAGTAGGAAACACTGAGTTTAAACATATAGGTAAAATCACAAAATAAATTCAAATTATAAGTCCTTTTCACATTAAGATGTAAAAATAAAATGTAACTAGTAGTTAGCAAGCTGGGGGAAAAGTGGGAGTCTATAATTTCAACCAGTTCAAACTGCAGAAGTTAGCTAATGTGTATGATTAGACATGGAGGACACTGGTTTTCAGAACCCTAATAGTTTTGTAAATGTATATGGTTCTGTTCTTACATCTGAGTACATACAGGTACACATAGTACCATTCAAACATTTGGGGTTTGTCAGATTTATGTATGTATTCACTGATTGATTGATCGATTGATTGATTGAAAAATATATATTTACCTTACCTTTATTAATCAAAGATGCATTAAATCAATCATGTCACGGAGACAAACCCCATGATTACCGGCACCCTCACTTGAATATTGACACACACGCATCCACCCATTCATCTACACTGACTACACTACATTTACCCACAAGCCCCGCCACCTAATGAACCTACTGAACCCATGCAGATTAATACTTACCATCTGTCTGTTGAGGAGAGAGATCGATGCATCTCTAATAGACTATGCATGTACTGTGGCTTACCTGGCCATCAACGTAACAACTGCCCCAGTCGTGCATCTACCTCCTCACAACATTCGGTGAGTACTCCTCTCACTTCCATGTGCAATACACAGTGTGTAAGCATTCCAGTTGAATTATGGATAAACGACAAACAAATTATTACCACTGCTTTACTCGATTCTGGGGCTGCTGGAAATTTCATTTCTGAAGAGTTTGCTAAGAAATATGACATTCAAATGATTTCATGTGCTACCTCTCTCTCAGTGGAGACAATAGATGGTCGACCACTGGGTTCTGGATCCATCACTCACCTCACTCGCAAACTATTGATGTGGCTGGTTTACTTCACAAGTAGAGGATTCAATTCTACATTCTCCCCACATCTCACACTGCCGTGATTCTGGGATTACCCTGGTTACGTCTGCATGATCCACAAATTTCCTGGAGAGAGGGCCAAATTGTGAAATGGAGCAATCATTGTCAACAGAACTGTGTTTCTCTGGTCAATCCCATTCCTGTCTGTTCCGTAACACTCTCTCCAGCACGAGAATCCATTCTCAACCTTCCAGAGGAGTATGCTGATCTTACAGAGGTTTTCAGTAAGGAACAAGCCAACACCTTACCTCCCCACCGTAAATATGACTGTACCATCGATCTTCTGCCAGGGCATTCTCCTCCAAAGGGCCGTATCTTCCCATTGTCTTAACCTGAATCCGAAGCCATGAAGGATTACATCAATGAAGAACTCCAGAAGAGTTTCATTAGACCGTTCACATCCCCTGCTTCATCCGGGTTCTTTTTTTCGTGAAGAAGAAGGATGGTGGTCTCCGCCCTTGCATTGACTATCGTGGATTAAATGAAATAACTGTTAAATTCAGATATCCATTCCCGTTGGTTCCTTCAGCCCTTGAACAGCTTCGCACTGCCCAGTACTACACCAAGCTGGATCTGAGGTGTGCATACAATCTCATTTGCATTAGAGAGGGAGATGAATGGAAGACAGCCTTCTCCACAACCACTGGACACTACGAATATCTCGTGATGCTGTTCGGACTGGTCAATAGTCCGTCTGCGTTCCAGTCATTCATTAACGAGGTCTTCAGAGACATGCTGAACAAATCTGTGATCGTTTATATTGATGATATACTGATCTACTCCAACACACTTCCAGAACATGTACGACACATCCGATCAGTTCTTCAATGTCTCATCAAGTACCAATTATATGCCAAAGCTGAAAAATGCGAATTCTACACGACCTCCACCACATTCTTGGGGTACATAATCAGTCCCGGAGGGGTGGCCATGGACGAGAGGAAGGTCAACACTGTTCTAAACTGGCCTGAACCCGCAACTCTCAAAGAATTACAACAATTTCTAGGATTCGCTAACTTCTACAGAAGATTCATCAGAAACTTCAGTACTGTTGTCGCACCACTTACTTCAATGGTCAAAAGAGGAACTCACCGACTACAATGGTCCGAACCCACTCACGAAGCATTTCAAACCCTTAAACAACGATTCAGCAACGTGCCCATCCTCTGCCACCCTGACCACTCATTACTTTTTGTTGTAGAGGTTGACGCTTCCAACACAGGTATCGGAGCTATCCTGTCCCAATGTCCAGACCCAGCCGCTAAGCTTCATCCATGTGCCTTTTATTCAAGAAAGCTCAACTCAGCGGAACACAATTACATTGTCAGGGACCGGGAACTCCTTGCCATGAAGGCAGCCTTCAAGGAGTGGAGGCACTGGCTAGAGGGATCCACTCATCTGTTTACAGTACTGACAGACCATAAGAACTTGGAATATTTACGCACCGCCAAACGCCTTAACCCTCGCCAAGCTAGATGGTCCTTGTTCTTCACCCGATTCGACTTCTCTGTGACTTATCAACCCGGTTCCAAGAACACCAAGGCGGATGCTCTCTCACGTCAGTTCGAGGAGGAGGACATTTCAATAGATCCAAAACCCATTCTACCTTTTCCGAGTCGTTGCCCTCATTCAATGGGACATTATGACTCTGCTCCAGCAGTACAGGGAGCAAAACGAAACCCCAGTGGCCTGTCCAGCCGACAGAATCTTCGTCCCTGAACATCTTCGTGATCAAGTCATCAGTCAAGTTCACTGCCATCCAGCATCCGGACACCCAGGGATCACAGCAACCATCCATCAGCTGGAGAACCGTTTCTGGTGGGAATCATTACACAAGGACACAACCAACTACATACAGCAGTGCAACAGCTGTATCATAAACAAATCATCCAAGCAATCCCCCACCGGCCTCCTTCAACCATAACCCCATTCCACAACGACCATGGTCTCACATTGCCATAGACTTCATCACGGATCTTCCAAATTCACAAGGCCACACTACCATACTTACCATCATCGATGGATTTTCCAAGGCTTGCAGACTCATTCCACTACCCAAACTACCCACAGCTCTCCAGACTGCAGAACATTTTTGCAATTGGGTCTTTTGGTTATATGGCTTACCCGAAGACATCGTGTCAGACCGAGGACCTCAATTCACCTCTCAATTATGGTCAGCCTTCTTCAAAGCCCTGAACATCAATGTCAGCCTCACCTCTGGTTATCATCCCCAAGCCAACGGAAAAGTGGAGAGACTAAACCAAGAATTGAACCGCTTCCTAAGAACCTATTGTAATCAGAATCTGAACGATTGGGCTCGATACCTACTATGGGCAGAATATGCTCAGAACTCCCTTCTCAAACCCTCAACTGGTCTGACTCCCTTTAAATGTGTCCTGGGTTTCCAACCGCCAATGTTCCCATGGTCAGGGGATCCAACGGACATGCCGGCTGTGAAAGATTGGATGACTCGCAGTGAGGAGGTTTGGAATCGGGCTCATGTTCACCTTCAACACGCTGTTCAAAGGCAAAAGGAGCAAGCGGACCGCAGAAGGCGCCCAGGTCCCAACTACCAGCCGGGTCAATGGGTGCGGCTGTCGACATGGGATCTCCGTCTCCGACTTCCATGCCGCAAACTGAGTCCAAGGTACGTGGGTCCATTCCAGATCACCAGACAAATAACCCCAGTTTCCTTCCGCTTAGCACTTCCTAACACATACCGTATTTCTCCTACTTTTCATGTGTCCTTGCTCAAGCCAGCTGCTGGTCCCAGAGACGAGGGAGAGGGGAGGTCCCGTGAACAGGCCCCTCAACCCATCACCAATGAGGGAGAGGAGGCTTAACAAGTCCAGGAATTACTCGATTCCAGACGTCGGGGAAGAATCCTGCAGTATCTGGTCGATCCGGAGGGGTACGGTCCAGAGGAAAGCTCTTGGGGAAATTCTGAGAATGGGGGGGGGGTGGTTTCTGTCATGGAGACAAACCCCGTGATTCCCTCTGCTGGCCAGCCACAGAGGGCACCTTCACCTGAATATTGACACACACGCATCCACCCATTTATCTACACTGACTACACTACATTACCCACAAGCCCCGTCCTTGGACTCTGATCACCATCACAGGTGTAATCCATCAGGACTAGTGAATATAAGCTGGACTATCACATCAGTTCAACTCAAAGTCTTAATTTATGGTGTCTGTCATTTCTGAGCGTTATTACCCGGTTTTGTTTTCCTGTTGCTGATCCTGTCTGTTATCCTTCACTTACCTTTGCTGCCTACCTACCGACCCTTGCTTGTTTATTGGATATTGATTCTCTGCCCTCCCTGCGTTGTAGATATTGCTGTTACTGACCATTGCCTGTACGACTACGAGTTTCTGAATAAAGCCTGCAGATGGATCCCATTTCGAGTTCTGGGTCATTACAAATCAAAATTGACAGCAAAAATATAGTACAACTGTTTTCAACATTGATAATAATATAAAATGTTCTTAATCACCATATCTGTACATTCAAATGATTTCTGAAGGATCATGAATAATGGAGTAATGGCTGTTTAAAATTTTTTCAACTTTACCCTCATAGGAATAAATCATATTTTAAAATATATGGAAATAGAAAACTGTTATTTTATATTGTAATGATATTTCATAATATAACTGTTTTACTGCATTTCCACGGAAGCCCTGCGAATTGCAAAAGCTGATTCCAAATAATCAGTTCTTATTCTGCTGGATCTATCTGCTATTTTTAACACTGTCAATCGTCAGATTCTTCTGTCTTCTGTCTCATCAGTGGGCATCACAGGGATTCCACTTTGCTGTCTTGAATCCTATCTTATTGATAGGTCTTTCAGGGTGGCTTGGGGAGGGGAGGTATCCAAAGCAAATCAACTTGTCACTGGGGTTCCTCAGGGATCAGTTCTTGGACCCCTTCTCTTCTCCTTATACATGACATCACTGGGTCCCATCATACAGGCCCATTGATTTTCTACCATTGCTATGCTGCTGATTCCAGCTCTATCTTTCATTTAAACAGATGATAGCTGCACGGATCTCAGACTGCCCTGCAGACATCTCGGCATGGATGAAAGAATATCACTTACAGCTCAATCTGGCAAAGACTTGTCTTCCCTGCCACTCCAACTCTACAGCATGGCTAGGCTTGGCTACCTTTGATGACCAGCTGACCTTCAAAGAACAAATTTCAAAGACTGCTCGATCTTATAGGTTTGCATTGCACAACATCAGAAATATCAGGCCTTTTCTAACGGAGCATGCTACACTTCTTCTTGTCCAGGCCCTTGTCATTCCTAGGCTGGACTACTGCAATGCTCTTCTGGCTGGACTTCCATCAAGCACAATCAAACCTCTACAAATGATTCAGAATGCAGTGGCATGACTGGTCTTCAACGAACCCAAAAGAGTCCATGTTACACCTCGCTGTATCTCCTTGCACTGGCTACCGGTTGCAGCTCGCATACAAGACATTGATGCTTGCATATAGAACACAGCTTTCACACAGGCTCAACAACCACCTACTTCCACTCACTATTACGAATCTACATTCCCTCCAGAAGTGTGAGATCCGTTAGTGAGCGACGCCTCATGGTGCCATAACAGAGAGGCTCAAAATCACTTTCCAGTACATTCTCGTTCACCATTCCTGGCTGGTGGAATGTTCTTCCCACCCCTATCCAGAATGCTGTATCCCTGACAGTTTTCAAGCGACAGCTGAAAACATATCTCTTTCAAAACTACTTGGCTGCATCGTAGTATATATATTGTAGATTTGCATTGTAGTTTTTCTACCTTGTACTTTTTTGAACAATTTCTAAACTTGGTATTACAAGCACTTCACCTGTTGGCTTTTATAAGAAGAATCGCTTTATGTATCCGCTTTATGTATCCTCTAATAGTAAGTTGCTTTGGATAAAATCATCTGCAAAATGACTAAATGTAAATGTAATGCGTAAATGTATTTTTTTAGATCAATATTTGTCAGGTGTGACCTTTTAGTATGAGTTGTCAATCAGGCTCTCAACAAATATAATCGATTGATATATATGTCAATTGATTTTAATAAATTGCAGAACTACTGTAAAATTTAAGAAGTAAGACTATAATTCACTCTAAAGTGTGTACAGTTTCTCTCTGGTCTCTCACCTGATGCTCTGTTGAGGTAGTTAAGATTACTGGCATTCCTGTAAGCTTGGCCCAATGGGAGTTGGCTGCTCAATGGGAATGTATAAGGGCATCTGCCATGGCATGATTTACTGTTGCTCTCCTTTTGAAGCTGAGGTCAGAGGTCTGTGTGTACTGGCAGCCCCTTTGATCATCCTCAACAGGTTGTGACTAAAGTCAAAGAGTCTGAGAGACTGAAAGATGCATCACCTATAGGAAGTACCTGTCTGAGCACCAATTTTCATTTTTTTCCACACAGAAGTTTTATTTTCTGTCGTGTTAATTTATTAATCTTGGTCTTCCAACTAGTTGGCATTTTTTCTGTGGCTTTCAACTGAAAAGCGAGGCGTCAAGGATCTGTCTCTCCCAGATGTAGTGTACGGCATCTCCACAAGCCACAGACACATGCCAAAACATGCTCCTCTGCTTCATTTGTCTTTTTCCTTTTCCTGTAATTTTTCCTGCTAAATACCTACCACTTATATTCCAGTAAATTTACTCCTGGTGAAGCACAGTGACTCAGAATAAGGCCTTCAAAAAGGAACTTTTGGAAATGGCACACCCATGAAAACACTTTAAACATGTCAAAGTGCTTTTAACTCTGTTATTATTATATTATATTATTTATTATAATTATTATTTTATGTTATTTATTTGATTGCCAACTTTGGCAATCATGGTCCTCTTGGTGTAATATATTAACTATATATATATATATATATATATATTAACTAACTATATATATATATATACACACACACACACACACACACACACACACACATATGTTTCTTAAATGTATACATGCATGTGAATGTATACATTATAAATATACACCGGACAGTACACAAACATGTATCAATCAAATAAGAACCTTTCTTTCGGATGTGATAGCGAATAATCATTTTGACAGCACTAAAATAATGACAAATTGATAATATGTATATATATATCGCCGTTAATCTATTCTCAAAGTTGGGTTGGTAGCTGGGTCTATACTAAGCAAGCTATGGTGACTTTCACCTTGATATTTTATATAAGGGCAATTCTTAGACTATGGGCACTTTCATGTCCTTTGATCATATTTCATAAAAAACATTTAATTTTGAAAGATTCACACTTTCATAGTTAAATTTACAATGAAAGTACTTTAGGACCTTTTTACCAGTAGTCTATAATTATTTTTTCACCTTTTTAAACATCATTATACATGCAAATATTGCTGTTTTGTGCTTGTCCGACGCCCAGACTTCTGATCTTCAATAATGAAAAAGAAGTGTAAAAAAAATGGTTCATCCATTTATTTTTTTATATGATTGAATAAAGTATCAGTAAAGGAATCAAAACATAATTGGGGATTTTAAGGTCAGACAACTATTAATTTGATTTTATATACAAAATGTAGTTGTCCCACATTATTGCCCTCATTTCCACCACAACGCTGTATTGTCCTTTTAAAAAGTTTTTTTGAAAGATTGTTTGGGTAGTTTTTATGGAGATGAACAATGACATCACAGCACATGTCTGACATGGAGGAGATTTTAAATTTCTTCAGCAACTTGGAGAAGAAAAC
The DNA here is from genome assembly GCF_003368295.1 of Carassius auratus. Classification (NCBI taxonomy): domain Eukaryota; kingdom Metazoa; phylum Chordata; class Actinopteri; order Cypriniformes; family Cyprinidae; genus Carassius; species Carassius auratus. The sequence goes on from NC_039283.1 coordinate 15,044,697, forward strand.
TCAAGGTAAATATTGCTTGAAATGAAAATAATTTTATTGTATGTCATTTCCAAACATGGCGTAACATCAAATGAGTCTGTAAATAAATAGATTTTTTTTTTAACACAAATAGATTTATTTTGCATGCATGGAATGCTTGCTACCAATTCATAGCTAATCTGTAATACTAGCTTGGATTTTTTTTACAAAATACTGTAGAGTTGTCATTTCCATCACTGTCATTTCCACCACATTACCTTCTTGGGTGGAAATGACAACGGTGAGGTGGAAATTACATTTATGCTTACAAGGTGCAATTCATAAAATGAGTGGCTACATATGAATATTTTTTTATTGAAATGTACAACGCTTATGTTTTTATTAAAATATATATTTGTTGCAATTTCATTTTATCTATTTTTAAGATGCTGCAGAAGTCAACTGGAGAAAGGTCTCAGTGGTGCTGGGATCAATTGCTTTTATTGGCCACTGAGAGATGATGTCATCTGGTACCAACCCATGGATATAATAGGCCTCATCCCTGAGCCCGTACCAGTGATAAAACAGCACAAGGAGATTATGACCCAATCCCAATTCTATTTTATACCCCTTCCCTTATGGTTTAGTGATTTCTAATTATGTCTACGGCAGTTATCGCCCTGATCAGACATATGCTGTGGCACTATCATGTCTGTAATGATATGAAGTTAGCAAATATTAGTGATTTTTTTGCTAACATTTCTTTGAGTAAAATGACCGTTAATATGAACTCACAATTGAATGTAACATAAAACAAATGATTACTTTTTGTTAAAATATTTATTTATGCCAACAAACGTTGGGGTTGGGGAAAGGGGAAGGGCTAAGGGGTAGAATTGGGATTGGGCCTAAAACGGAAGTTTGGAAAGTAATCTACAAGATTTGGCCTTGAATCACATCTCTCTCTCTCCCTCTCTCTCTCACACACACACACACACACACACACACACACACACACTCTCTCATAAACACTTTCACACACACTACCTCACTTTCATGCACATTATCTCACACACATACCGTCTGGTCACCATAATTGCCCTCTGGACAAGTCTCTCATGTCTCTCTCTCTCTCTCTCTCTCTCTCTCTCATACACGCACAGCCCTCGTGATTTAGGTGCTTTACAGTTCATGTTATATGATAATTTATATGTTATATTTTAAGGTGTCTCTTCAGAACAGTGTACATCTAAGAGACCCATTAGAATTGTACATTACCAAACTAACTCACATACAACGTGTGCATGCTCAAGATGCTTATTAGTTCATGTTACAATGTATTGACATGACTAACTTTTTAGGTGTTTTTTAAGTATTCCAAAATTCAAAACAGTGTCCATCTAACCAATTATAATGTTATAACTTTACAATTACAATTTAATTTAACTTACATTTTTCATGTGATTATTTGTGGTTAGTTGTTTACAGTAAGGCTGTAACTGTTCATCTGGTTATGGAACCAAACAGACTAATGACTAATGATTTGTTAAATGTGTTTCAAATATATGTTTTTTGTTTTTCTACATGGCCGTCCATTCATTGTCATTTCCACAACACCCAGTCATTTCCACCACCTCATAACTCTTTTAAAAAATATGTACAAAATTCTAATCACTCATAAAAAATTTCTGCATAGTTTATGGGATAATCTTCCACTTAATGTAATAACACAAGTTTATTATATTACCACCACATCGTTCCAAACCTCTAAACGCTTTGTTTGTTTTCGGGAACACAATTAAGATAATTTGGATGAAAACCGGGAGGCTTGTGACTGTACAATTTACTGTCTAGAAAAAAACACTGTCAAGGTCCAGAAAATTATGAAAGACATCGTAAGAAAAGTACATCTGCCATCAATAGTTCGACTGTAATGTTATGAAGCGACAGCACTACTATTTGTAAGAGAAGAAAACTAAAATAATGACTTTATTCAACAATTCCTCACCTCCTCAGCCGTGCCACAAGGATAAGTTTTGTAATGTGTATTTTTGTTTAGATTTGAAAGAAAACAGCTTGTCCTTGTGGCATGGCTGACACAGAAGAGCATACACAGTTTATGTTTAGGAGGTGGTTTCCAAATATGTGCTACGGTGATGTGGGTAGAAACAGAGGAGAGGAATTGTTGAAGTCATTATTTTTGTTACAGTTGAACCAGTGATGGCAAATGGACTATTCTGAAGATGATTTTCATAATTTTCTGACAAATAAAGCCTTTATGCATTTGAAACAACATGGGGGTATGTGATTCATTTTGGAGGGTGGATTATCCCTTTAACCATGAAACTTAATTATAAAATCACTGTGCATTCATTTGCCTCAAAAAATCTGAAACCACATGATACTTCTGCTTAAAAGAATACAATATCAGATCCAAAGTGACCTCTCAAAGTTCATGTCAATTGTAAAAGTTTGTATAAAAGCACAGCAAACTACAATAAGATGTTTCTGTCAAAGAGCAGCCTATAAAATATTCTGTAAATGTCTGTATCATCAACTCACTCAGACCACTTCAGTGAATCACAAGATTTCCTTCTCTGTTTTGAATGTCCTAATGATTTCTTTCTCCCATCAAATCAATCAATAGCAAACAAGTCCCAGCAGACAGCTAGATAACTGTTGGGATTTGATGAGTCAATCAACGGGGAAAGAAAATCTCTCTAGTCTCCAATGTACCTCCAGACCACCTCCACATGCATCTGCCCAGTCTGGTTTGACAGGCTGGCCACTGCAAAAACTGAATTTTCATAAGGAGAATAAATGGCTGTGATTGCAGCAAACATCTTCGCCCAGCCGGAACTCAAGGCCTCATCTGCCATCATCAGACAGGACAGACGTAAATACCGAGCGCAATCAACAAACAATCTTCATCTGGGCAGCAGGAGAATAATCACCAAGCTGAACTTTACAAGAAATTAGGATATCAACAAATGTTCACATGATTTGTGGGTGATGCAAATTGAGATTTGCATCATAACAGAAATATTTAATACATTGCAAATAACAATGCATTTGTTGTATAGCATAATGTCCTTGCAATTGATTCAAAGAGATGACAGTAAATCCAAGAAATCCACAAATTCCGGTATACACTCTTAGACATAAAGTTTCCAAAAGTGGGTTTTCACAGTGAGTCCATAGAAAAATTATTGTTTTGGATCCCCAAAGAACCTTGCAGTGATAAGTTTTTAAATTCTTCTTTTTTTAAAATTACAATTTTTTCTTTGCCTAAAGATAATTTCCTTTTTTCCACTATAAATAATATTTTGTGGTAGGGAAAGGTTCAATGGATGTTAAATGTTTTTTTCATGGAACCATAGATGCCAATTAAGAACCTTTATGTTTTTTTAAGTGTATTCTGGAATGTGTGACAAACATTTTACAATCTAATCAATATTTTGTGTAATGGAAAGGTTCAATGAATGTTAAACGTTCTTCATGAAACCAAAGATGCCAATCAACCTTTATTTTTAAGAGTGTATATTGGAATGTTTATTGTAATGTGTAAAATGTCACACACACACACACACACACACACACATACAAACAGGAACTGTTAAGGTATCAGATTGGTAAATTTTACCATCAATACCCATCATACTGTTTTTCAGTGCATGAACTGCTTTCAGTCTGAGCACCTACAGAACACTGTCTATAGGCAGCAGTGGTAAATTGGGGTGCTGGGATGGTCTAATTGCGGAAAACTCCAGCTAGCTGATTGTGATTTCAGTGATCCCACAAAGTGTTAAATTACAGGCATCCTCAACCCAAAGCAATGGACCTTTTGATTATGGTTGCTTGGCAACAACTAATTTAAGCTGGCTTTTTGTGGTATGGTACTTTTTTATTTGGCTGGGGAAAAAAAGGGAAATTGTATTGCACATCCGCATCCCTGTGGAGAACTCACAAGGGATTTGGAAATCCGGAGGTGTTCGAAATTAGCCAGTCTTTAGATATTAAAAGTGTAAAAAAAAAAAAAACAACAACAAAGGAATTTGCAGGACAAGAATGAACAAACTATATTAAAAGGCTCTGTCAAAATAGGAAGTGCAGTTGTAAAGCACTGAATGTTAGAACTAGAATACTTTAGACTTGCTTATTTAAATGAGAAGATACTGAGATAATGGTTGAGATGAATGACTTCATTCATGTCACAGTGCCAAGTGTCATTTATATAGTCAAAGCAATCACTGACACAATTTTTTTTTTCTCCTTCAATATAACACATAAGAATCTGTCTAGAAGCCAGAACACTTTGGTTAACATTTCTATATGGCCAAATGAAAGACGATTGTAAAATGACAGCAGATGAAACCTTGTAAAGAAAGAGAAGAGTGCTGTTTCTCCCATACAGCAAAGCTGTGAAGACTGTCATTAAGACCAGTGCCCTATTGAAATCTAAATTCACTGGATTCATTAGCGGCTTGGACCTCCTTCTTCCTCTCTTGGCATTCATTGGACAGGAAACCAGATGACTGCTGGGAAATAAACAGCACATCAGTGACTCAGCATTAATGTAAGATAGATAAGAGACTTTCAAGCGTCTTAGAACTATATAATTAGCCATTGCTTTCTTAGCATTTGAATGGGGACTTAGACTTTGAAAGCTCTCATTGTCTTCAGTTATTGTCCTGTACTCTTAACATCATTTAAGCCTTCCATTCAAGAGGAAACCAAAGGTACCAAAATTAAAGTTATGGACAAGAAGGCTTGCTTTTGTAAATCAAAGACATTTAGCTCTTATTTTGTTATGTTTTATTTTGTTTTTGCATCCGTTTATTGTTATTTTAATGGATTACTTTCAAAGCTGTCAAAGAGAATATAAGCAGACGCTGATGCAGCAGATGCTGTCTTGCAGTGCACTACTGTATGTGTAGCCAAATGACATGAAGACCTGTGGATCAATTACTGAGGAAGTGAAATATCATAGGAGAAAATGAAAATATTGTTTGAATCAATAACTGTTTTATTTTATTTAATATATATATATATATATATATATATATATATATATATATATATATATATATATATGCAAGTACTGAATTGGGCTCTGTCACATCTTTTTGTTTGTTCAAACTGCGATTTGTATTTGTTCGTTCAGGTGCAGGAGGGACTTCAAGGAGAACTTCGCAGAAGAGAGCTCGGTTCAGTGTCGCTGTCCGTGATACGCTGCTCTCTCTCTCTCCGCACCGAACACAGCGTGCGAGTGACCAGCTACAATGGTCAGCTTTTCCGCGTCTTGTGTTTGGATGCTTTAATGTTTAAATCGACAAGTGGTAAGGCTTAAAAACATGTGAAAAAGATAAGCTTTCGTGACGATGCGCAGCAGTGGCCCATCAACTGTCCTGAGCATTTTTTTAGGCTGTCCTCAGCCAGTCGGTTATATAAAATATCAAGGTGAAAGTCATCATAGCTTGCTTAGCATAGACCCAGCTCCCAACCCAACTTTGAGAATAGATTAACGGCTATATGTTTGTTATCACCTGATAAGAGTCTCACTTTAGCGCAGCACGTTAACGCCGACAACGGCCCACCACTAATATATATATATATATATATATATATATATATATATATATATATACAGTACAGACCAAAAGTTTGGACACACCTTCTCATTCAAAGGGTTTTCTTTATTTTCATGACTATGAAAATTGTAAATTCACACTGAAGGCATCAAAACTATAAATTAACATGTGGAATTATATATGGAATTATGTACATGTAACCCCTCTCACCCGGGTCCTCACTGACGCTCCTCGCACTCGCACCAAGCGGGGCTCGAACCCGGGTCTTTGTCATGGGAGGCGGACGCACTAACAAGGAGGCTAAATGGCTACAGCCACTAACGTCTGTCGCTAGTGCGTCTCTTGAGATCGGGGAGTGAGGTTTACCTCCACAGCACTACTCGCAACAATAAAATGTGAAACAACTGAAAATATGTCATATTCTAGGTTCTTCAAAGTAGCCACCTTTTGCTTTGATTCCTGCTTTGCACACTCTTGGCATTCTCTTGATGTGCTTCAAGAGGTAGTCACATGAAATGGTCTTCCAACAGTCTTGAAGGAGTTCCCCGAGAGATGCTTAGCACTTGTTGGCCCTTTTGCCTTCTGTCTGTGGTCCAGCTCACCCCTAAACCATCTGGATTGGGTTCAGGTCCGGTGACTGTGGAGGCCAGGTCATCTGGCGCGGCACCCCATCACTCTCCTTCTTGGTCAAATAGCCCTTGATGCCTTCAGTGTGAGTCTACAATTTTCATAGTCATGCAAATAAAGAAAACTCTTTGAATGAGAAGGTGTGTCCAAACTTTTGGTCTGTACTCTCTCTCTCTCTCTCTCTCTCTATATATATATATATATATATAGAGAGAGAGAGAGAGAGAGAGAGAGAGAGAGAGAGAGAGAGAGAGAGAGTAGCAGTTTTTTGGAGAACTGCTATGATCAGTACCTTTTGAGTTAAAAAAAACTTCATAAAAACAATGACTATATATATATATATATATATATATATATATATATAAACATCTCATTGATTGACAGAGATTACTAAAATTTCAGTAACAATGTGTTGACATGCAAAGTGATAAAATGTGTTGAAAACTTGTTGATTTGCAATGTTACTTAATGACGTGCCACTCGACAATCTGATTTCATCAGCATTTAAGGTCCCACTGAGCATGAGATTACAGCACATTGACAAACATGCAGGGAGGATGCCGAGAGTGACCAGGAGGCTTCCAATTAAATTACATGCACATTTGAAACTCTCAATGGGATGCCATCGGGAATTAAAGCATGTTGATTGATGACATTGCCTCCCAAAATCTGACGAAAGACACTGGCTCCTCCTGCTCTTTGTAAAATGTTCTCTTAGCTTTTGGTGCTAATAAAATGGTTAAATTAACCATTTTGCTTTTGTTTTACTTATTTTACGTTAGTGTTTTTTCAATGTACAGTATCACAGGAATTTTCTCGGGTACTGCACTAATAATTTCCCATTGTTCTAGAAACACCTTCACTATCCACAGATTTCATTCAGTGGCGTTAAATTAATGAAGTGTGATGCTGACATACATTACAAACAATTGATTCAAGTTCCAATTATCCTGAGCCACAAGAAGCTTTTTTTGACCCACTTAAAAACACACCATCGAAGCAACCTTTCATAAGCTCTTTGGGTATTCACTGTATAATGGCTTGAGAACTTACCTAATGGCACACATTAATTTTTTTTCTCTCAAACACATTAACTGTTGTTTTAGACAATTGAAAACATAGATATTCTACGGTATTCAGTAATACAATGTTAAAGTACAAAGTACAATGTCCATTTTTTCGTTTAGTGTAAATTATGTAGTTGTCATCCTAAATGAAATATAGGTTTGTGCCAGGGAAAATACTCCTTTTTTTACTATTTAAAAAAAAAACAATAATAATAACAATCATATTCTCATAATAGTTTAAAAGAGCTTGTGCCTTTACGTGGACAATGTTTAGCTCGACTGTTGCTTAACTGCTTTAAATTATTAATTCTGAATAGCTCAATCCGACTTCATGAAAATGTATTACATTTATATAATAATACTTTTTTTACATACTGAAAATATCCTGAGTGTCATAGAGTCATCCACATTTTAGACTGAATTCATAAGATCGACGAAGGAGTATGTGGGCCAAGAATGACACCAGATTTTGCAAGCAGCAGTAGCAGGTTCAAAAGGCATTGTGTGACTCTTTGGCAGTTTGGATAATTAGCATTAGCACTGCATTACAAAGAAAGGACAAACTTTTGTTGTCAGCACTGAATGCTTTTCCCTATTGATCTTTTAAGTGTTTCGTGTGATATCTGTAATATTATTTGTGAAACTTCTCAATAAGAGGCTAAAGAAGAGCTTGTGACAATGTTTACATCAAATGAGATCCTATGAAAAATAATCCTATGAGAGATCCTATGGATAAAATATCAAAGAGCTCACTTTAAAGCTTTTTCTCTGTAATTCACTAAATGTATCAATGAAAACACTGTAGTTATTAAACTCCATCCCAACCATGTTAAACTGCTATCTAATATAGTTCATGATCTGGGAAGATCCAGTCTGCCTCTGGCCACACTGGTCATACAGCAGCTGTACGGGACTGGGGTAATTTGCCCATTTGAGCTCCCTGCGAGTTTGTGCCTGTCAGTGAGTAGTTTTGTTCCCGAGGCCAATTAGCAAGCCCTACATTAGCCTGCAGCTAAAAAGTTACTAATGGGAGGATGTAGGGCACTGGGGGAGTTCACCTGAGAGGTGTGGAGAGATCCCCACAGAGCTTTAATTTGAGAGGAAAGGGGAGGTGGGGATGGTGGATGGGGGGGATGGAAAACCTTAGAAGTTTTTGTACTGGGCTTCATTGTTACTGCTGGTCTTTTGATCTTAAAATAATTTACTTAATAATCTCACAATAGGTGCTGCTCGATTAGGCTGCCAGACCTGTGAGAGGGCGAGAGACAGTGTTTAAAAGGGGCAGCGAGGGAGAGATGCAGGGAACTGGGGGATTAAACCGTTTGCTCTAGTTCCTATGGGAACAGAGATTTCAGTGTTTGAGGCCCAGAAATACATTCCCTAAGTCCATATTTAAGAGCCTGCCCACTGCCCCTGCCCACATTGCCGAAAGCACCAAAAGTTGGTTAAATGACCATGGTGTTGGTGTTCTTGGCTGGCCAGCAAACTCACTAGACCAGTATTGTCAGGAAGAAAATGAGAAACAAGAGACCAAAAAAATGCAGATGAGCTGAAGGCCACTGTCAAAGAAACCTGGGCTTCCAGACCACCTCAACAGTGCCACAAACTGATCCCCTCCATGCCACGCTGAATTGAGGCAGTAATTAAAGCAAAAGGAGCCCCTATACCAAGTATTGAGTACATGTACAGTAAATTAACGTACTTTCCAGAAAGACAACAATTCACAAAAAAATTATAATTTTTTTTTTTTTATTGGTCTTATGAAGTATTCTAATTTGTTGAGATTTTGTTTTAAAATGTGAGACAAAATCAGCACAGTTAAAAGAACCAAAGACTTAAAGTACTTCAATCTGTGTGCATTTAGTTTATTTAATACACAAGTTTCACAATTTGAGTTGAATTACTGAAATAAATTAACTTTTTCATGACATTCTCATTTATTGAGATGCACCTTTATATTGACTGGGTTAAATATAATTGCATTACTAAAAAGATCCTATAATACAATTAAATAAACTTAATGTAATCAGTTTTTCGTCATGGATAATTTTGACTAAATTAAGAATAAAATGCACAGACTTTCAGAAACTTGACTAGACTAAAAAGAGTATGAACATAACTAAAACTAATAAAAACTAAAATGACAGCTTCACAGAAAGACTAGACTAAAACTAAAATTAAAACAGGCCGCCAAAAACAACACTAGTGTGGACGAATTTTAACTTTTATAAAGAATATCTCTTTGGATTTGAGACTTTAGTCTTTGCAACTTTGAAATTGAAATTGAAATCACATCATATGACCCCTTTAAGTCACCCTGTGGCTCCCTTGGGAAGTTTGCTGATGCCACCCAGTGGGCCCTGGCCCCCTTGTTGAGAAAATGTTTAGCTCAGTTATTGTTTAGAAATGTAAATATGATCTTATCATGAGAATGTTTTTTTTATTGGATTTTTGTATTAATATTATATTAATAAATGTTTATTATTTTGTTAACCAAATATTTTAACATATCAGAATAAAAAAATTTAATTTGTTTAATATACAAGTATATATATATTATAATTAGAACAAATTAATATAACAAATTAATGAGAAACAAATTGTCATGTTTTCCTCACTGAAACTGACCCAATGAAATATCAGCACTATGGTGCTTCAGTAATTATTATAGTCTGCGGCTTCTGTACTGCAAACAGAGTCTAATCGTGGTAAATGATGGGGCCCTATAAGCAAACCCCTGCCCCATCATTTACCTCAACCCAAATCTTAACCACAGACCTCTTTTTGTGATAAGTCTTTATGAAACTAGATGAACTGCAATTATATTTAATGGGACAAGTCATTTTTATTTCATAGAGGAAACTGAATGAAATGCAGGTTATTGATTTGACTCATACTCACAGTGTTTTGTGGTTTTAGTTTCGTGTCAGTTGTATGGCAATGCATCCGTTAGGCAGCTGTTTAAAAAAAAAAAAAAAAAAAAAAAAAAAAAAACAATTGCAGTTTCTTTAGGTTAGTTTAACCATTATAAATATGTAGAAAAGCACATTTTTGAGTATTCAGATGCTCAGCCGCATCCGAATGGAAGATTGTAATTGTTACAAACAATATAAGGCAGCACAATTACATACATATCCATGATGAATATGCATAACAAAGACCAGCTGTGTTTATTGCATTGGATTACAGAAAAATGCAAATGTGTCTCAATTCAGTGGATCCAAAAGGGCGAGAAGACCCATAAAGAGACAGTGACCTTAGGCAGTTTGGTCACCAACGCCAAGGAGAAAAAAGTCCAAGGTTGCTGAGGTCATTAGCCTAGAAAGGCTGTTTCCCATAATTGGCATAAATGCCTTCAATCAAGTGCAGTGAGTAGAGAGCTGACCTCTGTCCCCTATGATAGGCACAGGATGGGGGGCTGGAGCAGTAATGTGCCCATTACAAGCTAGTGAAGTCCAGGTGAATTGGGGCTGCCATTTGCTGCACGCTCCCTGGCATATAAACAGAAAGAGAGAAAAAAAAGAGAGAAAAAAAAGGGAGGATTGAGGGGAGGGAAATGGGAAGACAAGCTCTGATATCACTGTTACTAAATCAGAGCAGGGGGCTGTGAATGCAAATCAGACAGTGTGGCGAAAACATTGATTTGGGAGTGTTTCAGTGGAGTAAAACGTAAAATAAAACCTTATACAATTTTACAAATACACACACATATATATATATATATATGTCTGTCTGTGTGTGTGTGTGTGTGTGTGTGTGTGTGTGTGTGTGTGCGTGTGTGCGTGTGTGTGTGTGTGTGTGTGAGAGAGCATAAAGTGTTGTTGTTGTTTTTTTTAAGTTAGGCAGGATGTTTAGAGATTAGTTTAAGATTAGATTTATGTATTTTCATGTAGGGGCAAAACTCCCTTAGAATGAAGTCATCGATACCAAAGTGTTTCTTTCACAACACTGCTGCCAAATCTTACTATGTGGCTACGGCTCTACAATCCACAGGCAGAAGTTTAAGATGCTGCTGGCAAAGTCTGGCTTTTCACTCACACAAGATGTGCACTTGAGTCTTTAGTTCCCTTGTAAAGTGGACAACATTGCGGGAAGTGCAAACTGAAGAGGAAAGCAAACAGTCAACGGCATTAAATTACCATTCAGATGAACTCATAAATATAGAAGACTTAAGTCTCTGTTTGCCAATTTTGACTGTTTAAGGCTTAATGTTTTTGTTGACATTCTGTGAACAAAATATCTGGTTGAGCATTTCGTTGTTTCAAATGATTGGAAACCTGTTATTGTACTGGAGAATTAAAGAGTAAAAAGGAAACCGCTTATCAAAACAATGATTCACATCACAGATCTGAAAAACATGTCCAAGCCAGAAGGGTTATTTGAGTACGTTTTTCATTCAGCAAACACTTAGGCAATTTGGAGTTAGCTTTCCCTTAGAATCACTCGTTATAAAATAGGAAAATAATAATAAGTCTACTTTGCAGTCCTGGATGAATTTTTTTAACATGTATTGACCCATCCTCTTTGAGCAGTGAAGTCAGAGTGCAGAATGGGTGTCGGGATCACAGGGTGTGCATATTAAAACTTTTATACTGGCCTCAGAAGCACCCGTGATCTCTCTGTACTTAGTGCAGGGCTGCAAGGTCATAAATCACGAGCTGTGAGAGGAATATTTCACCGGCTGCCAGTGTTGGGCCGCCTGCGCTGGGATTAAGGAATCAAAAGGCCACCCATAGACTAATGCCACACAGGCCCCTGAGAAATCTGAGACAAAAAGGTTCAACGCCACAGACCCTGCACCCCACACTCTGTCATCCCAAAGGGAGAAGCTGGCAGTGGGGTCTACAGGGCATCTGCATACGTAAAAAAAAAAAAAAAAAAAATTAAACAATCAAACAAATAAATGGACATCCTGCAAATAATTGCTTATAAATCTCTCAATACACCATATTATCAAGTCTTGAATTAAAAAAAAAAAGCAAATTTTTTTAACTAAAAACTGAGGTGCTTTATCTCAGATAAATAATATATATATAATATAGTACAGAAGTATAATATAATATACAAGTAATGTTTCATCATTTAAAGTTTAAAAACAATCATATTAAATCAGAATAAGTTGAAAGGTTGAATACTTCTTCACATTACATGTGCGATAATGCACTTGGTTTATGAGGAAGGGTATACAGTTTTAATCTTCTTTAAGGTCAATAGGGCAGGCACCAGTCTTTTGGAGGGTTTATTAAACAGGATAAAGCTTCCCTAGACACATGCACATAATGTTTTCCCTGTGGGAATGCTCAAAATCCCTCTATCTGTCTCTTCATCTTCTCTCCACACATGCAAATATTAATGTTTACCTTATAGCATTAATTACGGTTTATGTTAGCATGGGATATTCTTATAACATGCTCCTGCGTTTTCGGTCATCTTTTAATGACATTTTGAAACTCTTGGAATTTCTTTCCAGCCTCAAGGAAATATTCCTGAAATGATCATACAGTAGTTATACAGGTCCCGAGCAGCAGACGGGTTTCTCAGTAAAGGAAGACACAAATAAATAGGCATTTATTACCTTCCAAGTGGAGCACTTCAGACTGTCATATCTTAAGTGAGGTACACTTTAAACAAGTAAAGCGAGATAAGCAACGGTTGTTGAATGGTTACTTCCTCTCGACCCCTGGGAGGACGTCTCCATCAACAGATGCCCTCGGGTGGAGGATAACAAATTTGTTCTTTTATGAGGCTTGCATAACACCGCGGGGGCACTCATAGGAAGGCCGCATGTGGCCGGATATCGTATTCTGTTCAGTACAAACGACATTCCCATAGTTTCCAAGAGTGTTAACGCCAGGAGCGAGTGACTTCCTTTGGAAGTATGTGACGTGCTTCGCCACGGATTTCAGAGCACCTACGATCCAGATCAAAAATATTGAGGGCGTAATATATGACATATTTTAAATTCATATTTTAAATATGAAATTGTTAGTCTACTTTTAAAATAAATCTGAATAATACCTGTTAAAATATTTTTCCCACTGTTAAACTGTTATTGTATTATTAATTTATTTAATATTACATGAGAACAGAAAACGAGGTTTATAAAATGCAATCATTTTTAGACTACAGACACGAACGTCCTCGATATTTACTAGCTCCACTAGTTTTTACCGCTAGTTTAGACTCCCCATGCTTAAATAGGCCCATGAACCTTACATTTATTTAGAACCTATTAATTATGTTTGAAAACAGTTCCCAAAATGAGGCCGGGATTGTAAGGACCCTCCAGAGCTCATCAAGCAGTGCGATCAGGCACAGCACTGGTTTGACGGCACCAGACGCTCATTAGTGTGTTTCAATGGTCCACAGGCCCCTAGAGGGCATTATTGGTGCACTCACGTGTAAGTCAGCATAGACATTCTGAAGAATTCATTTTAACACACCTCACAGGAACACAACTTGTGAACTATCTTCATTTGTGCAACAGTGGAAGTGTGTGAGTTATGTGAGTGATACAGGCCTACAGTAATTTATATTCCACAATTTAACATCAAAGGTAAATATAATCCTATTTTTTATGTCTAATAATTTATTATTATTATTATTATTATTATTATTATTAAGAATGTTATTCTTTCAGTTCCTGACAATATTATATATTTTAAGAGGGTTAAGATTCAAATTGGAGCAGGGGCAGGTGTTGGAGCTACAGGCCCAGCTGACTCGGGCTGACTCAGTGCATTTGCCGTGGGTAGAGGTGCAGAGGACTTGGGCTCATAAGAGCATCTTCATGGGTGTGCCCCATCACACACCGCCAGCCCTGACTCGTCCAGCGCCCCTCCTCTCTCACATACCCACTCCTGTCGGGAGCCTGTTGTAGGGCGGCAATTTAGGAAGGGGTGCCTATGACAATCAGGGAGGAGGCAGCTGACTCGTCACAATACAATTACACTTGTAGCAATATTTGGTAGTTCTGTGTGTTGTTTCAGGGTTAGAATCGTCTGAGATCCTCCCACATGACAAATTAAAGGACACAAAATAATAATCTCAAAAGCTTTGTATTTATTTCCTAAAACACCAACAATATGATGGCCGGCGATAGCCCATGACGTTACTACCACCGCGACTATTGTATAAATAAGAGAACATGTCATCCACTTCTTTGTCTGAAGCTTGTGTCCGAAGCATGGCAGGAAGCTAGATAGTGCAGTGTCTCATTCCCTACTCAGGGAACCATGGTTACATAAGTAACCTGAGATGTTCCCTTTCAAGGGAACTTGGAACTGCATCCCTAATGCGTCCCTCATGCATTCCAGCCATGGGTAGTCATTTTCCCATTCAATTCTGTATTTTTGTGCTCTTTTCTTTTTCGCCAGCCGCTCGAAGGTAGTCACTTTTACATTTCCCGCTGTTGTCACTTGTCGTCATCGTTGCTAAGATACGTGACAATGACTGAAACTATCAATTAAAAGGGCATTCTCTGATGATGTTCCAAGATGTTAAATATGCTACGCTGATCATAGACAAACAGGGAGAAATTAGTAGGCCTATCTACCGCACCGTCAGGTTTTTTTTTTTCTTATCATAGCCTACAAATGTCTTCGTTCATAGTCTGACATATATATTAGAAGCTGTGTGTGTGTCTGTTGTGGATTTGCACTGAATTGATTCTCAAAAATACGAAACAATGTGCGTTCCGTATCAGTTCAATGACTGACTCTCTTGACTGACATGAGGATCGACTCGATACGAGCAGGGGACAGACGTGCCTGCATTGTGGTCAATTCCCACACCACGCCTAGATAAGTGGTCCTCTGTAAAGGAGAAACCACACTTTTCTTGGCTTTCAGTCTCGTACCCACCTCCCCCATGTGGGCAAGAACAACATCTCAATGTCAAACTGCCATCTGCTCTGATTGAGCTAAAATCAACCAAACATTGATATTGTTTAGTATGTGGATGCTTTGCAGTTGCAGTAGAGCCAGAGCAGACCCCATCCCTCTTTGGAACTATGAAATACTGGCTGTAAAACCCAGATTCCCTTTCTTGAGGAGAGACCACCTCAATGGCCCCCTTACTTAATAGTGTGTTCATTTCCTGTTCCATAACCAGAGCCTGCTCTGGTCAGACCAACGTCTGAATAACCCTGTTGAATTTGGTGGTGGAGAGCCAAACTAAATGTCATGGCCTTTTTCTACCATGTGCAGGACCCACTGAGATGTATTTGGCAGTGGTTTCCACACTGCTAAATAATCTACTAAAGGGAATCAGTCTCTCGAGACTGACCTCTGGTGCTATAGAGGCATATAGATCGGTGCCCTGAAGCGATCTAACTGTTTTAGAATTTAGAACCTGTTTTGGACCAATCTAACTGTTTTACCCAAAGGGGTAGTGAGCCTCTCATCTCATCGCTGTGCCCTGTAGCTCTGGCAGGGTTGGCAGTCCAACTTCTCGAGGGCACTAAGGCGAGACAGGCTCCAAGTGATGCGGTGTACACCGCTCTACCCCAGTAGGGGCCGCCCTCTGAAGTCCTGACCTCCTCGCATCAAGACTTCTTGGCCGAAGACTTCTTAGCTTCAATGACTGCCCTGAGTTCTACTTTGGGCTTAGAAGTCCCTGGCCCAGAGTGTCACTAAGGCTCTCGGTCCCAACACTTTTCTGAGGTTCAAATTGTTTTTCAGTGGACCAGTCGATGCAAACCTTGGCCACCGTGCAAGTAACCACCTCCAAAAACTTCTTGTACAGGGGCAATTGAGGTGGTGAATCCTCTTCTACACTCTCAACATCAACCTCCTCGGAGGAAGACAGGCGAAGTGTCAATCCCTCTCCCAGGGGGAAGACACGTCAGAATGGGCTTCCTATCCCAGGGATTGGGCGCTGAATCTGGCAGATGAAGAAGGAGATAGGGACTCACTCATCTCCATTCCCTCTCGCGAACCCTACGAGTGCAGCTGCCGTTCTGCCTTGTCAGAAGCGGGCCCAGACCCGCGGGGAAGGCTGGTTAAGGCTCCCTCCTCAAAGAGAGTCTTCCGGGATCAAAGCGCCCTCATTGGCCTCGAGAGCCGACTCTGGCAGGGAGGAACACACAATCTGTAGTATAATCTGCTATACCCCAAATGTTTAGTCTTTGCCTTGCTCTTAGAAAAAGTGGAGCTTACAGGGACACCAAATAAGATTCGCAAGACAGACTGATAACATGCGCACACACACTGCTTGCTGAAAGACGACAAAGCTGATCCCAGCTGCGCAGCACATGCATTTATAGCTTCCTGGTAGCTTACGTCATTCCGCCCATGATGTCATGCCCTTCCATTGGATAGACTGCACATGACATTCAGAATATTCCGCAGCTCGAGTTCCTGAAGAGGAACCATAATTACCATAAAACCGGTGTAATATAATTCATAAACAAATAATTCTTATGAGCCTTTTTTTATTGAATCAAAACTATACCACGCAACCTAATTCAGAAACAAATGCATCTTAAGACACTTTAAGCTTGAACGGAAGATTTACAGTATTGCAGATCCAAGTCACTAGTCCTTCCACCTACTCTATATAGACCCTTTACTTTTCTAGGTAGTGCTAGTCTTCCTGTTTTAAGGCACAGATAGAGCACATCTGAAGCATGAATGAGGCAATGATGAAGCCGTTGAAAACACACTTCTGCTTCTTCATTGTAAGTATGATGAAGTGAATAGTGCTGATCTGTGTAGACTGCCACAAGCACGTCAGGATCTATCATCATGTGCAGGGAAGGTTAGCATGTCCTTGGCCAGCGTTCGAATAATCTGCCTTTTTCCCTTCAAGCCCCTGATTGGAGTCACTGTCAGACAGCATAGGGTGATAAATGCAGTACAACCTAAGCTGCTTTTACACCAAATACAGGCAGGAAGATTACATCTCATTTGCCTGTCTGTGACAGGGATCCATGGTATCGCCTTTTAACCACCTCCCCCCAACTCACACACACATATTGGCCCAGCACTCTCTTTCATTGTCACACACACACCAGCTGGCCGTTCTTATTCATAGTCAAACAGTCTTACGCACTCGCAGTTCCCCCAAAAATTGATAAATGAGCTCTGTGCTTATTTGGCCTCCCAACTGGAATATATGACCTTACTCCATAAACGTGGGGGGGTTTCTCTGATGAACACATGACCCTGAGCCCCTGTCAGCATGGTTATTACCATCCACTTCTCTCTGGCATGTAAATTGATATAATTACTGTAAGCAGGGGCCACAAAGCTCACTGTATGCTCTCACAAGCCATCATTGTGCCCCTGAAACTTTAAAATATCTGCCTTGTTTCTCTAGATTGCCCAGCTAAACTTCTTGATAAACATGTTATTGGGGAACTGAACCCGGGTGATAGGCAGAAGATCACGACCCAGTGCACCATAGATGTTCATGCCATAGATGTGGTCTCCAAAATCATCGCTCAGAAGGTTTGGTAATGTTTACTGTGGTTTATAAGTAATGATCATGTTGACTAAAGCTTTCCTTGTTTTAAATAATTTAGTGGTGTTTGACACTCTTCTCCAGTCATTATTTTAATGGACTTTAAATTGTCAAGCAGTAATCGATTAATTAATTGTGCTGGGAGCATTTAGACTTTTTTCTATCTTGAAGTGCTGGAATGTCTCTTTATTGAATCTGGTTCAGTCTTTTTATTGAATCAGGTGAGCAGTGTTCAGGTGTTTGCCTGGGAAGAACCACTGCTTCATCAAAATCTGTGATGCCCAGTTTCGTTATTCCTCTGAATATATAGGCAACACACCTCGTCTGGTCATTACATCTCTCATAGACAGGCAGCTTAACAGCTAATGGTCTCAAGGCAAGTCGGTTTTTTCTTTTTTTTTTTTTACAATTTTGTGCATACTTCCCAGTATTGAAATTAATTTGGAAAACGTTTTGGTCACACTTTATTTATATACTATTATATATATATATATATATATATATATATATATATATATATATATTACTTTGTTTTCATGATTGATTTAAATAAAACAGAACAAGGAATATACATTCTATTTTTAACACTTTATAATATCTAATGCTTTATAATGTTTTTATTTGATAAGCTCTTATGAATTTTGTGGAAAAGTTCATTTATTCAGTAATTCAACTCAAATTGTGAAACTTGTGTATTAAATGAATTCAGTGTGGGCAAGTTTTGTATTTCATTTGGAAACCAAGGTCATAGAGACTGCCCAGCCAGCAATGACATGTGGGGCCCAGATGAGGGCTTCATGGGCGGCAAATGTGGGCCCCATTATGGGCTTGCACCCGGGATCCATATTGGGGCAAGCCGTGGAAACCCAGATGTACTAAAAGTGGGACCTGTAAGGGTACTCCATGGGTCTTAACTGGGCAATTCATGTCAGACCCATTTGGGCCCCACCTGCCCAAATGGGTATAAAGTGGGTTTGCACCCAGGATCCAGCCGTGGATGCCCAGAGGGGCTTTAAAAGGGATCTATAGCCGCGTTTCCACCGCAGGAACTTTACCCAGGAACTAGGGACTTGGTCCGGTACTTGGTGTGTTTCCACCGCAGGAACCAGGAACTAAATAAAAGTTCTGGGTAAAAAAATGCCCCCCAGAAAGTCCCTGCTGGCGAGGTGGTACTTTTTTAAAATTCCGGAACTTTCGAGGGCGGGACTTTGGCGCTAAACATGTTGATTGGTTGAGTTCACACAGCATCGGTTGAGTTCAACCACCATTTATTCGGATCAACATTTTCAAAATATTACTGTTATTGTGTCATGAAATGTTATTTTAAAAGTATTTCAGGCGAGAATGTAGTTGTTTAAAACTCAAATCTATGGTTTATTTATAAAGACAGCGCCTATTTAAAAATGTGTTTCGCCGATCTCTGAGACGGTGAGCTCCACTCGATCAGCGGGAGCTCAGTCCTCATGTATCCGCAGAGAGCAGCCTCTCCTGGGATAGACCTTCTGATATGCGCCGCTGGCTCTGATGTGTCTTTAGTGGTTAAACATAAAATATAATTCAGCTGCGGGGTAAATTTAACAGGTTTTCTTTGGTCTGTATTCAATTTATCAATATGTTAAAATGAAAATAAAAAAGGCAAATTTATATAATATTTCGTTTCATTGTAATGGCTGCATATACACATTTCCTTGAACTAAGTACATTTCTGCAGTTGTTATTATGCTTAAATGAATACGAAAGGAGGCAGTGGTATTTTGGTATCATATTTCGTTTTATTGTAAATATACAGTAAGGAAAATTGCAGTAGCCATGACGACCAGACTGAAGTTATCAAGTACGCTGCTGTTTATAGATTTACAGGACTTGCATCGTCGCGGACATCACACTCCCAAATGCACAAAGTCTGAACCAACTACCGAGGATGCACGTCCAAAATCAGCGTACTTTTTTTTTTTTTATCAGCGGTACTTTGTATTGAGAAACGCGCGCAGACCTACGTCACCAGTCTATTTGCCTAATCTACCCGGTACTTTACACTGCGGTGGAAACGCAGAAAGCAACAGGTCTGGGGGGGGGGGGGGAGTTCCTGGGAAAAAAAGTTCCTGGTACAAATCTTCCGGGTAATTTCGGTGGAAACGCGGCATATAAGGGTGTTATGTAGGATCTTAACTGGTCAATTCATGCCAGACCCATTTGGGCCCCACCTGCCTAAAGGGGTTTAAAGTGGGCTTGCACCAGGATTCAACCATGAATGCCCCTATGGGCTTAAAGTAGGCTCTGTAAGGATCTTTAAACTGATACCGATATTTACCGAAATTGAATTTTAAAGCCAATATCGGCTGTCACAGGATTGCGCTCGCATGTGTGATCTCACCTCAGGACTCGTAGCAAGTAATACTCAAGTAAGTAGTTTTACTTTTCTGTCGTTTTTCATTGGCTCTTTGAATCTTACTGACGGCGTTAGCGGAGCAGTCAAAAGATGCATATTTATTGCATGGACAGAGCAGAAATTTAATTGTCTAAATCATACGCAATGTTCCATTGAATGATAAATGTGTTTTAACAATGCTGATGAACCGAATGTATGAAGGAGACTGTTTAAATAACTACAGCATTAACAACAAACTTGAAATAAGAGTGCAAGGTTAATCTGATAATCATATGCATGAAAGTAGCGTTTATTTCTTTAGCAAACAGACATCTGGTGCGTTTTCTCTCAGAAACATCATTCGCTGATGGAGAGCAAAAGTTAAATAGCTACTATAGCGTTCTGTGGAAATGAGATGAAGACGTTTTCACACTGAAAGAGAAGTGGTCAATCTCTCATAGACATGCCAGGCTTTATCTGCAGCTAAACTGATTAAAAAGCAGAATGAACTGACGAAACGTAAAAAAAAAAAAAAAAAAAAAATAAATAAAAAAAATATGAATTTTACAGTGCTAATTGACATCATTTATTACAGTACAGAAACTATAAAGTATATTTTAAACCTTATTCTGTGCAGAAAATTAAAATAATAGCTAATTAAATGTAGTATATAAAACAATCATAAAATTGCCATTAGGGAAAATTTGCCATTTGTCGATTACAAATGAATGATTATTGTCAAGCAGTATATTTGATTTCTTACAGAAAATTAAAAGTAATAAAAAAAAGTTTAAGAGTGCAGAATCGAATCGTTATAATCAAATCAAATCAAATTTATTTGTGAATCGAATCGAATTGAATCGTATTTGCAAAAATCGTTCTTGAATCGAATCGAAAACCTATGAATCGTGAATCAAATCGAATTGCTGCCTTCACAGCCCTAGAAAAAAGCCTTTCTGGAATTATCTGAATCCAAAAGCAGTAAAGCAACAATTAACTGTTTTTTTTTTTTTTTTTCATCCAGCCACTCATGAATGCAAAGGTGGTACATCAGCATCCAGTGCTTTGTAGAGCTGATCCTGTCCAATTCACACAATTCAATTCACTCAACTTACAGTTTAGACATGAGATCCATACTTCCCGGTTATACTTTGAGATTGTAAATCTCTTCATGTGGCAGGTTTATCATCACATTTTCATGCAGGATCAAGCCAGTAACTCTCACTTGGGGCCCAAGTGGATTGTTCTGGATGGAGACATTGACTCCATTTGGACTGAGTTCCTCAACACTGTCATGGATGACAACAAGGAACCCTGCACAGTTTGTGCGTGTTTTAATTTGTATTCAGCTGATCAATCTTGAGCAATACAATTACATTTTGACACATTTAAACACTCCACTGAACAGTACCACATACAATTTGACGAAATTATTTATATTGGTAATGGTGTAGTTATGTTGTCAATGCCTATGCAAGTTCTCACTCTGGCTAATAATGAACACTCACCCCCTCGATGAGACTACTGTTTTAAATCAGCCACCTGAAACATGCCACACCTGCCACTGTGTCCCGAGCTGGCATCCTGTACATCAACCGTCAGTAGCTTAGCTGGAACCTGTGAGAAATTCACTGGCGTAATTGGGTTTATGTCCTCACAAATGTCAAAAGCAAACCTACA
This sequence comes from Carassius auratus, assembly GCF_003368295.1. Classification (NCBI taxonomy): domain Eukaryota; kingdom Metazoa; phylum Chordata; class Actinopteri; order Cypriniformes; family Cyprinidae; genus Carassius; species Carassius auratus. The sequence goes on from NC_039283.1 coordinate 15,066,452, forward strand.
CCCTTGACTTTAAGTGAGTTTTGATTAATCTGCTAATACTTTCCACACTCACTTTTCTCTGAATCTGAGCAAAGCTGAACTTAAAAATATTTGTTGCAGGAGAGATCATGTTCTAAAAATTGCCCATAGTCTGTTTTGCTTTTGCTTTTTTTTTTTTTGATAGGAATATCAGCTTAAAAAAAAACTCCACAAGCATGATGAATTATATATATATATATATATATATATATATATATATATATATATATATATATATATATATATATATATAATATGAATGTTTATAGCAATTATATTTTTTTGTGTTAGAGTGTCTCTGTTTATGTTGTCTTTTGATCTCTCAACTGCATGACTGTCGGGCCGAGGTCAGCCAGTGGTGGATCAACGAGATGAAGAGTGTAAAGCTTCCTGTCCAGGGTTCAGTGTCTGTCTGCTATTTAGATCCACATTCCAGACGCTTCCTGCCATGAACGAGCCAGATGCATGTGTTTGAGATAGTCTCTGATACACCTGTACAGGTGAGGAGAGGATTGTATATTGCAGGAAGCTGCAGTATAAGTTTGATGGCAGAATTCTCAGAATACATTAATACTTCATGTTACATGAAGAATAACAATGTTGTGTACATATTCTTTACAGCACAATATATTTCTTAGTGATCTGCTGAGAAAATTCTCCTGATAAAATTCAGTCTCAAAGAGAACCACTTTAATTTCAGAATAATGGCATGCTAATTTAGAGCAGTTAGTGCATTAGAGAGGGTCAGTGAACAAATACAGAGAAAACAACCACCCTCCATCTTGAGCTGAACCTGCAGTCAAAGGAGTTTTGGATCTGATTACCGTTCAAAGTAATCTGAATTATATGTGTGTGTGTGTGTGTGTGTGTGTGTGTGTGTGTGTGAGAGAGAGAGAGGCCATTGTCTCTGTTTTGTACTTGGAAGATAAAGACGTAATGTTGATATTGGGGTAGTTATAGTGATGAATTGGACCTACAGGCTTGTTTATTTTATTTTATTATATTTTAAAATTGACTCCAGTCTTCAGTGTCACATGATCCTTCAGAAATACTTCTAATATACGGAATTGGTGCTCAAGAAAAATTATTATCAGTATTGAAAACTTTGTGCTGCTTTTTGTGGAAAACCATTACATTTTTTTTTTTCAGCATTTTTTTGAAAGTTCAAAAGAACAGCATTTATTTGAAATATTTTTTTTTCTAACAATATAAACTAAAATATTTAACTGTGACTTATGATCATTTTAATGCATCCTTGCTAAAAAAAAAAAAAATGGCCCCACACTTTTGAATGGTAATGAATATACTATATAAAAAGGAGAGTTTTCAGGATCTATTTAGAGACAGATGTTAAGACATTATGATCATTACATAATGACTTTGATTATTAGTTGTTTGTGTTTTGTGTGTGTGTGTGTGTGTGTGTGTGTTTTGTGTGTGACTTTAAACAGTCCCAACAGTTGAGACGGTCAGACCTCAGTATTTTGAGCATGTTATTGGAGATATCTCAGCCTCCTATGCTGGTCAGTGGAGCAGGCACTGGGATATCTGCTCTGGTCAGGAACCTTCTGGTAACACTTCAGGAGAACTTTATAACCACAACAGTTCCCCTTCACTTTCATATCACTGCATCCATGCTGCAAAGTGTCTTGACAGCACCTCCTTGTGGTCCATATGCCAAATGTCACTTCATCTGATTATACCTGTAGTAGTATTAGTTGATCCAGTGATTCCACCCAAATATACCTCAGGGTGTACTTGAATAGATGCTAATTATATGTTTATTTTATTAAATCTAAAACTAAGAAAAAAGTTTAAGTAGTTCTGAATAGCATGACAGCTGGATGTGTTCATACATATCAAATCATACAAATTTTAGACAAAATCATTTAAAGTTAATAATAATCGTCAATTTCAGTACCATATATAGAAATGCGTATTAATATGTATTTATGATGTATAAAAAAACACTATAATCATTTCATAAATTACCTATTATGCAATAAATAATGCAATCTATTATGTCAATATTGATATTTGATTTGCATAAAACGTCATGGACAGTTTATGGTGCTGTATTTTTCACAGTTTTGAACATAATTTGAATATTAATTTAATATATTAACATACAAGTTAATATATCGCAATTAAAGTAAGTGTATATATTTTTTGTATTAATATATTTAACATGAATTTTAAATATTGGGGATGAACAGGCATGATTAGTGAACAGTTTATGTTACAGAACTGTGTTGGAGTCATGCAGTAAAAAAAAAAAAAAAAAAAAAAAAAAAAAAAAGGTAATTTTATCTTTTCATTTGAATTCAGCATGCCCTGTTGGTTGTGACCATTTAAATCCAAACGAATGAAGGTCATTTTAAATTCTGAACTCTGATTGTTTCATACATAATCCAGTGATTAAAAAGAATGCTGAAATATATTAAAATATATTGTGGAAAAAAGAGTGTAGTAACTTTATTTATGTTCATTGTGCATTGTATAATGTAAAATGTGTGTTTGAGAAACATCACGGACCAATCTTCATCTTAATTTTCAACAAAGGCATTTCATAGTGTTAGCGTTCAGCACACCCAGCTGTGAGACCCTCAGCTCCATCTTTGGCACTGTCCTGAGCTTCCACCTGCAGAGGTTGCCGTTCAGCCCAGCTGTGGTGAAAACGGCTGTAGCCCTCAATTAAAGGGTGCTCCGACTCTTCCCTGAGAGGTAAACCAGCAAAACAAGGCATCTTTACTGCGGTTTAAGCCCCAAAATTCACAAAAAAAAAAAACCAAAAAAAACAAAGTTCATTTCATTGTTTCCTTTATTATAAAAAAGCACAATGCGAACACCAAAACAATATTTTTAAATTAAATATAAAAAAAAACTATATGTATTTTAAATGATAAATTAAATAAAGAAATAATTGTATAATTGTAAAGTATAATAATATTATATTTACAAGCTAACAAAGAAAAAAGGCCACTCTTTTGTTAAAAATAAGATGGATTAGAAATATACCAAAACAATTATATAAATATAATAAATGCAATAAATAAGAAATTGTAATTCAATTCAATTTTATTTGTTTAGCGCTTTTTACAATGTTTCTATAATATTTAGTAGTATCTTATTAGTGGTGACGCATTTATGCATGTGACAGCAATTATTGAGATGCAATCAAACTTATAGCAAAATTTGGTAGTTATTTCTGTTGTTTTAGGGTTAGCATCATCTGGGGTCCTCTGAGGGGTTGGCTTCATCTCTTTTTAGGTGTTCTGGATCCAGACTAAAGCTTGTGCAAATCCTAGATTGCAAAAAATAGAGACATAATTAGTGTAGCTGCTGTTACAACCAAGTAAAATGTATTTGTTTAACCCAAGCTAAACAATAGTAATGTGCATTTGATCAGCTATAACTGCAGACAAAGATTTTGAGATGCATTATTGAATGCTTGGCCAAAGAGATGTGTTTTTAATCTAGATTTAACGTTATCAGGAAGGCTATTCCAGCGTTTGGGAGCCAAATGCGAAAAAGCTCTACCTCCTTTAGTGGACTTTGTGGATATGTATATGTGTGTGTCTCTTTAAAGGAAATGTAGGAAAAGGAAATGTTGCAAGAGCAACTAATATATCTGCACAGCAGTGTGGGCTCTGCTGAACCTTCCTATATGCCCGTAGCTGGATGGGAGCAGCTCAGCTGTATCCTCAATGAGCTCCACTCTGCCATGAACCTGGTGCTGTTCCAGGAAACCATGCAGCATGTTTGAGTGCTACGTCTGCAGTGTGCTTTAGTGAACACAGATTTAACTGAAATTACACACACATGATTTTGTTGATTGGTTTCTGCAGGTGTCGGATCAGTTGCATCCTGGCATGTCCTAGAGGGCATGCCCTGCTCGTAGGTGTGAGGGGCAGTGGCAAACAAAACCTGATCCGCCTTGCCGCCCACCTCTCCAACATGGATGTATTCCAGCCCACCCCCAGCAAGGGATACGATGAACAGGACCTGAAAGTAACCATATCCCCCGAGTTCACACCAATAGACTCTGGCTGCAGAATCAATGGCATGCAAAATGAAAATTAGAAAACCACATACAGCAGAAACCACAACAAATGTGACTGATATTGTGCCAAACCATCGTAACCCAAATCAGCTGCCCAAATCATAATACCCATCACTGCCATTAGGTGAGGATAAATCTAAAATGGTGTTGATTCATTAGCAGAGATCAAGGTTTCTTTTAGACAACACTTTCCCTGATCAATACCCTGTCCGGCTTCATTGATCTCATTTAGTCCTGCCCGGATGCAATGGGGAGTAATTGCCAGATCCTATTAAAGAACCAAGGCAAATATTTCAATGCCCTATTGATGAGGCCGTTGCTATCATTTCATTTATCAGTGTGTGGTAAATCTGAGGCCAGCTGGCTGAGCTGCATTGATCTCTATACACTCGACGCCCACTGTTTGATGCCCTCTACACATAATCATGAAAAGATACTTCATCTTAGTCTAGACTTGTTTCTATGCATATATTCAAAAATGCAGTATTGCATATTGGGCCTTTTGTTTGAGGTCACATTTGGCTGGCCACACACTTGAAGATTTTAAGGCAGATTTTAAGCACAATTTGCACCCCCGAACAATCAAGGGGCTCTGGCCTGATTTGATTCGGTTGTCCAAAATATCCTCTATTGTGTGGTGGTGGCATTATGATTATTCAACTGCTCCCAATCGAGAGGGAGTGTCCCTGAACTCAAATCTTAAATATCAAACACCTACTGGATGTTGCGGGCTTCTATAGCTGAAACTTGGCATCCACAAACATACCGAGAAAGGAGAGTACTAAGAAAGAACATAGCCAGGTTTAAGTTTGTGTCCCAGGCCTAAGAGAAATTTTGGCTATATAAAGCGTAACTTTGTCTGTTGTCAATAGAGTTTTCAGACCAGGCAGCTTTGTGTTGGTCATGTGACCAACTTGAACTTGTTGCAAAATCTGCCCCGGTAAAATCCTTTGCCCCCGCATGACATTCCCAGTTGTGTGGATTCATTTTAAAATGACTCGATTTCACTTGTGAAATTTCACCGAGCAACAACAAACGTAACTAACAGTACCAGAATTGCAAAAATAACAGTTTTCATACAGGTTTTTTGAACGCTCCTCTGAAAACACCACAGTTTTTGCACTGTTTGAGGATTTCAACCCCATAAATTACTTACTGGATAATTGTTTCTGCATATTAAGGCACATTTAAACCAAGGATGATAAATATTACAATCATTCTAACTATAGCTATAACATTTAGGAAAAAATTAAGTAGATGAGAGTAGGGAAGTCCATACCACACCTATAGCAATAATGACACCGTAACAATATCATTGGGATTACTTTCAGAGTTTTTTTTTTTTTTTCCAGGCTAAAGAATGATAAAAACATTCATAGCCAATCAGAATCCAACATCTTTAGAGTTTGAGCATTTAAAGTGGCAGAATTTGCATTATCTTGGATTTTTACAGTCCTATCAATTTATCTGCTTTTGTACTGGTTTCAAAATAATGATTCTGAAGATTTTTTTTTTCTTTATTTATTTAATAGAAAAATTTGAAAAGGTGACAGGAAATGATAGGAAGAGGAGGGTAAAATGGGATCGGAATATGTGTGCGGACTGGATTCAAACTCAAATCTCCCTTATAAGCATCATAACCCAGTGTATCTGAATTTTAAATGCTAAGCCACAGATTAAACTGATTTTGGAGTTTGGTTGTGCTCTTCAATTTTTGTAAGTGTGCTCAACTATCTCTCATATATTTTTCAGGTGGATTTGGCCGGACTCTACTTGAAGATGGGGGAAAAACGCATACCCACAATCCTGCTCTTCACAGACGCACAGATCCCAGAGGACCATTTCCTCATCATCATCATCAGCACCCTGATCTCGTCAGGTCAGACCCTCCTGCACACGCACACATTCGTACACGCCACAGGGGGGCTCATTGTGTGTTGGTCTGATGAATGGGAAACATATGTAAATGGAGCGGGGCCAGTGAAGTAGATTAAGGGTGACTGGAACAGGCCTGCGTGTCATTGGATCAAGACCCTCAGAACACAGATGGTGGCTCTCATCGGTCACTGATGTCAAGCGCGGAGGTCGGAGGCCCGCTTAGTGCTTGAACCAGAATAAAGCATCAGAGTTAACGAATGTAACATAATTTAACTTATGCTTGTGTAATTGCTAGTGCTTAAATGTACCAGAGAGAGTTTATTCCTACAAGCCATAAAGTATTTGTTTGAATAGCATTTATTTGTAATAACTTTAATTTAAATGCAAAAATAGAACTTGCATATAAGTTCAGCCAAACAGAAAGTCTTGCTCCAGACATTGGTGGAGCCGGAGTTATGTCAGGCCACTCAAATAAGGAGATTATAACTGCGTTTGGAGCCGTAAATATAGTTATTAAATATGCTATTTATTAATGACTTGAACCACATTTTACATTCATTTCTTAGTGTTCTTTATAATAGTTGTATAACAATTTTGAATCATTATTATTTTTATATTTTCAGTTTTCATTTTAATTTTTAGTAATTCTGCTTTTTCATTTATACAAAGACTTCTCTCTGGTGACATATGCCAGACTTCTTCAGTCATTTAGTCCGCATTCATCTGCCTTCATTTTTGAGCGCATGATCTAAGGATCCAATCAACAACCAAGTCCCTGCTCTCCGACAATATTCTCTTTCTCAGCAATGGATTACACTCGACTGTCACAATAAGGAAGTAATTCCATAGATTTGTGGCATTTTTTTCATAAATACGACTGTATCTAAACTATACAATTAACTAGTATCTAAATGTTACTTGATCAATTTAAAGCTTTGTTGATATACTGTATAAATGCATGGGACCCCTGTTTAATGAAAGTAATGTATTGGTGGTCTGACCCCAGGTGAGATCCCTGATCAGTTGAGTGAAGAGCAGGTGGATGGCGTTAGAAAAGTTGTGAGGAGCTGGAGCTTTTTTATGAATCAAGTGCAACAACTCAAGGTCTTGCATCAATGATTGATTTTAGTTTCACGAGTTCACCCTTACATCTAATCTGAAGGCAAATAGTAGGCATATTTTGGCGTGCTGTCCTGGGGGAGGGGTCCGGGCCCGGAGCATAGCCCGAACCCAAATAACTCCCCCTATCCCAATTTGGGATAAATAGATTAGAAGTGAGGAGTTGGGGTGGAGGAGGGTTGCCGAAAAACTGTCGTGGGACAGGAGGTAGGAAGACTGGATATATATACGCGTGCGTGCTATAAGATGATTAGCTAAACGAGATGCACCTGTACCAAATTGGATGATTATCTGATCGTGCTTCTCCCGAACTTTGTTAATAAAACCACATTTCACGAGTTCACCCTTACATCTAATCTGAAGGCAAATAGTAGGCATATTTTGGCGTGCTGTCCTGGGGGAGGGGTCCGGGCCCGGAGCATAGCCCGAACCCAAATAACTCCCCAAAAGAAGCTTAAAGCCATAGGACAGCAGCCAGAGAGATAAAATTTAGTTGCCCCCCAAAATATGCGTGTTGGGAAGAAAATGCAGAGCGACCTGGAGAGCCCGTGCAGTGTTCGACGAGAGCTGCGGCTCGCAACGTCTTACCAGCGAGCCCTCCATGCCGCTTATGGGAGGAGCACAATGCCAGATATCAAGAAATGAGGGACTCTTGCTGCCTCCGAAGGGAGCTGCGGCTCTGCTGCACCGGAAGGGAGAGTCCCTCTTGCGGCTGAGTACGAGGCGCAGTTTGTTGCATCTGATGGAGGGCTCTCACTGCGACTGAAGGGAGCCAGCGACTGTATCCCATCGGGAGGGAGATCCCTGGCCGCCATAGAGTATGCAACATAACTCGGACGGGGGGTTCACACTGCGACCGAAGGGAGCCGTGGGTCTGCTGCACCAGAAGGGAGAGCCCCGTCAGATGCTAAATAGGCAATGAGATTCGAGCCGCGGTTTGGCGCGTCGGATGAAGGGCTCCTAATGCAACCGAAGGGAGCCAGCGGCTGTACCCCATCGGGAGGGAGATCCCTAGCCATCGTGGAGCATGCAACATAACTCAGATGGGGGGTTCACACTGCGACCGAAGGGAGCTGTGGGTCTGCTGCACCGGAAGAGGAGCCCTAGTCCGATGCTGAGAAGGCAAAGAGACGCGACTGTTGGAGGGACTCCCGCTGCATCCGAAGGGAGCTGCGGCTCTGCTGCACCGGAAGGGGGAGTCCCCCATTGCGGGTTTATGGAGGCACGGTTTTTTGCCTCTGAGGGTTCTCCCAGCCTCCGTAGGGGGTTCGCAACTCTGCAGCAGGAGTGCTGCCCCGGAGGGGAGAGCCCTGATTGACGCTAACTAGAATACGACTGTTGGAGGGACTTTTGCTGCGTCCGAAGGGAGCTGCGGCTCTGCTGCACCGGAAAGGCGAGTCCCCCTTGCGATGCGAGGCATGGCTTGATGCGTCTGATGGAGGGCTCTCACTGCGACCGAAGGGAGCCAGCAGCTCTATTCCCCCGGGAGGGAGAACCCTATCCGCCCTTGAGCATGCAACATAACTCAGACGGGGGGTTCACCCTGCGACCGAAGGGAGCCGTGGGTCTGCTGCACCGGAAGGGAGAGCCCCATCAGATGCAGAATAGGCAAGAAGATTCGAGGAACGGTTTGATGCATCGGATGGAGGGCTCCTGCTGCGACCGAAGGGAGCCAGCGGCTGTGTTCCCCCGGGAGGGAGATCCCGGTCCGCCCTTGAGCATGCAACATAACTCAGACGGGGGGTTCACCCTGCGACCGAAGGGAGCCGTGGGTCTGCTGCACCGGTAGGGGAGCCCCGTCCGATACGGAGTAGGCAAGAAAACGCGACTGATGGAGGGACTCTCGCTGCGTCCGAAGGGAGCTGCGGCTCTGCTGCACCGGAAGGGAGAGTCCCCCTTGCGACTGTATAAGCGGCTTAATTTGATGCATCGGATGGAGGGCTGTCACAACGACCGAAGGGGGCCTGTGGCTCTGCTGCACCGGGAGGGATACCCCCATCTGCCGCTGAGCGCGCAGCGCAACTCAATGACAGATGAAAGGCTCACACTGCGACCGAAGGGAGCCACTGCCCAGCTGCACCGGAAGGGAGAGCCCTGTCCGATGCTGAAATAGGCAAGGAGATTGTAACGATGGCTGGAGGGCCCTTACTTTGGCCGAAGAAACGATAACTGAGAGGCTTCTATTATTCAAGTACACAACATGATTTAAGGAGGAATATATAATTTTTTTTTTTTTTTTTTTTTTTAAATGTCTGATGAACAACAACCGAGGGCATCTGTCGGATTATGTGAGAGGCCCCTTTTGAGCTGCTTAAGATTAGGGCTGAAACGATTCCTCGAGTAACGCGATTACGAAAAATGATGTAGGCAAATTCCTCTGCTTCGAAGCCTCTTTTAATTTATTCTAAATCTCACGTCGGGTTCTTTCGCAATGAATTTTTTTTTTTTTTTTTTTTTTTTTTTTTGAATGAATTAATCAAAATAGGTAATTGCACTTACATCCGATTCACGAATTAATATCTCTAAATATTAAGACGGAACAGTGTTTAAATGTAAATCCTGCATGTTCTGTGTGTCTCTGTTAATGAATGGAGCAGGAGCGCGACTTCCTTTTTCACACACACACTGAAGCGCGCATTACTCTCGCGGTAATTTCTGCGTCTGCTGTCTCACTAAATGAGGACTTGAACACATGAACAACATCTCCAGAACTGCTCTGACAGTCAGTTCATGAGCATTTGACTTTAAGTAAAACTAGCGTCACATCACATACACAGAACTGAAAAGGTACGTCAACCCGACTAAATAAAGGTCCGGGGTCCTGACATTTTATCCTACCCATCAGATTTACTGTGCATGCGCACATCAGTATAATTAAGCAACAACACATTTTGTTACTCGATTAATTTTTATTTATTATTTTTTTTTTTTTAAACCAGAGTCGTTGATGAAATGAGGGTCCATCGTGAATTTAGATTGGGCGTTCCGGAGTTAGACAAAAGCGAGCCTGATGAGGTTGAATTGGAGAATGGACATAAAATATATATTTTTATTTATTTATTTATTTATTTATTTATTTATTTATTTATTTATTTATTTATTTATTTATTTTTGAGGCTCTTGCGGCAGCGAGAATTGCGGCAGTAGGGAAGGATGGAAAGGGCTCCTGCGGGAGCAGACACTGCTATGGCAGTGGTGAAATATAGGTAGAGGCTCCTGCGGGAGCAGACACTGCTGCGGCAGTGGTGAAATATAGGTAGAGGCTCCTGCGGGAGCAGACACTGCTGCGGCAGTGGTGAAATATAGGTAGAGGCTCCTGCGGGAGCAGACACTGCTGCGGCAGTGGTGAAATATAGGTAGAGGCTCCTGCGGGAGCAGACACTGCTGCGGCAGTGGTGAAATATAGGTAGAGGCTCCTGCGGGAGCAGACACTGCTGCGGCAGTGGTGAAATATAGGTAGAGGCTGCTGCGGGAGCAGACACTGCTGCGGCAGTGGTGAAATATAGGTAGAGGCTCCTGCGGAAGCGGAGACTGCTGCGGCAGTGAGGAAAAAACAGAAAAAGCTCCTGCAGGAGCGGACAATACTGCGGCGGTGGGGAGATATAGAGAAGGCTCCTGCGGGAGCGGACAATGCTGCGGCGGTGGGGAGATACAGAGAAAGCTCCTGCGGAAGGATGGCTGAAGTGAGGATTGACCATTACAGATAGATAGGGCATGTTAGGAGAGTTAGCTATGGTAGATTAGGAGTTTTAGTGAAAGGGGATGAGCTGGCGTTAGAGGGGTTGGCTGAAGAGGGTTCGAGATAGATATATAAATAAATAAAATAATCGGCCTGACCAATAATAGGTCTTGGTACCCTCTGCCTTCTGGCAAATCTGGAGCTGGAGGCCACTGAACAGAAAAATGGTTAGTAGCATGAGGGAGCGGAAGAGTTGAGGGCGCGTTTACGAATGGAGGCGGCCTCACGTTTGCTTCAGCTGCTGTAGCTGTGGGTCGTGGGAAGGGGCTGGGGTGTGTGATGTCTTGAAGAACCTGTGTAGCCTGCACTGCTAGCAGAAGTAACAGGATGGAAATACTGAGATGTGCAGGCCCGTGTTGCAAGTAAAAGTAGCTTCATGCTTGCTTTGGCTGCTGTAGTTGTTGGCTGATTTGACAATTGCTCAAACCTTGTCTGAATTAATACAGTCCTGTTGGAAAAGCATCTTTTCCTCTTGTTTTGGCCTTCGGGCCCTTTTAAACAGCCTCCGGAGCAGATAAATTTGGGATGCTGTTTTCCTGTTGTAGTATGGACTGTGAAAATAGAGGCTTTGAAACAATGTAGCATGTTTAGTTTTATAACCATTGTACCAATAGACATGTCTATAGCAGTAACGTTAATTGCAGTAATTCAAATTCAAGCCGTTTCTAAAGACATTTACTTTGCATGCTTTTCATATAACAGTCCTAAAAAGACGATAGAAAATTTACTCACACTTGTTGTTCTGCAGCCAAACACGAGGCAGTAGCGTGAAAAATTCTGAATAATCATGCCAGTAAATGGTGAAATATGTCCCTAAATAATTGATCCTGCCGGAATAATTGCATGAAACTTATGTCTGTATCATCTCAGTGAGGTTTAAACATGCACAGTAAAGCAAATGTAATGTCTTTAGACATTTCGGTGTGGATGACAACTCTGCAAAAAGCCTTTGCTTCGTGGTTAAAAAGTGGCATCGTCATCGGACAGAGTTAAGTCATAACGCCGTTTAACAAATTTTGGCGTCTTCATAAGCGCATTCTATATATAACGTCTATTTAAATTGTTCAGATGAGCGAATCACGAGGTTTTCTTGCATGATTAGCATTTTAATTGTTTGGTCAGACGGTTCATATATTGATCTATATATTCACGTTCATAAATCGGGGATTAAACGTGGAATTTATCTTTTGTATGCTAAATATGTAAACAATATGTGCACAGTACCTATAACTGCGCTTTACATTTTGCAAGATTGACATGCTAAATGGCTAACTGACCCGGTTTACTCTCATCTTAACAAAATTGATAAGAGTTCCTTGCGTTTACGGACGACATGTATCTGTTTAATCAACTCGACATGTATACCGGTTTAGTCCTTTCGTTCACGAATGAGAGCTCTCGATCTCTGAGACTCATATGAAACTCGCTCATTGTGGATGACAACTCTGAAAAATTCTTCATGAATGAGTGTAAACCGAGAACGATTCGTTCGCCTAGAAGATTCATTCGAAAAAACGATTCTTTCACGAACGACATGCCACTACAACAACGCACGGTCTTCGCCGCTAGTGGAGGCAGCATCGAACTGCGACACGGCAGAAAAAGCGAGAGAGGTTTACTGCGGGGAGAACTGGAGCACGGCTGCGATCCAGCATTATAATAGAGCCCGGTCCTGGCGAGAAAATCGTGTTGCCGAGTGAGGCGAGCTCAAGGATTTGCACGAGCTTTTGGCCACAACGTGTGGCTTGGCGAGAAGAGCAGCTGACCGATGACGCTTGTTGGTGTTCGGCGGATAGATATCTTCGTCGGAAGGAAGATTGGGCCTGTGATAAGATGACGGACAGCGCGAACCGAATGCTGACAGAGCGAACCGAATGCTGACAGAGCGAACCGAATGCTGACAGAGCGAACCGAATGCTGACAGAGCGAACCGAATGCTGACAGAGCGAACCGAATGCTGACAGACGGTCTATGCCGAAAAACTGTCGTGGGACAGGAGGTAGGAAGACTGGATATATATACGCGTGCGTGCTATAAGATGATTAGCTAAACGAGATGCACCTGTACCAAATTGGATGATTATCTGATCGTGCTTCTCCCGAACTTTGTTAATAAAACCACATATAGACAGCAGTTACAATATGTTTTGCATATCTTGATTTGATCAGTGTCTACAGTGTGTGCATGCCGTATGTGTGTGTAGGTTAGGCTCCGCATGTCTCCAGTAAGAAATAGTCTGCCTCTATGGCCCTCCAGTCTGTCAGCTTAAAGTTCCTGCAGGACATCCCAAGTGTTCAGGTAAACCTGAGCTTCAGTCAGCCAGTTGAAGTAGCATCATTGGGTTTCCTAAAGCCTTGGGATATCCTAAAGCCAGGTGTTATAACAAGTTTAGTTCTCATATTTATGTTAGTTATTTAATGCCATATTGATTTATAGTTTACAGGAAGTGCTTTTAATTAATGTCTTTCGATATTAAAAACAGTTTTAATTTATCTCACACAAAAACCAAAAGGCTAAAAGACACTAATTCTTTTGATGAGTTTTCTCTTTTCACAGTTCCATGTGCACCAGATTCCTCATCATTATCTCGACTCTGAAGTGAAGACAAATGGCTGATCACATGCACAGCGAGCTCAATGACAGACGCAGTTTCTCTCTGTATTGTTGTTTTCTCTGCACCAGTGGAACGATCACTAAGCAGGATCATTTATGCTAATAAAGCAACAGTGATTAATACACACAGACTGACCCTCAGAGAAGCCACAGCTGTTTCAGCCAGACTGTGTGCTTGTGCTGAGAGTTAGTACGGGGATGTGGGAGCGTGTGTGTTGACTCGTTACCAGCTGTGGGTTTGTTTTCTCTTTGTGTATTTCACTCAGTGTTGGACTGTAATTCTGGAGTATTTAATGTGGGGCTGTCAGTCAATTAAAATATGTAATCACAATTAATCTCATAATGTTCATAGATGACAAATTCATTGCTTTTTAAGGAAAGTTAAATAAATTATAGGCCTTTGTGTAACTAAGGAATTTGAGTGGATGAGATGATTTCTCGAACAGTCGTCTCACAACAAACATGTTCTCAAACTTAATCAAAACACAGGAAATGGAAACAGGGAACTCATGGGTGATATTTCACATGATGAGCTTTGAACTTACATTTCTAATTTACTTTACTTTTGATAAACATTTGACTAGTATGAAGTTAGTTTGTAATCACTTGCATTTCTTAACACATTAACTATGGCCACCCTTTTGAATTGCTAATACAACACTTCTAAAAGTATGTATATGTTGGAAGAAACAGTTCTTAAAGCCATTCTAACTATTTATATATTTTAATGACTTTATTTCTATATCTGTTATGCATTTGCTCTTGGATTAGATTTACGATTAAATCCCACATTTGTTCTACATTTTTTATCTAAATAGGATTATAAGTGTAAAAAGCAGAACAGCAGAAAAGCAATGCCTTTACTTCTGACAGAGGTAACCATGATCTGAGTTTAAGAGATTGATGGATTATTTACATGCATCTAACTCAATATGTTGTTTATCATCTAGCATTATGTCAGATCTTCATTTATAACCATCTTTTTTTATTTTCCTTTTTTTTTTTTTTTTTGCCAGTCAGTTACATGTACATTTTATTGCTTTTCAGTGAATTATGATCTGTGTTCTTGCATCTTTTTAAATGCATTTGCCTTTGCGAGAATTGATCTTTAACAGTCTGATAAATGAGTCAGTCATCAGACAGCAGTGTACATCATAAATAACCAATAAACAAAACGCAGCGTGCAGTCTCAGAAAGTTAGAAGCCATGTGACATAAACACTCGTTGTACTTTTATACAGGGTGTCACCAACCTCTGCCATTATTTTCCCAGCCCTCTACCAGTTTAATCTTCCCCCTGGCGCCCTGCACTTAAATTTCAGATTGAGTAAGTCCAGAAGCCGGCAAAAGGCATACAAACTTGGAGATGAATTCAGGATTTATGGAGATTATATTTCAGGGCCCATGACAGTCAAGGATGTTAAAGAGCATTTAATCTATACAGGTCCCTCTCTTACCCTCTCTCTTCGTTCTTACGCTCATCTTTACAGCCGGCTGTTCAGGAATCCATCAGTATTTTCATGGCCCATGCTCACACGAGTCTCAAGCAGGTTAGCGAGCGGTACTGCCGCAATGAGAGGAGGCACTACTACAGCACGCCCAAGAACTTCGTGGAGCAGCGGAGACTTTACGAAAGTCTGCTTGGAAAGAGAGAGAAAGAGAGAACTGAGTCTGAGACAAGGCAGGCTTCAGTCTGGCCTTCAGAAACTCAAGACGACTGCCTCTCAGGTGTGTAGAGCTCGTCGGCACCACAGAGTTTGTAGCCAGCCAGTGTAGGCTCCTCAAGGCTGGAGACGTGGAATTGCGAAGGAATGTAGTTACTGGTAGTTAACATGCCCAAGATCAATCACCGAAGGCTGACTCATAAACCTTGAGTCTGATAGTGTGATGATTGCTTGTCTTTGTGATATAGGGTTTAGTATTGAAATGTTGCAGACTTTTATCTGGTAATGGGATCTAGATTTAAGCAAGTCTTAAAAAGCTGTTTATGAGGTCTTGGTGCTCATAAACTTTGCTCATGAGATTAAATTTGATCATTAAATTTTGCGTTAAATGAAAGTGCTGTAAAAGAAATTTGTGAAATTTTAGCTTCAAAAGTTTTTGCCACATTAAAAAATAAAATAAAATGCATACATTCAAAAAAATATGTATATTAATATGTATAATAATATTTAAAGTGTTTTAATCAGTGGTCTCGCACTTTTGGGCCCCACTATATGTTTTGTGTTGTAAATACACTAACATTCACAAGTTTGGATACAGTAGAGAAGATCAAAATTATAGAACAATTTATACTTATTTTTATTTATTTTTTCTGAAATATTGTTAATCTTCATCGCTCAAAAAGTTTAGCATCAGACCCAAATATATTAAACTTTTTGATGAAAAAGTTTCAGCTCTAAAGTACATTTTGGACCAGTTCTCCTCTCTTCACTCAACATGCTACTCAGCAAATGTGAGCTTTTAAACTTAAAATGTTATTTTCTGTTCTATGTGTGATTCAAAAATTGCCATCCGTTCGTCGTGACCATTCATATAATACTCCATGAAAATATAAAGAAGAATCTCATAGTCATAGGCTGACAGGATTGGGACAGGCTCCTGCAAAGCCTAACAGCTCAGTTTGAGAGGGCGGCGGCTGAGAAACTGCGCTGCCAGGAGGAAGTGACACGTACTAGCCGGACCACTGAGTTGGCCAATCGGCTGGTGGGAGGCCTGCAGGTACTGGGCGGCTGTGAGAGGAGAGGGTCTGGGTTTAGGGAAGCGCACTAACAGACCTATTCTCAACATGAGTTTGGCTTCATTCAAAGGGGAGGTGGCCATGGCTTAAATGTTTGGCCAGACGATCAGATTGAGCACTCAGAAGGGAAGGGGTGCAGCACGGCAAATGCACCATTGGTCTGGGCAAGGGGCTAGATGGCTGTAGGCCAGTTCGGGACAGTGAAACAAGAAGGGCATTTATTCATCTGCTATCTGTTTTCCTGAATGAGGCGATCAGGATAAACGGTTTATGAGAGATGAGCTGGACTGGTGTGTACATGTCCAACTTAAAAAAAACAACAACCTTTTTTCACTCCCTGTGACATTAATCATTGAATCAACCCTGTGAGATTTTGTAAAATCTTTACTGCTGTTAATGCAAAAAAAAATAAAAATAATAATAATAACAATGCACTGATTTTTTTGTTGTTGTTGGTGGTGGTGGTGATTTTTTTGCACTTTTATTTAAAGCGTTCGACTTTCTTATTCAGAGGAATTAATAGTTCTACAGTGGAACAGCTTGACTTTTAAACATATCAAGACAAATGATTTGTCTTTATGCTATTGACCTGGAAGCAATAGTGTTTAGACTAATAAATCAGCCCATCTATATGTAATCATTAACTTACCTCAAAGCCTTAACAGCTGTTGGAAATTAAAAACGCTTCACCCAGGACTGAGTGATATTCCAAGCAATCCATAATGCATTAGGCTAAAATTATAGTGATTTTTAACTGTCGGAGAATTTATTATGCGACATGTTCTAGAAGCTCGGCCCCTGCAAAGGCAATGTCAGATGAGATTTATCGTTTCAGGAGCATCTCTGCGATATTATTGAAGTCTTAAATGAGTGCTAAATTGATGCTGAGTGAAAATGTAACTAAACTTTCAAAGCCAGTTCAGGTGAATTGTGACTGTATACATTATCGCTCATGTTCTGTCTGTGTTTATGATCAATTGTAATTGATCAATATGTATTCCTGTGATGGCAAAGATGAATTACCAGCAATCATTACTCCAGTCGTCAATGTCACATGATCTTTCAGAAATCATTCTGCTGATTTTACTTCTCAAGAAACATTTCTTATTATTAATGTAAAAAATTGTGCTGCCTGATGTTTTTGTGGAAACTGTGATAGGCTTCATGTTCCTTTTATGAATATAAACCTCTTTACTTTCACTTTTTCCCAATTTATTGCATCCTTGCAGAATAAAATATATATTTTTTACAATTTATTTCCCAAAAATAAATAAATAAATAAAATAAAAAAATAGCACTGCTTGGGATTGATATCCACCATTTAGAAATCATGGTCATGTTTGTTAAACTGCCTTTTTATATTGAAATACAATTACTGTAATACAGTATTTATATTGTAATACATTAAAATTACTGTATACGTTTAAGGAAAATTTATCGGATCGTGATAAAAATAAGAAATGAAATAGAAAATGTTTTTGTACACTAAAGCCACACTTCAGGTGTCTTAAATTTAAATGTATGCATTTAGCAGACGCTATCCAAAGCAACTTATAGTGCATTCAGGCTATCAATTTTTACCTATCATGTGTTCCCGGGGAATCAAACCCCCAACATTGCACTTAATAATGCAATGCTCTACCAATTGATCTACAGGAAAAATAACAGATGTCTTAATTTAATTGCATTAGACACAAAATACCAAACTTAGTGAAGGCAAGCAAATTATGCTTAAGCTTTTCTAAACTTCAGGGGCATTCACAGATATTTAAGTATGTGAAGTTCAGTAAGTCCCAATCATTCTCTCACTGTAGGCAGAAAATGTGCACTGGTCAGAGGGCCAGCTGCAGCTGGAGTGTGTGGTGATGTGCTACTTTCGTGTCTTATGCTGGATACTTCACACCGCCTTACTGTCACCAACTTCTTAATGACATGACATACTCATTACTTTCCTACAAAAAAAAAAAAAAACAACAACCCCAAACTGCACACTATTTCCATCATTATTTGAATGATAGCTGTTATGCATTTATTTTTTGTTTCTTAGTCACACAATATCATTAAATACACATTATATATAATATTATGGCTTTTGCCAACTATTGTTTCACTTGTCAAGGTTAAGAGTGTTTTGGATCATTGTTTCTTCCTGAGCTGTCTACTATAAAATCCTGTAACTGTACTACTGTGTCTGCACTCCAGTGGAGCGTTGAATTGAATAGCATCACTGTCTGTCTTCCTCTCCTCACACCTCGCGATCCAGACCCCTATCCTGCTGACAGACGGTCTGGACCCTGTATATGCTGACTGACCAGGCCACCATGGCAGGCAGGCAGTACCAGGGCCTGCCAGCTGATCGGCTGTCTGTTGAATATCCAGCCATCCTGATGACCAGCCATCGCTGGCTTCAGATTGTGGATCCTCAGCAGCAGGCCAGCAAGTTTAGATTGGTCAAAGATTATCTATATGAAATAATATAAAGAAATTGAATGCAATGAGTTGAGTTGATTTGTCTTGTCCTGGACTTCACATGTTATCATACAGGTCTCTGGATGTTATTGAGAAGGCTTGGGCCACTGATGAGGTAGTCCTGATTGAAAACATGAAGGAGTGAGTGACTCAACTTTAAAGAAAGGAAGGCAAGTTTAACCCCTCTGTCATTTTTTGCTTATTTTATACCAGTGATTCTCTCACTGTAGTAAAAATAAAATAAATACTTAATACTCTGAAAAATACTTTTGTTCTGTAGCGGATTTTAGAAAAAAATATGGGAATCTTTACTGAGCTCTAAAGAGCCACATTTTTATTTATTTTTTTGCTCTGTGCAGTGTGAAAACTTGAATGGAAGATGAATTAGGGTTGTCTGATTTGAATAGAGGTGAAGGCAGCGGTATTGATTCTGCACTCACAGAAGCTGATAAATGTGCATTTGTTTGCTCTTTTTCTTTATGTGTGTTGAATACAGAATGTGGATCAGTTTCAAGCAGCCAGAGTGTTGTTTTAATCCTGAGGCTACTATATATACATATATTATAATCTAATTATTTTATCATTATAAATAATAATCACATTTATTTTTTTATATATAATAATTTTACTCAATGAATTAGTGAAATTTTTCAGATTTCTTAAAGGGATGATTCACTTTCAAATAAAATGTTGATATGTCTCATCTTACCTCAAGGGCATCCAAGATGTAGGTGTCTTTGTTTCCACAACAGGAAGCACGCGCGCCGTCAGATCAGTTGGACGTGGTTGTGTACAAGAGGTAAAAATTATATAAATACTTTTCATTTTCTTACACAAACCTGCTCGTTTCGTGTCTTAGGTCATCAATGTGTACTTACGATGAGGAATTGTTTAATTTGGACTTCTCTGTTCATGCTCTTTGAGGTGGTGACAATAGACCTCCATTATATGAGTCACAGACAAGAACGGTTTGACCTAAAGATATCAAAATGGGAACTACTGCGGAAACAAAGACACCTACATCTTGGATGTCCTTGAGGTAAGCTGGAACATACCAAAATTTAATTGGAACGTGAACTATCCCTTTGATAAATGTCTATGAATTTGGGTTACTTGATGAAGTGTACATGAACTGTAGAAAATATTAGCTTCACATTATTACATATTATTACACATTACATATTATTGCCCTTTTGTTGGTTTTGATTAATTCTTTTGTCCTAATTTTTAAGTAGATTTAGATTTAAAAAATCTGTTAAATAACTAAATGTAAATGTAGTATTCTTTAACAGAATGAATTAAATAATCAGTGCATATTTTCAGGAATTTATAGGATGTGTAAATAGATGCAAAACCTCATCTGTTTTCCTTGTTTTTCAACACCCGGAGTTATTCATTTCTCAGCTCGTATTTATCCCTTTCTAGTCTTTTGTCCTTGTAGCATTGTACCACGGGGACACCTACAATCCCCCTCTCTTGACTCATAACGGTGGCCGATTGTTTAATTTGATTACAAGTTTATTCCAGCGCCTGTCCCACGCACCGGTCCATTCATGTGATTAATCCGGCCCGGCCACGGGTGCCATGATGGATCTGGTGCGGCTTCTCGGCTGAAGTTCATTAATAATTGGAATGTTGCAGAGTGTGAAGTAATGAATACTAATTATTCCTTTCATGTCTGATGGAGGAGCATGAGCCAATCCATCAGCTGGGACTTTAATTTGGTGAAGTAATGGTTCTATCAATAGTAAATTAATTCCGTCGTTTAAAGATATAGAGCTGGAGTGGACCTCAGCCCTGGTGGAACCTTTGGCATTAGAGTTGTTGCCGCTTGCTGACATGCACAGGGTAATTAGAGAAAAATGAAAAGGTGCCACTTTGGCCAGCCAGGCCTGATTTAATTGCAATGCAGATTGGGATAAATATTGGCTGCTGGGAAAATCGTCTTCCAGTTTTATTTAACGCCTTTGCCTGTGGTGGCTATTGGGAGCATCTGTCATCCTTTTCTGTTTGCTTCAATTAGACATGTTGGTGAATCTAGTGTCTAGTACGGGTGGAATGTAGATGGCAAGCTTTTTTCCGCAGAGTGCTGTTTAGTACCAGCTTAGAGTAGTCTCATTCTGAATTCATAGCACAGTGTGGTGTTTCCACAAGCACATCAGACTGGGTGGTAATGAGTGTGAGTTTAACAGAGGTTTCCTTTTCCTTCTACACACTAAGCATCCAACCCTCACTTTCCCCCTGAGCTGCAGGCCCAGACCACACTTGGCCAGGAGAAACATCTACTGGGACAGACGGTCATGCATGAAAGGCCTAAGCTGGAGAGGATGAAGGTCAGTTACAAATTTCATATAATCATTTATGTTGACCTAACATTGTCCATTTTGATTGCTTCAGTTGGAATTGAGCACCCAGCAGAAGTGTCAAATTGAGCTGAAGAGACTAGAGAATGAGCTGCTGAGCAAGCAGAAGGAAACTTTCTGCCAGATACAGCCTTAGTGGAACAGCTAGAATATACCAAGAATACACCCAGACACATCCACAACAAGGTATGGTACAAACTGTCCATTTACGATGAACTCAAAATCAATATTTAAAACTGATATGAAAAAATAATAAACAAGAAAATGTAATTACAAAACTTTAGAAAAGTATATAATAGTTATGTACATTCTTCTAAGACTAAGTATGTCATGATTCTGCCTTCATGTCCTGACTGTCCTCTAGTCTTGAGGCAGGATCATGACAGACCCGTGTTTTGTGTACAAGCACATGGCCTTGTCTTTGGGCCATGTGCTTGTGTTGTCTCGTTCCCTTGACCCGCCCCCCTTGTTATCCTAGTTGTCGTGATTGCCTTACCTGTGCCACCTGTTGTTGATTAGTTTTCCTATTTATGTCCCCTAGTGTGCTCTGTCTTTTGTCGGTTCATTGTTTCTACAGATGTGTTCCTTAATGTTAGCTTGTGAGATATTGTATCATTGTCACCCCTTGAAGAAGTCGTTGTTTTACCCGTGAGTGTTTGTTTGTAGTTAGTGTACTCGTGTTTAGAGTCTTTGTTTATCATGTTTACCCAGTTTTGTTAAGTCATGTATTCTCTGCCCTAGTCGTTGTTTTCACCCTCGTGGGTTTTGTTTTCCCCTTTTGTGTATAATAAATCCTGTGTTTTGTGCATTCCTGTCTGCAATTGAGTTCATCCCTACCCTCCACATGACAAAGTATCTGTAAATCTCAATGACTGTGTTTACATAGGCTGTTACAGTGTGAGAGCACAAGATAAAGACCCATTAGGCACGGGATCTCTACCAGCCTGCTTCACCATTAAAAAGCTCCACAACACTAACTCCATGTACCAATAATCCCTCAAGGTAATACACAACACTGGATAAAGTGAAAATGTCCAGTTGTTACCCTAAATATTTAGTGCACTGTACATGCATTACAGTTCAAAAGGTTTGGGGTCATGTAATGTGAAAAATCTCTTATGCTCACCAACGCCACATTTCCAAAAATGCAATAAATGGAGTAATATTGTAACAGGGTTTCGGCAGGTCCTTAAAAAGTCTTAAACTTAGTTGTATCAAATTTAAGGCCATACAAAGAAATGCTTATTTATTTCAAGAAATCTTAAACTTGGTGACAAGAATTGAAAAGAAAAACTTTAAAAGGCTATGATTCGCTGATCTATTATAGATCAGTGCTATGATTTTAATAAATTAATTGGAGCACTGCACATTTCAAAGTCAGGTACTGCAATGCCTTGTTGTGGTTACCAGAGAAACTGCTATTTTCCAAAAGCTGTCAGATAATTCATTAGCATTTTCAATAAATCTATCTGCTGTTTTTGTTTAAACCAAAGTGAAAATCCATGTGCAGCAAAGATGCAGTTGTAAATGTGTACCAGTGGCTCGTCATGAAGCCAATGTTATTGCATTATAAAAAACATTAAGACACTAAAGTATATTTGTTATTTATTTCATGTAATAATTGATTGATAATAATTGAAGTAATAATTGTTGACTCTTCCCTTTTCTTAAAAAAAAGTTTAAATGTTAAAATGTGAAGTTTATGATTTTATTAAAACAATATTATTTTGTGAAAACATGTATCATAAGCACAAATGCTATTTTGGGGATTTCCGTTTTTCATTTTCCTACCTAATTTTGAATGCCTGCCTATACTAATACTACAGTGTAAGCTCAGAAAGTTTGGTATAATTTCAAAGGAAACCCTTTGAAATTACATAAAACACTGTTGAAATTGATAAAAATGACAATATATGCTGTCTGTGTTATAATAAATAGGGAAAAAAACAAGGCGCTTTTTTATTTTATTTGTGTAAACTGAAGTTTGAAATGTTATAACTCAGGCATTGAAGGGGCTGGCAACTTCAGACAAATGTCTTGTGATTCTTCCAACTGTCTGCTATTAGAGGAAAACAGAAATTTCTTTCTATCCTAATCTATGCAAAAGTTATTCTATTCCAACTGAAGGAAGGAATAATAGCATTTTTGTATAAAATTTTTGTCTAAATAAGTATGAAGTCATCTTTTGCACACTTGCAGTATGGAATAATGTGATCTCTGTATATTATTTGACAGAAAACACTCAGAAGTTACATAAAAAGCTGCTGTTTGTGACAAATAGTATTATTTATGTTGTTTCACATATGATGAACCATCTCAATACATTGTGCTTTTTTTGTGTGTGGGTTTTCTGAACAGTCTTTGAAAGAAAATAATTCATATTTCACAATAGCAGCATGCATAAAATTATAAAAAATATCTGGTCTATCACAATCTAAAATAGAATCCACAATCTCCAGATTCATATCGTTTCATTTATGTCTATTCTGCATCGTGTAGAGATTGAGAGACCTCGCCGTCTCTTTCATATTTCATATTTTGATTTTTTATCAGCGTGTATTTTGGTTTCGGTTTCTATATAACGTAAACAAGCTCCCCGAAGCTTTTGCGCGAACTTCGGAGCGTCAGCAAACTAATTTATGTTTATTCCCCCAGTACTGTACGGATTACTGTACATTCACTGAGATGCGGTCGAACACTGCACAGTTATGAAAATAAACATATTAGCTTATTGCTAGCGAAGCTTCCAAGCCTCAGAATAAAGAATCAAATGTATGAAAGCGAGTAGCACGCGTATAGGCTTACCAGATGCGCGTCCTGACCTCTCCACGGCGAAGGTGGCCACCCAGAACTTGTTTTATGAATATTATGCATTATAAATCCGTAGCGTCGGCCATTAGTAGTTTTTTCCTCGCGTGTCCTTTGTTTAGAAGCAGCCAAAGACTCAGTTTCCCAGAGACCATTGCGTCTCCACAAGCGGAAAAGAGTGGGCAGTCGCTGTCCAGTTCCAGCACCCCCGCGGTGCTGAATTCACACCTTCGATTGGAGGAACGACTTGTGAATGACAGCCATCATGACAAATAGCGCTTCACAAAAGAGGTCAGACGTCTATACCAGAAGAAAGGCTTTTAGACCCATCAATATGAGTAAGAGATCTTGTCAATCATACAGCTCTTGGAGCGCTTTTGCGCACTTGTACAAAACGCTTTATATCTCAGCAATGGAAGCACGCAGAAACGTAAAAATGGTCTTGTTTGAAAGAAGAGATTCTAATCTAAAAGATTATATCGAGTATATAGGTATGCGTGGCTGTTTGCGGCTGACTGAAGCGGTGCAAAATGTATAAATAATAAGGTGAGAAATTTTACATCGCGATTCTGTTGAAGATCATTCGATCTGTGATTGTCACACAATAAAATGATCTACATCATCAGATTCCTGAGAATGAGAGCTTTCTTGTGATATATGACTTGACTGTTTTGTGAAAAATATTTTAAATACACATTCTTACGAAAACGTATTCGCAATCGTTAGATGGAAATTTATGGGGGGGGAAAATATATTTCTTAGCTTAATTTGACTACTTTATGTATCATAAAACCCCAATTAATGGTATTCTTTGTAAAGAAAACACTCTAAGCTTTCAAATGAACCCATATTTGGGCAAATGCCATATAAGGAAGGATATGCAAATGAGACACAAACATGTGGCATGCTATTTTCGGACCCGGTACCGGGTCTGCAGAGTTTAAGTTAATTGTACATTTTCATTTTACAACTGAATATGTTATCACAGACATAGCCCTATGACACATTTTATTTGTGAAGGTCTTTGATTCAATTAGATTTTTAAAAATCCTGCAGATACTCTGTGTAAAATATTACAATTTAAAATGTATTTCACAGTACAAAACAACAACATAGTCCCAATAACATAAACATATTAAAATTAATTTCACATTTCGGTATACCGTTGGGCAAAATTCATTAGCTTTCCCATTCATCTCAATGACAGTCATAGAAATGCTGAATCTTTGCTTGACTAGTGATAAGTTTCAAAAAACATTTTTAGATGATACCTCTATATATTAGAGACAGGGAAATACCAGTAGGCTGGTCATATAAATCCATTACACACAGAACACACTGCATATGCTCCACTATTTAGTTCTAAGCAACATGTTTACTTTGTTTCCAAATAAAGTTGTTTTTTTCAAATCATAAACTGTATTTTACATTTAAGGCCTTCAGCAAAGTGTTCCTTAAAGCGATTGTGAGAGCTCCATGTGATGAAGGTGTGTCAGTGCGTGTTTTTTCTCTCATTGAGGCCATCACCCACACTGCCCTTCAGTGCACCTGCCAGGGGCTCTTCCAGAGGGACCTTCCTCACCCACACTGCCCTCCAGGTGAGTGGGATGGGATCCCGGCAGAATAGAAATGCCTCCCATCCACCCAACACCACCTCCTTCCTCCTCCTGCAGTTTGTCATTCACAACAATCACACCACTTTTCTATCCTTACATTAAGTTCCATTAGGCCCTGTCAGTG
Source organism: Carassius auratus (assembly GCF_003368295.1). Taxonomy (NCBI): domain Eukaryota; kingdom Metazoa; phylum Chordata; class Actinopteri; order Cypriniformes; family Cyprinidae; genus Carassius; species Carassius auratus. Next base: position 15,092,001 of record NC_039283.1, read on the forward strand.
GATTTAGGTCCGTTTCCTATTGATTAACTCTCACAGCCCGGGCAGCCCCTCTCCCTCAACTGGTCAGCTCTGACAGGAGGGTGGGCTGCAGTAGCAGAATGCAAATACTTGTCGGGACTGCACCTGTTTTCCCTGCTGCTGTCTGTCTCCACTGCCTGTCCTTCACACGTCCACATCAAACAGAGTAAAGCTGTTCTGAGACCTGCTTTGTCCTTCTCTGATGGATGGAGACATCAGTATTCAACAGACCGGAGGTCTAATGTCCTCCTTTATTTGCATCTGTGTTTTATTTAGATTCTTCTGATGAGGGGCTACATTGAGGCTCAGGATCTGGAACTTCTGTTGTGATTTCCTGAGGTTTTTCAGAGCAGTCCCGCCAGCTTTCTGTCTCCACAGGCCACAGTGTCATTAGGGTAAGAACTCACGCTCTTTCCTGTGTTTTCATATGTCATTTAGCATTGCCATTTAGAAAATTATCAATCTGAAGCACCTTTTCAACCTCTAAATAAGTCAACCCATCTAGCCCATGTGTGTTCCAACTTTGAAATGTGACCAAATATACAGTATGTGACGCTTTTCTTAAAAAATAAAAGCAGTTACAGTTATACAGTGAAATTATAAAAAACAGTGTGTTTTCACCTTAATTAATATGCCTCTTATCTGGAAAATAATAGTTTTCTTAGTTTACAATAATTTGACAAAATAAATAAATAAATAAATAAATAAATATATATATATATATATATATATATATATATATATATATATATATATATATATATATATATATATATAGAAATGTAGACATTCTTAAAACTACAAACTTATATTTAGTTGTAAATTAAACTTGATGAATGTTAACAATATTTATTTATAATCAAAGTTCATCTTAACATATTAACTTCGACATCCCTTGAAAACAGTTTATATGTGTATATGTATATGTGTGTGTGTATACAATATATATATATATATATATATATATATATATATATATATATATATATATATATAAGTGCACCAAATTGCCAAAGAAGTTCACCCAGTTATTCTGTTATCAAATATTTACATAAGAGAATGTCTCCCTCGGGACCGGAAGATTAAAAAAAAACCTCCAGAGACTCATCATTCACAGAGCATTTCGGCCTGACAGGATGACCTATGCTCTCTGGTAATAAGAATTCTTCAGAGAACCATCACAACACAACCAATATTTACTTAAAATCAGCTTTTGTTTTCTGGTTTTGAAATACTAATATTTTAATCTTTAAACGTCTTTTTAAACCAGAAGTTTTACTGAGAACAGTTTGTGCCAAGTATATAGATGTCGGTCGGATGGAATTTGAAAAGTGTTTTGAGGAGTGCATCAGGAGGGATCTCCTCTCACAGGCGGAGGGCACCATAGTCCATCCCCGCCCAGAGCTGTGGAAGTTATGGGTGTGGCCCCTGAGGGGGCACAACTCGTAGCTTCCGGTCTCCTAACCGAGGTTGTTGAGACCATCCTCCAATCCAGAGCTCCCTCTATGAGCAAACTGAATGCCTTGAGGTGGAAACTTTTCACTTCTTGGTGCGGAAACCGCCAGTTCGACCCAGTTAACCGCCCGATTGGTACAGTGCTGGAGTTCCTGCAGGCCGTTTCTCCACAGGGTTGACCCACTCCACCCTGAAGGTCTATATGGTGGCCATTGCTGCCTACCACGCCCCTCTCGGTGGTCAGTCAGTGGGCAGACACCCCCTTGTTACACGTTTCCTCCGCAGTGCTCTGAGGCTGAGGCCTCCAATACATTCTCGTGTCCCCAAGTGGGACCTGGCCGTGGTGTTAGAAGCTCTCTGCAGGCCGCCCTTCGAGCCTATTGAGGAGATCTCCGATCACCTTCTCTCTATTAAAACTGTCTTCTTGTTGGCGATTTCTTCTCTCAAGAGAGTTGGGGACCTGCAGGCCCTCTCTGTGAACCCTTCTTATATAGACTTTGTGCCCGGTCTGGCTAAAGCTTTCCTTTACCCTCGTGCGGGTTATGTCCCCAAGGTTCCCTCCTCTACACCACGGCCTGTCGTACTCCAGGCCTTCAGTCCTCCTGCTTCAGGGAGCCAGACCAGAAGAAGCTTAATTGTATGTGTCCAGTGCGAGCATTGGACACATACGTCCACAGAGCTGCCCTGTGGGGAAGGGCGGACCAGTTGTTTGTCTGTTATGGTCCCCCTAAGAGAGGTCTTTCTGCTACTAAACAGACCCTCAGCCGGTGGATAGTAGATGCTATTTCTCTTGCATACGAGTCCTCTGACCTCCCCTCTCCCCTGGGGGTCAAGGCTCAAACCACTAGAAGTGTGGCGGCCTCCAAGGCCTTCCTAGCAGGTGTCTCTATGCGTGACATCTGCGAGGCTGCGGGGTGGTCCACACCCTTGACCTTTGTAAGGTTTTACGGTCTAGATTTACGAGCCGCTCCAGGCCCCTCTGTTCTCTCGTCCTAGCTGTGCAGTTTCCCACACTGGCAGAGATTTGTAAGTCTGGCGGCGTGGGCATTCTCGTTCGCCAATCGTTCTCAACGCAGCTCGAGTTCCTTCGAGGAACGTCTAAGGTTACGTATGTAACCCTGGTTCCTCGAAGGAACGAGACGCTGCGTCACAGGGCCACACTTCCAGCATCTCTGGCCAGCGCTTGCTTCATCCTTTGAGGCTGGTGCCGGCTGTGCCTCTCCAGCTTTTATGCTACCTGATGTCACCTGCCTATGATGTCTCGCCCATCCATTGGTCTGATTACACACATGATTCAGAGACGTCACGCTGGGGGCGTTCCCCAATCGTTCTCGACGCAGCGTCTCGTTCCTTCGAGGAACCAGGGTTACATACGTAACCTTAGACGATATTCTGCTTAATACTAAATACTAATACTAAATAAATTATTTTTATTACTCACTGTCATGTCTTTTCTGTATAATGTGTTGTATAATTTCATCAAACAAGACCATGTTTTTCCTTTGGCAGCATTACTTCATTCACAACCAATTATGGCAGCTCTAGATATCCCCCCTCCCCTCCAAAAATGAATGTCCTTCATTATGTTAACCAAACAGTAACCTGTATGTGCGTACACTGAGGATTCATTAGGCGGCAAATGGAGCATCACACTAAATGTAATTACACGTGTTGTGCGTGACACCTTACAATGCTTTATAAGTGATCACTGCAATTAGAGCTGATGAAAGAAGCAATTTGCAAAACAATACAGGTACAAATGATGGTAAACCTCTAGCGTCTGTCAATGGTTATTAGACACACACTCACTTGTTCTTCTCTCCTTTAAAATTACACATAATTTGCTTTATTCTCAGGTCAGACTTAGGCCAAGCACAGCAGCATATCAGGAAGAGCTTGATCTTTGCTTAAATTATGAACATGAAGTGAGTTGAACACATGAAGTGAATTGTCTTTTTGTCTGGTGTGTAGAACAATTTCAAATGAAAAACTCGATATAGGATGCACCTATCACCCAGCATCAGTTCCTCAACTCATACTTGGGAGAAAATCCCTGCATCCAACATCTACCAGAAAGTTATTTTAGCAGTTTTCCCCATGTTTATTTCCCTCTGTCAGAACTTGCCAACCTGGCTGAAAATAATGCTGTAGGTATTAAACACAGGGCGCTGAGGGATCAGTTTGTGCTGGAGGTTTGACATTTTGGTGTGTCAATATGTGTGGCTCGAGTACCGTGGGAGGATCGGTGTTATCTGTTTGGAGAGATCATATATGGGCCGGGATAGGAGGCTCTGCCGTACATACCTCTAGGAGATCATCAAACCTAAGATGGTAAAGACTTTCAGAGCACTGCAATATACTGAAACACCACACTAAACATGTTTGATAAAAGCACTGTTAAATCAGATTTTGTTTCAAGACAGAATTCATGTACGGAAGTAGAATTTGAAGTTTGTTGTTCTTAACCAGAGCGCCTCTGCAAACTTTTAAAGACATACAATCAAGATACAATCCAACAATAACTGTTTTTATTGAAGAGTCCTTAACTTTTAGAATCACAAGAATTGGGTGTAATTAATTAACTATATAGGCACACCCATAATTGCAACAGCAAGAAATTAATGTAATGGTAAGATATTAACAGACAGGTCTTTTGCATTTCTTTTGTATTATTGATTTGATTTTGGGATGTTGCACTCAAAAGTAGAGGTAGATTAACGTGAGCTTGCAGGACAGGATTTAAGTGGACTAAATGATTGGAGAAGTCCTGTATCCATCATCAGAGAGACATTTGGTGCTGCACTTGATCAGTTATTATATTTTGATATTTTCATATGGATGATTAATTCACAAGATGATAAATAAAAACAAGCATTTACAAAATAGATAAAGTCAACATGAAATAAAATTTCACTCTAAGTATCAGATTAAGTAGTAATTGTGAGAAATACATTCTGAATTTCTTTTTTTTTTTTTTATTGTGTCCCAGTAGTAAAAATCTGGAAAAGCTTCAAATTCTGCAGACAGCATCATATCAATATGATTGTGACTATATGTTTGTCTGTGGACCTCACATATACACTGTACCTTTGAACAGATTGGGTTTGTACATGTAAATACTGCAGCTCTATGGGGCCATCTAGTGGTGAGGGTCTACATTACATGACACAATTTCCCTTGTGATACAAAACAGAAGCTCTATGTATTAGAATGTCTTTTGGTTCTCAAGACACGTTTGTTGTGTTCAGGCCAGGTGTATTCCTTGACATTATCTGTAATGCTAACATTTTGTCTTAAGTGTGTGTTTTCTGAAGTGATGTTTGTGAGGCGATTAAGGCTGTTTTCCTGCAGTGCTCCAGTGTTTCCTCACTGAGTCTCATTAGGCCCCAGGATGAGCAGCCATCAATCACAGAGTTTATATTTAGCCTCTCCACAGAGCTGCATCACTCTCCCAGTGTCCAGCACCAGCCCTGCTATCGATTACCACACACACCTTCATCCGTTACTGAGCAATACTGAGGTTTAGCTTGGTGAAATGTTACAATGCTGATCAGGTCAAAATATTGAGCAGAAGAACCCCATGGTCTCATATTTCTATCGCTTGATAGATCGTGTTGCAACTTGTCTTTTGTTTACCAGAGCAGATCTTTGACCACCATCCTCACCCTCTCCAGTATGAATCTCAAAAGACCGTGCTCTCATTAGAAGTGAAGCATCTCACCGTTACTCCATGATCTCTTTCTGCAGTTTGAAGGAGAGCTGTTCTTATTCCTGGATTTCCATTTGCTCTTGATCTGGACTACACTGGGTATCAAAGTATACGTGGATGAGAGATTGTCGTTGGAGAGCCCTGGTCTCTACAGCATGCACCCTACTGATGACCTCTTCAAAACTCACGATTCCAATCAACATATTGGTTACTGACTTCTTTAAAGTACTTTAAAGGTTCTCTACCAATTTCTACTAGTGATAATTGTCTTAAAATGGCTTTCCTACGTATATGGTTGCAAAACTGTTCTGGTTCTTTTTGGAGGTGTATTTACAGTGTATAGCCACTATTGATGCAGTTTTTCTTCTTCCTTGGTCAGGTGAAGAGTGTTCTAGATAAAATGCTGAAGAAGTTACCAGAGGAGGATAATCTTGCATAACTCATGTCTAAAACAGACCAGAGGTGCCCCCACATCCTAGTGTGCCTGCAGGAGTGAAGTTTCACATGGAGCTGGTGGAGTGTTGATTCAATAGGATGACTCAGGGACTGAGCATCCTGTGTGTTATTTTTCTAAGAAATTGTTCAGCACAATTACAGCACTATTGAAAAAGAGGCGCTGGCCGTGGTACTGGTGCTGTGACACTTTGATGTGAAAGTGAAAGTGAAGTGACATTGAGCCAATTGTGGTGACCCATACTCAGAATTTGTGCTCTGCATTTAACCCATCTGAAATGCACACACACACATAGCAGTGAACACACACACACACTGTGAGCACACATCCGGAGCAGTGGGCAGCCATTTATGCTGCGGCACCCGGGGAGCAGTTGGGGGTTCGATGCCTTGCAATTCCATCCGGCCCGAGACTAAAACTCACAACTCTTCGATTGGGAGTCCAACCCTCTAACCATTAGGCCACGACTTCCCTAAATGCCTTAGCAGAGGATGGTTGACAATCCACTTGTGTTTTTGTCACAAATGTCTAACTCAAGCTAGCGTTTGATGCATTGGTCTCTTGTTTTTCAGGAGTACAACCTTGAAATTAATCATTGGTAGGGTTCAGACAATGTAGCAGCTGATGTGCTGTCCCAGTGTGGGGTTGCTGATGAATGACGCGTTTTTTGTTGTTGTTTTTTTCATTATGGGGGTGTTACATCCGAGGAAGCATTTAATGTATTTTATAATTGTGCATGTGTGTGTGTTGGATGTGCATCTTTCTCCCTCATCACAAGAGAGGTGATCCAACCCCCAGTGTTCAATCTGGTGATGCCTGCAGTGATTGGATGATGACGGGAAGGAGCAGAAATAAGAAGTGGTGGATCTGTGGAACAAGCAGAGAGAGACTTCTTTCTGCCAGGGTTACTCTTCCTCCTGGTTCCCCATAGTCATTTGTTGTTTGATTTTAGTAGAGCTATTTCTGAGTAAGTGAACTTAGGACTTTGTTGTGTTCTTGATCACAGAGAGAACTGATGTTTTTTTACAAACGATTTGATTATTTTTGTTTGATGTTAACTAGTTTTTTTATTTATTTATTTATTTTTTTTTTTGTACTATGTTCTTTTTTTATTTAAGGGAATGTAGGGGGAGGGTGCCATTTTTTTATCATCTCCTTTTCTCCTGGTTATGGGCAGACAGGATTTTTGGATTATATTGTTATTTTGGCCTAGCTCTCCCCTGAAGTGTCTGTTCCCTCTATGTCTGTTAATACTTTCTTTGAGATTTGAGTTTCTATGTTGTTGGTGTTTTTTTTCTTTCTTTTTTTTCTTATCTTTTCAATTTAAAAAGACATTCATTTGAATTGGTGTCTGTGTTGACTCTGGGTCAGGAGGCTGGATTGTCCTGGTTCTCTCTGAGTTTTTCTTTTCTTTTTTTTTTGATATTTTTCTTAGTTTTTGTTACTGGCTCCCCAGCCCTAGATGGGAGGTTATGTAACACCTGTGAGAAAGTAAAGAGCACTGTTGCTAAAATCTGCCTCTTCTCACAATCTTATAGGGTGAACTGATTCTGTCCTCAAACATGGAGCTGCTCCAAATGGCTCTGTTCTATGACACCTACCCTTCAACCATAACAGCTTCATATAACTTCATCTGGAGCTTCCGTCTCAAAACACGCCAACCGTCTGCAAAGTGGCACTGTTTCTGTCTGTGTAAACAACCAACCAACTGTGCTCACAGAGGTTGACCTACATTAGTAGTAATGTGCTGATCGAAATATATATTTTGGTCTATGCATGGATGCACGATTAATTGAAATAAAAGCAAAATTGTAAATCGCAAATATATTTACAATGCATGTCATGTGAAGCTTTTGCACACAACCCTGTCATGATCCACGTTATATATATATCATATAAAATATAAAACCAATCATATTTTTCCCAAATAGTGCAGCCCTAGCTCTGCAGAACATCAGTATACTATAGAAAAGTTGCCATTATTGTCATAAGTTTCCGCCACTAGATAATTTTTTTTTTACTTTTTATTTCATAATCCTGACATTTTTATCAGAATTGAGAGTTCATATCTAAAACTTGCAATTCAGACTTTTTTTTTTTTTATCGGGATTGCAAGGCTTTTTTCTCTTGTGAGAAAACTTTATAGCTTGCAATTTTGACTTTATAACTCATATTGGCGTGTTATCAAGTCAGAATCGCAAAATATGAACTCACAATTCCCTCATTTTATTTTTTATTCAGTGGCAGAAACGGGCTTCCATACAATAGTGATGTTGTTATTATCTTAATTACATTGAAAGCTGGTTCTTGGCAGCCCAGTGTTTAATGAATGACATGATCTCCTCAGAGCCTCTACAATGAGACTCCCAGTAGATTATGAACCAGGTTCATGCTGATTTTCAAATGAGGTGTGTAGATAGATACTGTGATTCATCTCACGTCGTGACAGAAACCAAATAGTTATCATCTCTAAATGACATGCTTGGTCATGTCCATTCTTTGCCTCATGTGCCCCATGATTTGATTTGTTAACAAGTTACATTATATTGCTGAACTGAACAAAAGTGATTTTGCTCAGTAGTATTTTGGAAGGTATTAAACAAAATTCTACAGAGTACACAATCACAAAATGCATAACATCTGCTGCTGTGTTTATCTGGGATGGTCCGTACAGTTCTTTGCTATGACGCAGACCTTGTCAAGAGACAAGAAAATGACACATCTGTCCCGGAGAGGAAAATGAGAGGGTAGCACAAGCTGTGGAGCTGTTCTTCCCCTCTCAATGAGTCCAGCAGCGGCCTCACAGCAAGTAATAATGGCCCAGGGCAGGATGGATCTGTAACTCTTTGGACAATTCATCCTCGGTTCACACCGAGTCAGCTGAAATGCACTGTAAGCCAAACAAGCCTAACTGAGTAATATTCACATTATTACTGATGAATAATGAGGTCTGGGGTTTATTAGGAAATCCCAATTTGTAGACCCAATGAAATCAGAACACGAGTTCCATGGCATTTCCTTTTAGCTTTGCGGTCTCTATTAAATGTACATGTAAGGAATGATTGATGACTGGCCGTTGAATTATTAGAAAAATAATGCACACCCGAGGTGGTGATGCGGCCACATTGCGAAGCTGTAAACCCACCTCAAGACATCGATCAGATGATATATTTAAAGAGATTCGTCCGGTTTTTGTACTTAAATCCCTGTTGGGAGTAGGGTTATTTCTTCCGCACCTCATCCAGTGCCTCTTTTGCTAGTTCCAAAACGTCATTTTAAAGCTGGCAATTGAAGCTTGAGCCCTTGAAAGCATTCTAATGCAGTTATTAATTAAGTTATTCGAACTTTATCACTCTAGAGGTATTTTAACTTTCTGGAACTCATTATTAAAACATTTTAAATAATAATAATAATAATATGATATTAAACACAGAATGATAAAATTAAGCACTCTTAGGGGAATATAATATTTGCGTAAATTTAAAATTGGACAAATTTTCAAACTGTTTGTCATAAAATAATAATAATAATAAAAATAATAATGAGAAAAAAAAAAAAGAAAAGAAAAAAAACTTATCCGAAAAATGTTACAGGTTTCAAAACGGAATATGACTTTTTTTGTGAAACGGGGCATCATTTTCATACATCTTTAGAGGGCGCCAGGCAATTAGGGGAAACACAAGTTAATAGGGAAAGAAATTATAGATCAATATTCCCAATTTCCTATGAAATATAAGATTCTTATGAAAAAGTTGCCAAGTTATTACTCCCATTATTAGACTTCTCCTTTTTATTTTTTTATTTTTATTTTTTTCCTTTATATGTTTATTATGCTCCAACCAATGTAATGACATAAATAAAATAAATAAAATCTACAAAGCTTTTTTTATTTTATTTAATGGTTCTCAGGAGGATATTAAAATATTAAGCACAAAATAAATAAATAAATAAATAAAAAACGGACTTTCACAAGTTTTATTTATTTTATTTTTTTTATTATTATTCTTTAATGTCAGGCTCTTAGTGAAGAAAACTTGTGCAAACCGCAGCTACAGTCAATCACTGCTAACATTTTTTTTTCTCTCTGAGGGTGAGATGTACACCTTGCTATTGCTGTATAGCCTGTTTATTATTATTATATTTATTTATTTTAAGTCTTAGTATTTACAGAGTTCACAGGCTTTATAAAATTGGTCAATCAATGGTGTCACCAAATCCTTCAGACCATCTGATTACATTTACAGTCAATTACAGATTTTCTTTGCATGTAAAACCTGTTTTGTTTTCCCTCCTGAATCAGGGACAAGCTTGTTGTGTAATAAATAGCTCAATGTCTCACAAGTCCAACTACAACTTATACAAGAAATCTACATATTAGCTTTTTTTAAGCACCATCTAGTGTAAGAACCACTGCTCAGTTATTTTCAGTATGGCCTTTCCAATAAAATACATCCATAATTTAAAACCAATTATTTATCTTAAAATCTGCTAGACTTCTACTTCCTGCTTCTGGTAGCAATTCTGCAGCTAAAATACAGTGTGCTGCCTTGGAATATTTTTCTGATTGTCTATAAACTGTTTGTTGGTCATGATCAAGGCATCACATTGTTTTGTGATTTGTGCATGTACCTCACATTGCAGATTAATTGGACTACGTAGGAATAATGATGGGTCTATTATTTTCTCATAAAATCTGCCCTACACTACAGAGTGAAAGTGTGTATGAAAACATCTGAATTCCCAACGTGATGTTTCTGTACTGTAACAAACAGAATACTGGATCCACTGTGATGTTTCCTGTTATAACAGTTCTGTAAATTCTTCCTGTTTCAGAAGCCAGTTTTCTATTTCACAGTCTTGCATGATTCAGCTTCTTTGTTCCTTTCACACTGTTGAATTGGCGGATGCTTCTTTGGCTGTGCAATACTGTTCTATCCTGTGTGGTTAGTGTGTGTGAGTGTGTCTCTCTCTAGTGGAGGACTCACTCATCACAGCCTTCAGTTAGAAGGATGCTGTCCTGTCTTCTGAAGTGGATTTAGGATACATCATGTCCTTCCATCATTTATGTCCTGGGCTCAAGTCTGTGTGAGAGCTCAAACAGAGTCTGTTGATTGTCGATGACGTGCAGGTAACTGATGTATGTTCTCACTTCTATGCTGTCCTTCTGCGACAGCATGTTTCCTGATGGACACCTATACCCTATAGAAACCAACACATCAGTAGTGAGGATGACTCTGAGTGTACAATACTTTCTGCTATCCGGGCTTAAAATGAAGAGAGAAATTTGAGGGCCAGGTGGAAAACATGTTCAAAACTGTCATTTATTTGCAACTTCATTAGATGTTCTAGCTGGGCCGAGATTACACTTCAGCAAGGTAAGGAAAACATTATTTTACAGTTATTATCTGTGTAATTTGAGCACTTACCCATGTGATCTGTCCGACACTGGCTGATAATGCGCAATGTGTCTGCTATCATGTGCTGCACATAAAATACACTCACATTAGCTTGTTTTTCTCACTTGATGGGACATGACATTAAAGGAATAGTTTGCCCAAAAATTTTAATTCAAGGGCTATTTACTCACCCTCATGTCACTCCAAACTTGTATAAAAAAAAAAAAAAAATATATATATATATATATATATATATATTATTATAAGATTATAATAATCTTGGTGACAAAGAAAAAAGAAAGGCATACAAGATTAAAATGATGTGAGGTTGAGTAAATGATGAAAATCTCATTTTTGGGTGAACTAGCTTTAAAATAAATAAAAGCTCTATAAAGTCTAATTGTTCACTTACTAGTTTATCAAAGTTGACTAGGTTGTCAAGAAATGTTCTGTTGCCCTCGTGAATGAAGGTAATATCTGTTCAGATAGAATTTGTTTAGAAGTCATTACACATAAGTTTGGCAAAAAGTCTCTCAGGAAGAATCTCTCACCATGTCCTAACCAGATCCGTGGCAATAAATGCTTTTTCTTTTTTTCAAAACAGCCATGATCAAACATTTTGTCAATAGCTTGTTTGTTTTATTTCTGCTGTGTTGTGATTGGTAGCTCTGTCCACGGCAAAATCTCAGTAGTCCAAAATAAATAAATTTTTCTACATATAATATTTGAATCATCCAAGCATTTATTTTGGTTATTTTTTTTTATTTTTTTTTATTCCATATATTTATGTAGTTTGAAGTCTGATGTTTGAGAAAATAAACATTTTTTTAATTAACTTTTATTATTAAACGGTAAATTACATTTGTCCCATGGTGTGATATATAAAAATAAAAAGAAGAAAAAAAAAGCTTCATAATATACAAGTAGCATAAGAGAGATTTATCTTTATTGTTAGACACTTTATTACTTACATTTAGTGTTATTTATTTAATGTGAAATTATGAATAATATTATTCCCCACATGACCCGTAGGACATTATGGAGACAAACTTTGACAAAATTAGCTGTCATCTTTTCAAAAATATTTAAGATTAAAATTATGACAATTCTAAATATATTCATTTATATCTTGTGTGACAGTGAAAATACCATGTCATGTCAACAACCTGCTCTATATGCTAGACTCCAATCATGCTGTCCACATAAGTCCCTGCTCTACTGTACATGTTATGTTTTGTTTATTATTATTATTTCACAGTACAAAATAAAATCTCTGGCTACTTCTTTTCCATTGCAACATTAATCTTCAAATATCTTTTGGAACAGTTGTGCTCGCTTCATATGAAGCAGCAGTTTCGTGTTCAGTGAGATAAATAGCTTCTGGCTGGTTAGGACACGGTGTGACATGCAGATTATTAATATTTATTAATCATGTATGTTGTGTATCTTAAATTTGCTTTTCTGCACCTTTCAGAAGAAGAGGCAGGAAAGGGATCTTGGGAGGCTTCATCTTCCTGAAGGCATCTCTGTAGGCTTTGTGATTTAAAGAAGGGTCCTGGGGGTCATAAAAAAGCATTCATGTGTACATATTTGCGGGTTTGTTTTATTTTACACTGAAACCATCTGGTTAGACTCAAATCTCTTCCTCTGTAACATCATCTACTGTTTCCTCCCTGGAGGCCAGAGGCTCCCATATGATTACGGCTTCATATATTATGTCCTAATGAGCCGTAAACGGCACAAAATTCTGTAGCAGGAGGTGAACTAGCAGGAGGCAATTTAAGATTGTGATGAGACAATCACTTACCATCAAGCTCTCCAGCTCGGAGAACAACTTCCTGAACTTCCCAGGGACTTTCTAAAAATGAGGACAGGTAAAAAAATAAAAATAAAAAAAAAAACCTTTAGAACTGAAGCCAATGTACAGTTCCAGTTTCGCAGAGTTTGCAATGCACTTCTTGCTTCTAAAACATAATACATCATAAAGACTGATGACGAAAAAAGTGAAAGTGAAGTGACATTCAGCCAAGTATGGTGACCAATACTCAGAATTTGTGCTCTGCATTTAACCCATCCGAAATGCACACACACAGAGCAGTGAACACACACACACACTGTGAGCACACACCCGGAGCAGTGGGCAGCCATTTATGCTGCGGCGCCCGGGGAGCAGTTGGGGGTTCGATGCTTTGCTCAAGGGCACCTAAGTCGTGGTATTGAAGGTGGAGAGAGAGCTGTACATGCACTCCCCCCACCCACAATTCCGTCCGGCCTGAGAGTAGAACTCACAACCCTTTGATTGGGAGTCCAACCCTCTAACCATTAGGCCACGACTTCCCCTAAAAAAACTGCAAGACTACAAACTTCCACATATATAGTAGTATATTTCTGTGCACTAGAGATGGTGTCTTCCTACCTCCCATGTCTGAGTGAGTCGACTGACAGCAGGACTGTTCAGTCCCATAATGATGGAAAAGAATGAGCTCAGGTTCCTCTGTTCTTTACAGCTAAAAAGAAAGGAAGATCACATAAGCGTGCTCATTGTTTGAAATATTTGAATAGAACGAAATACAACCACAAATAACTTTTAATTTTCAGGAGAAACTTTCTTCCACAATGTCAGGGTGTTGATGTGATTGCTAGGATGTTTTGAGTTGCCAGGTGGATGTTTGTAGGGCTATGGTCGTTCAGCTAAAATATGGGATTATTTTAGATTAGACTGAAGGTCTGGAATTCATGGCAGCTTTCATTGGCCAAGGCCCGCCCATGAGAGCGTTTGACCAACATGTAAAACAACCAACTACAGTTCATTTCGTTCATAATCACGTTTTGAAGCGTAGAAATGTCGTCGAAATAACAGACCGGTGTGTAAAACTCTTGGACGTATTTTAGGGTGCTTTCACACTTGGTTCACTTGCCTGGTCCGAACCCGAGTTCGGTTGCTCCCCCATCCCCCTGCCCCCGCTGGACTGTGTTCATATTATAATATTTGAGTCCGAACCGCGGTTCGCTTGCGTCATAAAGCCATCAGCTGTTTACCCCGTTGCTTGGTAACAACAGCGCAGGAGAAGGCGGCAAATCCATAACATAACTCATTACTCATAACATTACTATTTTCCTCAATTAATTTGTCATTAAAAGCGGTTCACTTCCGTGATTTGGTACGATTGTGTTCACATAAGCAGCGGACCGTACCAGAGTTCACATGAAGCGTACCCCAGACCACTGTTTTTAAGCGGACTCGGGTACGGTTCGTGGGTGCGCATCCGAGTACGGAAGACAGCGTACACATCATCCAAACGAACCGAATTCTGACGTCAATCGACTCCGGGTGCTAGTGTGAAAGCACCCATAAAGATTCTATGCTGTGAACTTTACATATTTCACATACTTTAGAAAATCCAGCGTTTAGTTGATCCTGATGAGCGCTCATCATCACAGTTGTAAACACGGCGGCTTTCTTATTTCTTCCACTGTATTTTTGTTTCCAGGCAGAACACTAAAGAACGCGCCACATGTCGTGCAGAAATCCTGCAGAATTCAACCAATCCGGTGACGACTTTGGCACTCCTGAAGTGTTTCCACTTTTGTGTCCCATTTGCATTAAACGTTTAGCCAACGGTCTGTGGGCGTGACGTCTCAGGCTGAGACTAAGTGTACACTTACTGTGCTGCAATCTTGATGAATTTCTTGAAGAGCTGCACACGTTTGCAGAGGTTTGGGCACAGGAGCACTTCAGTCATCACCCACTGCTGAGTCTCATTGCAGCGCTGCAACAGCTGCTCCAGCGCCATCGTGTGGCCGGCGCTCACGTCTCGGCTCAGTGTAAAGTATACCAGCTCTTGCTGCAGAGAAAAGTAAAATGTCATGGCTCTGAGGTTGTTGAACATTGTTGGCAGTTCTTTTTTGGAATCAAAACTATTGAGTGTGTTTGATTACAAGCCAGCCGTGTTCTTAAAATGATCACTGCCATTGTATATATTTACTTTCATTCCAGACTGATATTACATCAAGCAACTGTGTTTGAGTCTAATGTAACTAACTCAGTTAGTTTGTATTTCATTGATATCTTTTCTAGGACACCTTCTCTAGTGCTGCACTGTCGGAAATGTGCAGACATTACCTCATGCACGATACTAAAGAGACTCCAGTCACAGTTGGTGAGCGACACGGCTACATCCCACGTGTTCATGCTCAGCATCTTCACTGAGCTCTGCTGCCTGTTATCAGTGAAGGGACTCTGGGACAACAGAAGATAGACATCCTGATTGTAATTAATCTTTTCAAATTAATTGGTAAATGGACTGCATTTATATAGCGCTTTCAACAGACCCCATGGCCATCCAAAGCGCTTTACAAGTTGCCTCACATTCACCAACAACCTACATGAACCACTGAGCCACTGCCGCCCATTAAGATTAAAATTAAAATTTAAATTAAGATGAATATACTTTGTATAAACACATATTCCTTGTTGACCCAGACCAGTTATGAATACTAAGCTAAAGTGGGTCAATCACAAATTGTTATAGACATTAGAATCATAAGCATATTCAAGTTTATTTTTATACTTGCAAAGAGTTTGTTTCTGGCATAAAATCCTGGCAGGAACTTTGGTGCAAGAAAAGTTAAGAATGCAAGTTGTGTGCACAAGTACAGTTGTGTGTTGACTTGAACTAATGGTGTGGAAAGCAGGATTCTTTTAAGAGCAGTTCAGAGAACAGCATTCTGACTCTCACCACGATCTCCGTCAGGTCTCTTCTGCAGACGTGCAGCCTCTCAGCGGCACTAAGTGAAGACGAGAACACACACTGATCTGACTGAAGCAGAACCTTCTCTGGAGAAAGAGAGAGAGAAATAACGATGGAGAGAAAGCGTCAATGTCAGGGAATATCAAAAGGGTAAACAGTGAGCTACAACAGAAATCAGGTAAAAAAAAATGTATTTAGAAATTATTTACTTACTCCCAAGAGCCAATTGCGCAGTAGGAAAAAGTTAAATAATAAAAGAGTTCTTACAAAATACTTGAGGCCATGCCAAAAGTGAGTGCACCACTAAAAAATGGTGTATTATTTGCTGAAGGGGTTCTCTTTAAAAATTCAATTTTGACTCAAATGTGAATAGCCCTCTAGTTTTAGAATTTTATGACTTTATATTTTATAATAAATTCTACCGTTTATTTTTATAAGTATGTTGCATGACGATTTTAAATAACAAAAATGTATTATTTCATTAATCACACACACACAAAAAAAAAAAAAAAAAACTTTGGACAGCTAGGTTGAAATGGATACTGCACTCCAAATTCAAAATATTGGCTAAAGTTGCTTTTCCTGTCTCCGGTCCTCAAACTCCACATTCATGGGAGTTGCCAGATTGAGAACACGTAACAGGAAAAATGCAGTACGCTGTGTTTTCCGCCACCTGGCAACCCAGTGTGTGGAAGAACTATTGGATGAATCGGCAGTGGGTGAAATCGCATAGACCAAAACAAAGGCAGACATTTTGACACTGAATGCACATTTCAAAGTAGAATAACTGGCTTTAGCATTGTTTTTCGAAGAAACAAGTATGTGAACTTGTTATATCTGCAAACATGGTATTTTTAATGCTTTAGAACAGTCAAAACAATTACATACAGCGCCTTTAAAACAAGCTTTAAGCTCTGTTGTACCATAATAACTTGTTTAAAAGCATGATGGCACCCCAGCAGACAGTGATGTCTCATAAACACAAAGCTGCAGTTATGTCAATCAATATGAAAATAGACAGTTGAATGAACTTGCTTAGACCTCCAGGATATGTGACGGCCATCAGCACCATGTCGTCTTCAGCACAGTCGAACCTTTCAGCCACAGTGCTCAACAGTTCCTGCACGGACACCTCACTGTGGGTCCTCACACTCATGTATGAGTCTATGTTCAAATACACACGACACAGCACTGAGGAGAAACACACACACCCAACACTGCATGAATCAGCCACAAAAATGCTATAAAATAACATTATCATGTGCTGTTATTCATAAACAACCTGCCGTGGGTCTCCAGCAGCTCTGCAGGCAGCCAGAACGCTATGAGAGTGTACAGGAGAGAAATATGAGGGAATATTTGATGAGCTTACCTTCCTTCATCTCCCTCTGAGCTCCTCTCACAGGGTGCCAGTTCTCCTTTAGACTCAGCTGATGGAAGAGAGCTTTATTCTGGAACATAGTAAATGTGTGGCATTGAGAATATTATTGTTTATGAGAAATACACACACTCACACATACACACACAAAACGGTGAAAGCCTGAAACTGTACAACTCATCATCTCAGTCTTGAAAATGAGTAGTGTTATTGTTAAGTAAAACTAAAACAAAACATTAACGGAAATATTACATAAATTTAAATACAGATGAAATCTAATTAAAAAAAAAAAATAATAAAAAAAAATAATAATAATAATAATAATAATATATATATATATATATATATATATATATATATATATATATATATATATATTAGTGCTGTCAAAATTAGCGCGTTAACGCATTCGATTAATTTGAAATATTTAACGCGTTAAAAAAAAAATTACGCAATTAACGCGGTTGCAGTTTTTTTATTTCCAGTTTTGGCCTATGTGTGTTCAACTTGCAAAGAAATATGGATAAGACCAAGGAAGGACTTTTAGACGGAAAGTTTCAGTATAAAACTCTGCCGGATTACTCTTCAGTCTGCCACAAGAAACATTACTCTTCATTCAGTCTGCCACAAGAAACAGCAACATTAAAATCATGAACTCAAATGTCATTGTTTAAAAAAAAAAAAAAAAAACAATGACTGTAACAGTGCGTAAATCAGACCTTTCTGTAACGCTAACGTTAATAAGCTTAAACGAAAATAACGAAATAATTGTGTAGCGGAGTATTTTTTGTACACAGTGCCGCGAACTGTCAATCACTCCTGTACGCGTGCATCACTGTCCTCCTCAGCTGGAGCAACTTGCGCTCTCTCTCTTCATCAAGCTTTAAAACAAAAAGGGGACAAAAAGATCATATTGTCTTTGTGCATAGGCTATAGATTAATTAGATAAATGAATATCTAAATTTGTGCCTTGCCGTCTACGGTATTTTTTTAGAACTTAGAAAAAAGATGCTGCAGCCAATGAACAGCCAGCGGGGGCTGCAGGACGACTCAACCTCCGCAGACAGTTTTTAATGTTTATCAGACAATAAATACTCAAGATTTTGCTTTAGTATAACTCACAACGAGTTTCACACACCTTCTCCGGCCACGTTGAGTTGTTGACACTTAACAGTGGGAAAAGCGACACATGCGCTATTCTCTTGCATAACTTAAGGGTGAATGGGTAATGTAGTTTCTGCTCTGGGTGGGATGAATTAGGAAGCTTGCATTGTGAAGGGCGCTCTGAAAATCGGCAGTGCAGGTAAAAGATTAAAACCTCTATTAAAACAGATGTCCAAATGAGCGTACCGGTACGCTACAAGCACGTTCTGGGCGCACGGAGAGGTGGCGGTACGCTCAAGAGCTATATTTGGAAGTGGCGGTACTGAGTACCTGTGCGTACTGGCCCACTTAAAGCACTGGCAATGACTATACTTTGGAATTTTTTTGCAGTCCACTTAGAATTCAACATGGAAATCATTTTTGTTTTTTATTGGCATTGATTGTTTTGAAATTCAAATGGTACTTACATGCCTGTGTTTTTATTTCTGTAATAAATATGGCTTTCAAGCCAACAGTTAATTTGGAGGATATTGATGGTTTATTGCAGGTATGTTGTTTACATGAGAAAATCTGTGTTACAAGTTAAACAAAAATTCCAATAAACAATCATATTTTGAATTTAAATAGTTTATTTGTCTTGAGTTTACATTAATTATTTACATTTTACATTTACATATCCAAAAAGTTTCAGTCTTTTAATTGCGATTAATCGCGATTAATTTTAAAAAATTGTGCGATTAATTAGTTATTTTTTTTAATCGATTGACAGCACTAATATATATATATATATATATATATGAAATGAACATGTGAATTACTACACCATATTACTATAATAATGTCTATAAATGCAGAAGAATAAAGTTAAATGTTAATTATAAAAATAGCACAAAATAAGTACAACTTGGACAATATTGTAAAAAAATACAGCTAAAAATATCAAAATAAAAGCTAATTTCATGTAATTCATAAATTTCATAATACTAATTTTCATTGATATTATAATAATATAAATAATTCTAAAATAACACTGAACAAGAGGATGTTTTATTTATTTTTAAAAATAAATTACTAGCAGCAGAAAATCCATAGGTAAAGCAGAAGCTTTAAAGAGATACTCGACCCCAAAGTGAAAATTTTCTCATTAATCACTTACCCCCATGCCGTTCCAAACTCGAAAAAGCTTTGTTTGTCTCCGGATCACAATTTAAGATATTTTGGATGAAAACAGTGAAGTTTGTGACTGTCTCATAGACTGCCAAGTAAAATACACTGTCAAGGTCCAGAAAAGTACTGAAAAGCATCATCAGAATAGTCCACCTGTCATCAGTGGTTCAACAATAACGTTATGAAGAGATGAAAATACATTTAAAAATGAAAAAAAAAAAAATATTCAACAATCTTTATTCAACAATTTGTGACATAGAGGAGACAAATTGTTAAATAAAGTCTTTTTTTTCTTCTTTTTTTTTTTGCGTACACAAAGTATTGTCGTCGCTTCATAACTTTATGAAGAATTTTTTAATGCAAAAATTTGAAAGTGAAAGAGACCTGACATTTAGCCACGTATGGTAACCTATACTCAGAATTCGTGCTCTGCGTTTAACCCATCCAAACTGCACACACACAGCAGTGAACACACACACACTGTGAACACACACCCAGAGCAGTGGGCAGCCATTTATGCTGCGGCCCGGGGAGCAGTTGGGGGTTCGATGCCTTGCTCAAGGGCACCTAAGTCATGGTATTGAAGGTGGAGAGAGCACTGTACATGCACTCCCACAATTCCTGCCGGCCCAAGACTCGAACCCACAACCCTTCGATTGGGAGTGCGACTCTCTAACCATTAGGCCATGACTTCCCCTCCTCCTTTGTCTCCTCTGTGTCACTCCACAGACGAGGCAAATTGTTGAATGAAGTCTTTTTTTTTTATTTTATTTTTTTGCATACAGAAAGTATTCTCGTCACTTCATAACGTTACTGTTGAAACACTGATGTCAGATTAACTATTCTGACAATGCTTTACACACTTTCTGGACCTTGACAGTGTATTTTACTTGGCAGTTTATGCGACAGTCACACTCACAGGCCTCCCGGTTTTCATCCAAAATATCTTAAATTGTGTTCTGAAAATGAACAAAGCTTTTACGGGTTGAAAAATGACAAAATCTTCCTTTTATTGTGGACTATCCCTTTAAATGTTTGAGCTCTTTAAAGCAGGATGGATTCTGATAGGCTGACTGGCTTTGGAAAGTGATTCCAGCTATATCGTTCTTCTGTGTTGTTATAATTATAGTCGTGGTGTGGAATTAAAACTTTAAAGATATCGTTATTGTCCCTCGTGTTTGAATGGGCTCATATTTAACATTTTTATAATATTTCTTAAGCCCATTTTGGAAAAGCTCTCTATTAAAATCTGTGGTTGAAACTTTAGGTTTACTTTAGGATGGAGTTTGTTTTTTTCTTTAGTTTTTTCTTTGTTGAAGTGAGAATGATAGAAGTGACCGAAGCTTGAAATGCCCTGCTTTTGCTTTTTTAAATCACAAAGCCTCAAGCGTGTGCAAGTGTCAATACAATGACTCTTTAGTGTCAATATAGTGATTTCTGAACAATCTTTCCCCAATAAAACACAAGGCGTTCAATCAAAGTACAGTGAGAAGGCTTAATAGAGATTCTGTGCAGGTAATACAATAGATGGTCTTAACTCTTACCTTCCTTTGCGGAGAGTATTCATCTACCGTGCTGAGAGATGAGAGGGGTAGGAAGACGAGGGAGACAAAAAGAAACAGAGAAGAATGAGTCAAAGGAATCACCTGTAATATAAATGCGCCATTATATAAATTCTGCAAGATGGCATCTCCCAACGGTCGTAAAAAGCCTTTTCTCATTCAGATCAGGCCTGAATCATCAAAGGGAACATCTCGGTTATGTATGGTAACCCTCGTTCCCTGAAGGAGGAAATCAGCTGCACTGGATGCAATAATTTCATGCCGATGTGCATTGGCTCGTCTATTGAATCGATATCCCAATTTGTCGGTCACCGACATGATATCTCCGTTCCCTCCTTCAGGAAACGAGGGTTACCATATATAACCAAGACATTATGAATGAGAAATGGGTGATTTAAGCCTAATAAAACTGAGTGTGTAACATCAGTTGTGATTGTGGCAATGTGGTGACTCACTGTCTCCTTTGCATCCGTAGAAGTTTCTGAAGTTCTTTTAGATCCTTCTCCAGTGAGGGAAACTCATAGAGATCATCCAGAACGTATCTGTACAGAGTCTACAAATGTTAAAATGAACACATTTTTAGGTTGCAAATGGGGCATAACTTACTGCCGTGGCAACTGAAAAATCTGATTAATTTCACTTATTTAAATAACAAAAACGGATAAGTGTGCACCATTTCACTGAGATACATGTTCATGTGTCGCGTATGCTAAGGAAAATGTCTGAGGGCATTTAAAAATCCTCTGAAGCCAGCAATAATCTCGTGATCTTCACTCATTATGTAGCATTAAGGAATCAAGTGCTGTAGGGGTGG
Source organism: Carassius auratus (assembly GCF_003368295.1). NCBI lineage: Eukaryota > Metazoa > Chordata > Actinopteri > Cypriniformes > Cyprinidae > Carassius > Carassius auratus. The sequence goes on from NC_039283.1 coordinate 15,113,809, forward strand.
TGGCATTTTTGTATTTTCTAAAAATAATTCCCTCCCTTCTCTCCATCCGTACCTTGAGGAATAGCTTGGCGTGCTCGTTGTCCCGGGGCAGGTCTGTGCACAGCGAGCTCCACTGGGACAGCAGGTGCAGCACTTTTCGTTTCCTAAGCAGAGTGTCTCTCCGCTCCTCTTTCATCCTGCATTTCTTTGAACAATAGGTGGACCAGGAGCAGTTAAGGCATAAAATCTATTCCAGCACGCTAGACTGCTCTGACACAGTTCAGAGCAAGGAGGAAATGCCTGCGGCTGAATTCTCTGTGTTAAATTAAAAGGGGTTCGGTAACAGAGAATTAATTGAGTGCCCTCGGCTAAACAGCATGGAATTTGTTAAGTGGTTTAACGCCAGGTAGATCGTTAAGATCATGTAAAAGAACATGTGTAACAGAGCTGTAAATCAGAATATCAGAAGGATTTCTGAAGGATCATGTGACACCGAAGACTGGAGTAATGATGCTGAGCTTTGCATCACAGGAATAAATGACATTTTAAAATATATTAAAAAGGAAAACAGTTACAAATACAACCTTGGTTAGCATAAGAGACAGCTTTTATAAACATGAAAAATTACTGACCCCAAACTTTTAAGTGGTTCTTTATATTGTACAGCTCACATTTAAAAAAGCATGCAGGCAACTGTTATAGCAAAAACAACATCAGCAATGAAGCATAAGAGAGCATGTGTTCATATCATGAGAAGGATATTGACCGAGTAGTGCTTGGCACAGGTCACTGGTGGACATGAACACAGGGTACGTCAGCAGGAAGTCATCCAATAGATTATCTGAAAATGAACAGAACATGTAACACATATTAGACATTTAAGTAAGAAAGCAACACAAAATCATGAAAAACTCTGGAGAAACTTCACAATGAAGAATGCTTTTAATATTTTAAACCCTTATGTCATTTCAGTACTATTCGTTTTGTCAGAGGAGACGTTTTGAAGAATGTTCATACTGCTCTTTTTCAAATAATAATGGTGGATGGGGCTCAAAAAAAGCATAAAAGAATCGTATGATCATTCCATATGACTTAAGTGCCATAGTCCGAGTCTTCAAGTCATACAATTTATTTGTGTGTGAAAAAACAAAAAAACAAAAAAAGATTAAACACTGGCCAACATTTAATTTTGGGGCAAACTATTCCTTAAAACCTGTGGGTTTCACAAAGTAAATCATTGCAGCTACATTGAGACAGTAAAGCTAAGACTCTGGTGCATGTACTGTCGCATCATGAAAAATTCAGCACAGCTGAATCAAACCCAACAGGCAGTTTACATGTGCTCTTGTTTGTTTTCTTCTGTTCTCTCTTTTCCCCTACATTTTCACACTTTAGTATTGCACCACTTTAATTCGAGTTGTGTTTTCCCGGAAGCGTTCAGTGCCGCTGTTCATACATCATCTCGCTGTGAAAGTATGACTGAATTAATCGAGCGCTTGGTGCGTGGTGACCTTGAGCAAGCCTCCCAATGTTTTTAATCCCACACCACAGCAATGACGGGAATACTTATCTGACTCGCAGAATGACAGAACGTTTCCTCTGTGTATAGTAAAGAGCCACATTCAACCATATGCTGTGTAAACTTCGCTAAAGAGATTTATTTCATGCTGGAAAAGACGAAGAACCTTTTATCATTCACCTTAATGTAACCTCATATGAAATGAAGGGATTCTTTGTTTCCATTATTTCATCTACTGACAATAATTCTTAATAGAACAACAGTATCCTACAGAATGATAAGCTCTCAGATGAGAAATTCAAAAAGGAGCGGTACACAGGATCTAAACAGATCTGATCAACTCATTATTCAAGTGAAAATTTTTTACACACGTTTAATCACGCTTAATTATATGTTAAGTGCATTGCATATAATAATAAAATAATAATAATAATGAAAGAGGTATACATATATATTATACTATAATATGGTTGTGTGTGTGTGTGTATATATATATATATATATATATATATATATATATATGTACATACATACACGCGCACACACACACAGTATAGAGAAATTTTATTTATTTACAATATTTGCTGGTAATATTTTTGTGGTACACTATCATAAGTAAAATAAAGATAAAGACATAAACATTTCTACTCAGCAAGGAAATTAAAATGATCAAAAGTGACAGTAAAGATATTTATAATTGTGGCGAGTGGGGCGGGGCCGAGAGGCGTGGGAACGAGGAGTGAGGCCAGGTGTAGTGATTGGAGATGAGCTACACCTGAGCCCCACCGCTAGTATCGAGTCCCACGTAGGAGATGGAAGGATATAAAACTGGAGCGACGACCGTGAAGGACGAGAGAGGACCAGGCCTGGGACATTATTTTAGGTTTTGGCTTTTATTTGTGCGCGTCAGTCGCCGTGAGGGGCTGACGCGCCGTTTTGTGTTTATTTCTGATTATTAAAATGAGTTTTGATTGTGCGCCGGTTCCCGCCTCCTTCTTCCCGATGAATATGGAGATTTGTTTATTACAGTGGTGCCGAAGCCCGGGAGAAGGAGGGACGCGCTGCTGAAGATCCCTCGCCGCTGTGGTGAATCCGCGGTGCCCTCGAGCTGGCGAGGTTTGTGCCGCCATGGACGCTCGAGGCGGTGGGCTGGAGCGAGTTGCCGGGGACGGGCGAGCTCGCTGCCGACCGCCCACGACAAGGAGGGGCGGCTGCCGTCCGTGAGGGAGCGGAGGAGTCGGCGCCGTTCGCCAGGGGGCCGGAGCCTGCCGCCTCCGTGACGGAATCCGGAGGGGCAGGGAACGGGGGACTCCTGCCGCTGCCCAAAATCGGAGGAGCCGTCGCCGTCCACCGGGCGGCGGAGGAGTGTCGTGCCGTCCGCCGAGGGCCGTCCAGTGCCACCGCCGGGCACCGCGGAGGAGATCACCCAGCCGGTGGAGGGCCGAGCAGCAGTGCGTCTGGGAACCGGATTTTTTTTTTTTTTTTTTTTTCCTCTCTCCCCTCTCTCGTCCCTGTCGCTCCTCCTTCCATCTCCTTTTCTCTCGCCTCGTCTGTCCTACCCCCAGGTTCCCGCAGGTCCCCGTGAGCGGTCTCCCCCGGAGGGAAGGGGGGGGGGGGGGAGTAGAGCGCAGTCTCGGGAGTACCCCCCGGCCTGCGAGGGGCGATGGGGGTATGTGGCGAGTGGGGCGGGGCCGAGAGGCGTGGGAACGAGGAGTGAGGCCAGGTGTAGTGATTGGAGATGAGCTACACCTGAGCCCCACCGCTAGTATCGAGTCCCACGTAGGAGATGGAAGGATATAAAACTGGAGTGACGACCGTGAAGGACGAGAGAGGACCAGGCCTGGGACATTATTTTATGTTTGGCTTTTTATTTATGCGCACCAGTCGTCCGTGAGGGGCTGGTGCGCCGTTTTGTATTTACTTTTGATTATTAAAATGAGTTTTTGATTGTGCGCCGGTTCCCGCCTCCTTCTTCCCGATGAATATGGAGATTTGTTTATTACAGTGGTGCCGAAGCCCGGGAGAAGGAGGGACGCGCTGCTGAAGATCCCTCGCCGCTGTGGTGAATCCGCGGTGCCCTCGAGCTGGCGAGGTGTGTGCCGCCATGGACGCTCGAGGCGGTGGGCTGGAGCGAGTTGCCGGGGACGGGCGAGCTCGCTGCTGACCGCCCACGACAAGGAGGGGCGGCTGCCGTCCGTGAGGGAGCGGAGGAGTCGGCGCCGTTCGCCAGGGGGCCGGAGCCTGCCGCCTCCGTGACGGAATCCGGAGGGGCAGGGAACGGGGGACTCCTGCCGCTGCCCAAAATCGGAGGAGCCGTCGCCGTCCACCGGGCGGCGGAGGAGTGTCGTGCCGTCCGCCGAGGGCCGTCCAGTGCCACCGCCGGGCACCGCGGAGGAGATCACACAGCTGGTGGAGGGCCGAGCAGCAGTGCGTCTGGGAACCGGATTTTTTTTTTTTTTTTTTCTCTCTCCCCTCTCTCGTCCCTGTCGCTCCTCCTTCCATCTCCTTTTCTCTCGCCTCGTCTGTCCTACCCCCAGGTTCCCGCAGGTCCCCGTGAGCGGTCTCCCCCGGAGGGAAGGGGGGGGGGGGGAGTAGAGCGCAGTCTCGGGAGTACCCCCCGGCCTGCGAGGGGCGATGGGGGTATGTGGCGAGTGGGGCGGGGCCGAGAGGCGTGGGAACGAGGAGTGAGGCCAGGTGTAGTGATTGGAGATGAGCTACACCTGAGCCCCACCGCTAGTATCGAGTCCCACGTAGGAGATGGAAGGATATAAAACTGGAGCGACGACCGTGAAGGACGAGAGAGGACCAGGCCTGGGACATTATTTTAGGTTTTGGCTTTTATTTGTGCGCGTCAGTCGCCGTGAGGGGCTGACGTGTGTTTATTTCTGATTATTAAAATGAGTTTTGATTGTGCGCCGGTTCCCGCCTCCTTCTTCCCGATGAATATGGAGATTTGTTTATTACAATAATCTTCCAAAAGATTTATATTTCTAATGATTTTTTTTTTGGACTTCCTGGAAAATAATAATAATAATAATCACAGTTTCCACAAAAATATGAAGCACCACAACATTTCACAAGTTCATAAAAAATTATTGATGTAATGGCAAAGCTGAAAATTCAGCTTTGCCATCAGCGATAAATTACATTTTACAACATATTTAAAATCAAATGTTGTTCATTTATTTTCAATTGTAATAATATTTCACAATATTTATACCTATATCAATTTTACTGTATAGATCAAATAAGTGCAGCCTTGGTTAGCAAAGACGACTTCTTCCAAAAACTTTTTTTTTTATTATTTGTTTTGTAATTATAACTAATATTCTAAATTGTTATATATAATAATTATTATTATTATTATATATGTGACCTGTGCTGGCAAAATGAGTCACAATGAGCACATTTAAAAAAAAAAAATTGTAGTTTTTAAAAAATAAAAATCATTACATATAAAGAAGTTCAAATCAAGAGCATTAAGTGATTTCCTCATTTCTTTTACTGTTCGATTAACAATAATGACACAGACGTCCTGTATTAAGACCTACTGTAATGCATGGATCTAATATAATGTTACACATCAGATGTTATTCCCCAACAGTTAACCAAACATTCACTTAAGACATAACAGATTATGTTTGCATGAATACTTGTCAAGACATATACCTTGAAATACTGTAATTCTAAGTTTTGGGATCGCAAGCTTTCTAAAACGAGTCTTTATGCACATGCTTCGGATCTTTCAGTAAATATGAGTACGATCTATAGATTGTAATTCAACAGTGCACATTCCAGCTCATTCTGAGGTCTAATATCATTTAGTTTGCAGATGACACTTGATATTTTGTTACTTCTGCAATGAATTTTATACATTTACAAGTGACTTTTTAGGTCACTATGTGATTTTTAAGTTCTAGTAAGACGTTAGGTACTGAAAGTATACTTATGAATTAGGTTATAAAACATGGACACTGCTCCAAGTAATTTCAGCAGTAATTCCACAACTTTGACATGCGTCACAAACATATTACTGGGACAGTCCACTTGGACTCAGCTGTCTTGCTATTGGGTAAAAATTCTGCTGGTTCTTGGATCTTGTGGTTAGTGAGCCCTTACCACTACATCTTAAGACTAATAATACAGAGACAAAAGAAAGAGACAAAATACAGAAAAAGTGAGCAAGAAGTGAAAAAGGGAAGAGCAGAGCATTAAATGGCCCTTAATACGCCTGCCCTCTCTTCTGATCCCACTGAAACACGCTATTACTCTGGTAAGGCCCCAATGATGTGCATTCACTGTTCATTCCACTTTAATTTGCTCTGCATGAATTTGAATTCACCATTTGCTCTCACAGACATCAATCGATATTCTCATCTGATCTACTGATCGTCAGAATCTCTACATCTAAGCCTCTGAATTGCAGATCATTTCATAATCTGTTTTTGGCTTGTGAGTAATTTAGGTGCAGTGATCATACATTCTGAACAACTTCCAACAAATGTAACAACACTGAGCAAAACCTAATGTTTCGCTTCACTTGTTTATTTTTCAGTTAAACTTCTTACTCAAATCATAACATTTTGTAATGAAAAAAAGGCATTTAAAAAATCTTAATACTGTGAAATTTTTTTGAAGAAGAGGTTAATCTTTTATCAGTGAGTCACACAAAAAATTATTTTCAAAGTGCCTTTGGTTCGAAGTGCGAAGTTATAATCATTATTAGAGAAAATGATCCATGATTAGATACAGCAAAAAACATTACATTCACTGAACACATGCAAAAATACAATAAACCAATTGGCGAGAGGATCAATAAACAGTATCACCAAAATCAAATATACCTGTAAACTGGTAATGAAACAGATCAGATTTGTCTCTCAAATCATTATGAACTACTTATAAGCCTTCAAAAGATACAAACATTCTTTTAAGCATAAATCTGACAAATATGGATAAGATTTAGACTTTAAACACACACACACACACACACAGTATATATAAAGAATTGTGCAATTATAAGTCAGAAGAGACATAAAGTGCTAGTGATTTTGTGTGGTAATACTAAAGAGGTAAGTGCAAATGCAGGCCTTAGGAGACCCTGAAAATGTAATTAAACCGAGCCAAACAAATAGACTGCTGCCATTTCTCACAGTCAGATTTAATGCACTCTTATGTTTATTCCAATTACTGCTAAATTAGGCTTTTCCAACTCAGAGCAAAGTTGGAGGGAAGGAGGGTGAAATGGAGAGGAGGAGAACATCATGAATGAGTTGAGTGTTTTCTGAAGCAGTGTATAGTGACAGCGGGATTCCTCCATAAGCTGTAAATCCTATTAGTGGCTCTCTTCCTGCAGGCTGCGGTGTGAGTGTGCTGCCTTGGCACTGTTGTAAATTTGTCCTTAATTTCACATTTACTTCCTTGAGCTTGTGTGTTCTGCTCTACTGAACTGCTCGCATCATTATGGTAATCTGCAGCGAGCAGCTGTACACACCGCCGCCAATGATGCTCGCTCACTCACACAGACAGATACTGTGCCCAAATATGCATACTTTCCAACGCTGTTCCAGAATGCACAACAGAATATGTCAAATGAGTATGACTTCTGAAAACAGTCAAGACACTAGATGACGTACTGCACCTGCTGATATTCTATGGCGATTTTCACAATAAGTTAATCTGCTCCGCTTTCCTCCTTATTGTGGGTTTAGCAGGCACCAAACACACCAAAACAAATGGACAGAAAGCATCATGGAGAGAAAAAGGTGTGAGGTAATGATGTTTAATATAAGCAGCCTTAAAGGGATAGTTCATTTAAAATTTTAAATTAGCCCATGATTTACTTGCCCTGAAGCCATCCTAAGTGTATAAAACTTTCTTCTTTCAGATGAATACAATCTGAGTTTTATATATATATATATATATATATATATATATATATATATATATATATATATATATATATATATATATATATATATATATATATATAAAGTCCTTTTAAAGGGGTCATATGATGCGATTTCAGTTTTTTATTTGAAAAAAATAGTGTTTTCAGAACATTAAAGCATATTCTGTTACACTAAATACAAAAAATTATGATCTTTAAAAATGACATCATATGACCCCTGTAAGCTTTATAATGGCAATGAATGGTGGTCAAGAGTTTGAAGCAAAATTAAGTGTAAATTGAGTTATCAATAAATAGAACAAAATAAAAAAATGAAGACTGCAAGTGACGTCGCTAGCGGAAGTGCAAGTGTCTGAGAGTGCACGTCTGAGAATGCAAGTCTGAGAGTGCAAGTGCAAGTCTGCAGCCAGACCCTTCTTGTATACTTGATAACTGTTACGTTGGTCACGTTGATAAAATCTTATTTGCAGTCTGATGTTTAACGCTGTCAGCTCGATAGTATCCGTGACTATATTCTAGATATTATATATTCTATATATATTCTATATATACTGTATATATTTGAATTTGGAGCGTTTCACTGTTACATAAGCACCTTCTGGTTGTGGTGCTGGATGGGTAATGTAGTCAATCGCTTTATATTGGTAATGGATTGTTATGCACACCGTCACTATTTAAAATTACAATCACTGAATTCACTTTAGACCAACATACACCTTTGTGGTTTTGGGCAATTGGTTTGATGTGTTTTACAATGTGTATTTCTGTGTTTAGAGATATGTGCTTTGTTTAGTCGTTGAATTTTAAACACTAATTATATTGCTGATTATATTGACATTTATATTTTATTCATGTTAGTATATTCAGAATTTATGGTGTATTATGTATGTCAATGTGGCTAATATTGTTGTTTACACCATCTTTAAAGGTTTAAAGGTTTAAAGGTTTATTTGCACATATAACATTCGAAATACAACTTTACAAATCCATTGAAGAAAAAAGAAAACAAAACACTGTGCGGGAGAGAGTGAGAAGACCATAAGGTCTTATGAAACCACCTCCCCAAAATCTCATTAAATGATCGTAAAATTACATGATCAAGCAAGACAATCCAATCAGTACATCAAACATTTTAATAAACAAATTATTAATTATTTATAAGTTAACATTATTTTCAGCTCTCTTTTGAAAGAATTTAGAGTGGTTTTAGTCTTTAAAGCAGGGTCTAAATGACTCCAGAGGGAAGGCCCTCTGTATTTCAGTGTAGATTGGTTGGCTGTAGTTCTACAAAAAGGAAGATAAAAATCTTTGCAGCGCCTTGTGGATTCATGTATTCTTCAACATCCGAAGAATACATGAAAAAGTTATTAAAAAGGTATTTATGCAATAGATGTTAACATTGAATATTGTCAAAATTTTATATTTTATGAAAAGCGGTTTCATACATGAAATATCAATTAAAGAACGAACTCTACTCAGTATACAAACATATTTCATTATTTTTCTGCAAACATGCTGGATATGATATTTCCAGGTTAGTTTAAGGTCGACAATGACACCTAAAAATTTTATTTGGTTCACTTGGCCAATTTTTAAACCATCAATTGATACCTCTATGTCCTGACAATCTCCTTTGTTTTTTGTGCTAAAAATCATAAAGTTAGTTTTTTGTATATTAAGAGAGAGTAGATTAATTTTAAACCATTTAGAAATATTCTGTAATTCTTCATTTACTACTCTTATCAATGTGTCAATGTTAGAATGAGATAATAGAAGACATGTATCATCTGCAAACATGAGTGGCATAACATTTTTACAAACAACTCTTAAATCATTGAGATAATGATTGATTGAATCATTGATAGAAATAATAGAGGTCCCAAAATTGACCCCTGCGGTACCCCACATAAAAGTTTTCCCCTACTTGAGCTCAGATTGTTGAAATAAACAAATTGCTCTCTCTCTTCCAAATAATTTTGTACCCAAGTTAAGGCTATATGTTTAATGCCATAATTCTCTAATTTTGCTAAAAGAATATTATTATTTACTGTGTCAAATGCTTTTGACAAGTCTAGAAATATACCAATAGTATTATTTTTCTCATGCAGATTTTTTGTAATTTTGTCGACAAACTGTAAAAGAGTCATTTCTGTAGACATTTTCTCTCTGAAGCCATACTGGTGATCATATAAGATCAAATTTTCTGTCAAGTGTTTTAATAACCTTTTATAAACTAGTTTTTCAAGTATTTTAGAAAAGAAAGGTAACACAGAAATAGGTCGATAATTGTTAAATAAATGTGAATTCCCAGACTTAAACAAGGGAATTACTTTAGCTAATTTGAGATCTCTTGGTACAACGCCTGTTTTAAGTGACAAAGAGAGAACATATGTTACAACCTCAATAATAGAGGAAGCTACTTTCTTTATGAGACTAGCTCCAATTTCATCATGTCCTGGAGCTGTGTCCTTCATCTTTAGTATGATTTCAAGCACTTCATTTGGAGTTGGAGGATCAAATTCATTTAAGCAAGGATGAGGCAAATCAAAAAATTGTGAAGTAAATTTTCCTGTATTCACAATGTTTTTTGCCAGTGAAGGACCAACATTCACAAAGAAATCATTGAAACCGTTTGCTATATCGATGGGGTTTTGATAATTCTTGATACCATCGGATAACTGAACTGGAATTACATTATTTGTTTTTTTTTATTTATTTAATAATTCATTTATAACATTCCAAGTTTTTTTTTATATTTTCACATGAATTTCCCAACTTTTAAGAAAAATATTTTTTCTTGGCAGCTTTTAGAACTATGCTAAATTTGTTTTTATATATTTTATAATATGCAATATTTAACGGTGTGGGGCTAATGAGAGATTTTTTATATAACTTATTTTTAGTAATGGAAGATTTTCTTAATGCAGGTGTAAACCATGGCTTAGAAATATTACACATACTACAAATTACAAATACATATTACAAATGATACACATTCATCTTTCTATTTCAACAGGTTTATAACCTGCTATTTGTGGATTAATATTCTTTTTGTGGACAATCAATCAGTTTAAATAAAAAACCACAACGAGTTATAATAACGTGACCTCTCCTGATGCCCCATTCGGTGGGGAGATTCTTAAAAAACGAACACATACACCTAGAATGGCTTGAGAGAGAGTAAAACTGTATTTTTCAAACTGCTTTCAGTTGCTGTGACTCAAAGGACACAGAAGACTACATCAACATGGCAGATATAGTATGTGTATGTAATTATACTATACCTGCAAACATACAATATGTTTTTCAAGAGTTAAGGAGTTTGTTCTTCAGTACATACCACAATAGAATACGATCACAGAGGGTTAAAGCTGCACTTTTACCAAACACATTCACTCACACCTGGGAAAGAACATAAAACTTGAACAGTCGCATTGTAATCATTGAAACACTGCATGTGCAAGTGTGCATTTCCATGAACTAGTTTTGTTGTGCTGTGCAACTGGAAATGGTGCTAAATTAGTTCAACTAAATCTAATCATCCAATCAGCAGCTGCAAGCAAACGCACACACATAGACGCACTAATTTACAAAGTCACTTTCACAAGAATTCTCATTAACAGGCTCACTCTGCAGCAGCAGATTAACCTCTCTCACACTTTACTTCTCCAGCTAATTTTTTCTACTATCAATAAAACAAGCTGCATTTGTCATTATCTGAAGAATGAAGGACTACAGCTCACCTTGACACTTTTCCTAGACGTTTTCAAGAGTGTAGAGTGGATCTAGATCAGATGTGTGTGTCTATATATATTAGTGCTGTCAAAATTAGCGCGTTAACGCATTCGATTAATTTGAAATATTTAACGCGTTAAAAAAAAATAACGCAATTAACGCGGTTGCAGTTTTTTTTATTTCCGGTTGTGGCCTATGTGTGTTCAACGTGCAAAGAAATATGGATAAGACCAAGGAAGGACTTTTAGATGGAAAGTTTCAGTATTACTCTTCCGGATTACTCTTCAGTCTGCCACAAGAAACATTACTCTTCATTCAGTCTGCCACAAGAAACAGCAACATTAAAATCATGAACTCAGATGTCATTGTTTTAAAAAAAAAAACAATGACTGTTGTAACAGTGCGTAAATCAGACCTTTCTGTAACGCTAATGTTAATAAGCTTAAACGAAAATAACGAAATAATTGTGTAGCGGAGTATTTTTTGTACACAGTGTCGCGAACTGTCAATCACTCCTGTACGCGTGCATCACTGTCCTCCTCGCAGCTGCAGCAACTTGCGCTCTCTCTCTTCATCAAGCTTTAAAACAAAAAGGGGACAAAAAGATCATATTGTCTTTGTGCATAGGCTATAGATTAATTAGATGAATGAATATCTAAATTTGTGCCTTGCCGTCTACGGTATTTTTTTAGAACTTAGAAAAAAGATGCTGCAGCCAATGAACAGCCAGCGGGGGCTGCAGGACGACTCAACCTCCGCAGACAGTTTTTAATGTTTATCAGACAATAAATACTCAAGATTTTGCTTTAGTATAACTCACAACGAGTTTCACACACCCTCTCCGGCCAGGTTGAGTTGTTGACACTTAACAGTGGGAAAAGCGACGAATGCGCTATTCACTTGTTTAACTTAAGGGTGAATGGGTAATGTAGTTTCTGCTCTGGGTGGGATGAATTAGGAGGCTTGCATTGTGAAGGGCGCTCTGAAAATCGGCAGTGCAGGTAAAAGATTGAAACCTCTATTAAAACAGATGTCCAAATGAGCGTACCGGTACGCTACAAGCACGTTCTGGGCGCACGGAGAGGTGGCGGTACGCTCAAGAGCTATATTTGGAAGTGGCGGTACTGAGTACCTGTGCGTACTGGCCCACTTAAAGCACTGGCAATGACTATACTTTGGAATTTTTTTGCAGTCCACTTAGAATTCAACATGGAAATCATTTTTGTTTTTTATTGGCATTGATTGTTTTGAAATTCAAATGGTACTTACATGCCTGTGTTTTTATTTCTGTAATAAATATGGCTTTCAAGCCAACAGTTAATTTGGAGGATATTGATGGTTTATTGCAGGTATGTTGTTTACATGAGAAAATCTGTGTTACAAGTTAAACAAAAATTCCAATAAACAATCATATTTTGAATTTAAATAGTTTCTTTGTCTTGAGTTTACATTAATTATTTACATTTTACATTTACATATCCAAAAAGTTTCACTCTTTTAATTGCGATTAATCGCGATTAATCACGATTTATTTTAAAAAATTGTGCGATTAATTAGTTAATTTTTTTAAATCGATTGACAGCACTAATATATATATATATATATATGTGTATGTATGTATGTATGTATGTATGTATGTATATATATATGGACACACACACACACGCATATATACAGTGAGTATGGACCAGTCGTCCTGTGCTTCCAGCTGAAAAACACCCCCACAGCATGATGCTGCCACCACCATGCTTCACTGTTGGAACTGTATTGGACAGGTGATGAGCAGTGCCTGGTTTTCTCCACACATACCGCTTAGTATTAAGGCCAGAAAGTTCTATCTTCGTCTCATCAGACCAGAGAATCCTTCAGGTGTTTTTTTTTTAGCAAACTCCATGGGGGCTTTCATGTGTCTTGCACTGAGGAGAGGCTTCCGTCGGACCACTCTGCCATAAAGCCCCGACTGATGGAGGGCTGCAGTGATGGTTGACTTTCTACAACTTTCTCCCACCTCCCGACTGCATCTCTGGAGCTCAGCCACAGTGATCTTTGGGTTCTTCTTCACCTCTCTCACCAAGGCTCTTCTCCCCCGATAGCTCAGTTTAGCCGGACGGCCAGCTCTAGGAGGGGTTCTGTTCATCCCAAACTTCTTCCATTTAAGGATTATGGAGGACACTGTGCTCTTAGGAACCTGAAGTGCAGCAGACATTTTTTTTTTTTTTTGTAACCTTAGCCAGAACTGTGCCTTGCCACAATTCTGTCTCTGAGCTCTTCAGGCATTTCTTTTGACCTCAGAATTCTCATTGGCTCTGACATGCACTGTGAGCTGTAAGGTCTTATATAGACAGGTGTGCGGATTTTCTTGACAATAACGGCTGTATGCTAAGTTATTTTCAGAGGATGGTGGACATATACTGCTATACAAGCAACACATTGACTACTCTAAAATACATCCAAGTTTCATTTCTATAGTATTGTCCCTTGAGAAGATATACTAAAATGGTTGCTGAAATGTGAGGGGTGTACTCACTCTTGTGTATATATATACACACACACACACACACGTATATATATACACAGTGCAGAGCATAAATGAGTATACCCCCTCTGAATAAATATAAAAGATGTATTTTCTTAATGTTCACTAAAATAATTCATGCGAAGATGGCAAAATTGAAACATATTAAACATATGCTTAATAAAAACAACAAAATATATGCCCTTTTTTTTGGAAGACAAGTATATTAGCCAATTTTGTTTAAATGAAGAACTGCAGAAATGAGTACAACCTAGATTTAATTCAGAAAATGTATAATATTCTAGTGCTTAGTATGTCCACCAGAACGTAAAGTTTACTGCTCTGACCCTTCTTGGCACTGAGTGTACAAGTTCTTTACAAATTTTCACATCTGTCCTGTTTAACTCCTGAAATGAATGCTCTGGTCTTTAATGGGGAATTTGCTTAGCTTGTCTCTGCAGAATCCCCCACAGGTGTTTAAGAGTGTTAAGATTGAGTGAAATACATATTTACTGAAGGATTTTCACCTTGGGAGAATGAATATCTTCATTGTCATGCTGAAAAAATGCCCAGTAATGCAGGGAATGAAGGGAGGGGAGCATCTTCTGTTTTAAGTTTTTGTATTACACATTATATCTCCAAAGAACCCTGACATATATATATATTCATTAAAATAAATAAATAAATAAATAAATAAATAAATAACCACTAAAAGTGTTTCAGGACATGCTTCCTGACAAGATTCCATTTGCATGAAGTAGGTCTAACTATTTTCTCGAGGTCTCTTACATCTTTCCAGCTCTTCCACCCACACTACATTACAGGAACCATCAGACAGAGTATGACAGCTTGACTTGAAAACATGATGTAAAAAAAAAAAAAAGAATTAACACAGGCAAACCCTGGAGGTCAAATGAGTTGCTGTCTGATGCTTTGATGGACAGCTGAGGGATATTAGAGTTCATAGTTTTGAAGGCACAGACACGGTCAGCTGCTTATGATATTGACAGATGCATGCAAGAAACACGAGCATGCCAAAAGTTGAAATTTAGACTGTTACAGTTAATGAGAGGGTGAGACAGATGATTGACTTTAAACAGCTTCATCTCATTAAGTGTTTGCACCAAATTTACCACCACACTTACTTCCTTGAGCTTTGTGCTTTCTGCTCTACTGAACTGCTCGCATCATTATGGTAATCTGCAGCGAGCAGCTGTACACACCGCCGCCAATGGTGCTCGCTCACTCACACAGACAGATACTGTGCCCAAATATGCATACTTTCCAACGCTGTTCCAGAATGCACAACGGAGTACGTCAAAGGAGGATGACTTCTGAAAACAAGTCATGACACTGGATGACATACTGCACCTGCTGACATTCTATAGCCATTTTCACAATAAGTTCATCTGCTCCGTTTTCCTCCTTATTGTGGGTATGAAGATAAAAAAAGGTGTGTGGTAATACTGTTTAATATAAGCAGCCTTAAAGGGATAGTTCACCTAAAAATTAAAATTAGCCCATGATTTACTAACCCTCAAGCCATCCTAAGAGTATAAAACTTTCTTCTTTCAGATTAATACAATCTGAGTTATATAAAAAAATGTCCTGGCTCTTTTAAGCTTTATAATGGCAATGAATGGTGGTCAAGTGTTTGAAGCAGAATAAAGTGCATCCATCCATCATACAAGAACTCCAAAGGGAGCTAGAGATTATGGTTTATAAAGTTTCAAATATGGATATTTTTCTTACAAAAATGCATCAAATCTCTTCAGAAGGCCTTTATTAACCCCCCGGAGCCATATTGAGCACTTTTTATGATGGATGAATGCACTTCTTTTGGGCTTCAAAATCTTGACCACCGTTCACTGCCATCATAAATTTAGGACAATCTGACTTCAAAAAGAAAGCCATACTGTATAAACCTAGGATGGCTTGAGAGAGAGTAAAACTGTACTTTTCAGTGAACTGCTTTCACAGTTGCTGTGGCTCACAGGACACACAAGACTACAGCAACATTGCAGATATAGTATGACAGCTTGACTTAAAAACATGATGTAAAAAAAAAAAAAAAAAGAGAGTTAATGGCCATCCCAATGACTGAGGCAAACCCTGGAGGTCAAATGAGCTGCTGTCTGATGCTTTGATGGACAGCTGAGGGATACCAGAGTTTTGCAGGCACAGACACGGTCAACTGCTTATGATATGGACAGATGCGTGCAAGGAACCCAAGCATGCCGAAAACAGAAAATTATACCGTTACAGTTAATGAGAGGGTGAGACAGATGATTGACTTTAAACAGCTTCATCTCATTAAGTGTTTGCACCAAATTTACCAGCATTCTTGAAAAGCACACACACTGTACACACTCACTCCCCTCCTTTTGTTTTTGATGTCTAGAAGCAGTATTTTACACAAATCATCTCTGTTTTGCATAAATAATTTTGCTCAAGGTTTGCGTGGGAGTTTTCAGTAATTCTGGTGTGAGCTAAGTTATCATCAATGAAGCCATTCCAACAAGACTCTCCTTCAGCCATGTGGATGGGGTTTGATTATTGTTCATTGACCAGAGCTCGCCATTTACCCTCAGCAGGCCTTGAACACGGATCCGACCAGAGTGCTGTTCTGGTAATTGACTTCATTTAAAACCCAAATAGAAGATATTTATCAGAAGCACATGAGCTCATCCTTTATCATATTTGTTCAATATCGGCTTGGACTGTTAAAGAACACTGGGTAAATACATATTAAGGTGGGAAGTCATGACCTAATGGTTAGAGAGTTTGACTCCTAACCCTAAGGTTGTGAGTTTGAGTCTCGGGCCGGCAATACCATGACTGAGGTGCCCTTAAGGCAGGCACCGGACACCCAACTGCTCCCCGGGCACCGCAGCATAAATGGCTGCCCACTGCTCTGGGTGTGTGTTCACTGTGTGTGTGTGTGTTCACTGCTCTGTGTGCGTGCGCACATCCTGATTTTGCTGAGTTAGATGTGTTCCTAGGTCAACATATTTTGTTGACCCTGGAACAACATTTTACTCCAAAAATATATTCTTGACCATATCCCCACACCTAAACCTAACCTTAACCATGAGTAATCCCTAAAATCAGAGGAAATGATAAATGAATGACACTGATGTACAAGCACCAAACAGTGATTTTAAGCGTAAACTTCACAAAATCTATAAACTGGTTCTTCAAATCTGATTGGTTAATCACAATGTTGTTCCAGGGACAACAAAGATGTTGTCCCAGGAACATGTCTCACTTGGTAAAATCAGGTTCTGCGTGTGTGTGCACTTTGGAATGAATAAATGCAGAGCATGAATTCTAAGTATGGGTCACCATACTTGGCTATATGTCACTTCATTTCACATTACTACAATATTTCCCAGCCTGATATAGATAATCAAAATGTAAATCTAAATGTTTTTTTATTATATTATTAAATAATTATACAGGTGCATCTCAATAAATTAGAAATGCTGTGGAAAAGTTAATTTACTTCAGTAATTCAACTCAAATTGTGAAACTTGTGTATTAAATAAATTAAATGCACATAGACTGAAGTAGTTTAAGTCTTTGGTTGTTTTAATTGTGAAGATTTTGGCTCACATTTAACAAAAACCCACCAATTCACAGCAAATCTCATCATATTAGAATATGGTGACATACCAATCAGATAATCAACTCAAAACACCTTTCCTGAGACTTCAAAATGGTCTCTCAGTTTGGTTCACTAGGCTACACAATCACGGGGAAGACTGCTGATCTGACAGTTGTCCAGAAGACAATCATTGACACCCTTCACAAAGAAAGCCACAAACATTCATTGCCAAAGAAGCTGGCTGTTCACAGAGTTCTGTATCCAAGCAGTTTAACCTGTTAACCAGACCCCCCATTATGGGACTCACAGCTGAAAGTGCCCTACCTAAGTTAAAATTGTAACAGTTCTGTACTTCAGTGTGTTACACACATAATTTTGGTGTCTTTGGAAAGAAGACCCTTTGGTTTTTACTTTTTATCAACCAGAGTTGATATTGCTCAAAAAGATTACAAGTTATAGACACTGAAGTGCCTTGAAAAAAAAAAAAAAATACCATACTGATGTTTTTATTTTTTTACAAACACACACACACACGCACACACACACACACACACACACACACACATACCTACTTAACCACAATGTGAGGACGTATGACTGGAAACCCTACCTTTAGGGACACCCCTTTCTGAAGGGTCTAGAGACTAAAGAAAGATATGACTGCACTTCTGGAGAAGCTGTCATCACAAATATCACTTGATTTGATCAATAAAAGCCTTCCTTAAAGACCTGACATTTTACCTTCACTTTAGGGACATTATTTTATATGTCGCTTTTGGGGACATTAAACACAAACTCTGATCAAGTCATACTTTGAGGACCATGGTGATACACAAACTCTGGTTAAGGTATACTTTCAGGACATTGTTGAGATGGTATATATGATTTATCCTAAGAAGACAGAAGTAGAATATTACAATTCAAAGTTCCAATACTGGACAGTGAAATCAAGTTAGTGCAAAGATACAGGTGTGAGAGAGTAAACTGGGTTTCTTCTTTTCAGCAAGATCACTGTAAATGAGTAGCCTACATGTTTTGTCTGATTTGTAGCTTGAGATCAAGTGCCTTTGGCTGCTCAGTTGGGGAATGACAATTAACATTCAGAAATGTTATTGACTTGACTGATTGACTATCAGAAGCAAAAGATGAACAGAATTGAGCTGAATAATAACACTATTGTCTTTAATTTCAACTGCAAAACAGCTCTACATTAGTCATTTCATAATTGTTGACATTTGCAAGTTATTTTATGTGTGTGAAGCTCCTTTGAAACCATCTGTATTGTATAATGCGCTATAGAAATAAAACAGACTTCACTTCATGGCAGAGAACCTTTCACTGACCGAATCTGCATCCCTCTAGTTAATTTAGCATCGACTGTAAACTAATCATTATCACAAAAACATCTTAAGGAGTTTTCCTCACCAGAGTCATCTTTGGCTACACACTGGGGTTTTAAGACATTAGGCATGTTCCTCTGTAAAGTGTAGTAATTGTCAAAAAAACTCTATAAAAATAAAAATAGTGATACACATTCCGATTAAATGACCCTTTGGGGACTCTAGCGACACACACACATTCCGATTAAATGACCCTTTGGGGACTCTAGTGACACACACACACTCCGATTAAATGACCCTTTGGGGACTCTAGTGACACACACACACTCCGATTAAATGACCCTTTGGGGACTCTAGCGACACACACACATTCCGATTAAATGACCCTTTGGGGACTCTAGCGACACACACACACTCCGATTAAATGACCCTTTGGGGACTCTAGCGACACACACACATTCCGATTAAATGACCCTTTGGGGACTCTAGTGACACACACACACTCCGATTAAATGACCCTTTGGGGACTCTAGTGACACACACACTCCGATTAAATGACCCTTTGGGGACTCTAGTGACACACACACTCCGATTAAATGACCCTTTGGGGACTCTAGTGACACACACACTCCGATTAAATGACCCTTTGGGGACTCTAGTGACACACACACTCCAATTGAACGACTCATTGGGGACTCAGGTGACACACACTCCGATTAAATGACCCTTTGGGGACTCTAGTGACACACACACTCCAATTAAATGACTCTTTGGGGACTCGAGTGACACACACACTCCGATTAAATGACTCTTTGGGGACTCGAGTGACACACACACTCCGATTAAATGACCCTTTGGGGACTCTAGTGACACACACACTCCGATTAAATGACTCTTTGGGGACTCTGATTAAATGACTCTTTAATATTAACAGTCTTGGACACATTGTGTTGAAAGTGCACATTGCAGTTAATGACAGAACTTCAAAAAAATTTTTTTTTTTAAAGAACAACAATGAAAAATCAATTAACTTGGAGGTGGGAATGATTCTCAGTGCCCAACTATCCTCTGTACTTCCTCCATCCACCCTTCTTCAAAATCTCTCTACTTCCTCCTTTACTTCCTCCCTCTTTAACTCTACTCCTCCCTCTTTTTACCCTCTTTACTCCTCCCTCTCTATCCTCTTTAACTCTACTCCTCCCTCTTCACTCCTCCCTCTCTCTATCCTATTTAACTCTACTCCTCACTCTTTTTACCCGCTTTACTCCTCCCTCTCTTTATCCTCTTTACATTTACTGCCTCTATTCCTCCCTTATATTAGCTGTGCTGGACATGGGCTGTGGCTGGATGTAACCGATTGGTGAGAGTTGCCGTGTGCAGACGAGAGAAGCTGAAAACTGAGATGTGATGTCAGACACTTTCTGCTTCCTGTAGTGATGCTCAGGCTAAGTTTGCATACTTTACCACAGCTGAAGTGGAATAAACGCATTATTTTCCAAATACAGATATTTCAGAGACATTTTCATTCAATACATGCACTACTGTTTGTACAAGAATAAAGTTCAAAATAAGCCTAAATACCAGTGAAGTGGGGTCTACATTGTTTTATTTGTTTTATTTTGATAAACATTTATCGCAACTATGTGAAAAGAGCTTTTACTGTTATAAAGAACAGATGTGATCCTTAGTGGAACTGAAGGTGTGAGAAGAGACATGAAACACACGTGATCGTTGTCAAGCGGTGTACTCTGCCAATCGTGGATTAGCTGTGTCATCATCAGAGCTCGTGAGTCGCTCTAGAGAATCTGCTCTATCTGAGTCCTCCTGCTCTCCAATCACTCTAGTTGTACTCTGTTGCCTTATGGCACAGCAAGGGCGTCGCTGTCTCTCCTCCCTCTTTACGTACCCTTTACATGCTCTCCTCCCTCTTTACATGCTCTCCTCCCTCTTTACATGCTCTCCTCCCTCTTTACGTCCCCTTTACATTCTCTCCTCCCTCTTTACATGCTCTCCTCCCTCTTTACGTCCCCTTTACATTCTCTCCTCCCTCTTTACGTCCCCTTTACATGCTCTCCTCCCTCTTTACGTTCCCTTTACATGCTCTCCTCCCTCTTTACGTTCCCTTTGCATTCTCCCCTCCCTCTTTCGTCTCCTTTAAATTCTCCCCTCCCTCTTTACATCCCCTTTACATTCTCCCCTCCCTCTTTACGTCCCCTTTACATTCTCCCCCTCCCTCTTTACGTCCCCTTTACATTCTCCCCTCCCTCTTTACGTCCCCTTTACATGCTCCCCTACTTTACATCCTTTACGTTCCCTTTACATTCTCTCCTCCCTCATTACGTCCCCGTTACATTCTCTCCTCCCACTTTACGTCCCCTTTACATTCTCTCCTCCCTCTTTACGTCCCCTTTACATTCTCCCCTCCCTCTTTACGTCCCCTTTACATGCTCTCCTACTTTACGTCCTTTACATTCCCTTTACATTCTCTCCTCCCTCATTACGTCCCCGTTACATTCTCTCCTCCCACTTTACGTCCCCTTTACATTCTCTCCTCCCTCTTTACGTCCCCGTTACATTCTCTCCTCCCACTTTACGTCCCCTTTACATTCTCGCCTCCCTCTTTACGTCCCCTTTACATTCTCTCCTCCCTCTTTACATCCCCTTTACATTCTCTCCTCCCTCTTTACGTCCCCGTTACATTCTCTCCTCCCTCTTTACGTCCCCTTTACATTCTCTCCTCCCTCTTTACGTCCCCTTTACATTCTCTCCTCCCACTTTACGTCCCCTTTACATTCTCTCCTCCCTCTTTACGTCCCCTTTACATTCTCTCCTCCCACTTTACGTCCCCTTTACATTCTCTCCTACCTCTTTACGTCCCCTTTACATTCTCCCCTCCCTCTTTACGTCCCCTTTACATGCTCCCCTACTTTACATCCTTTACGTTCCCTTTACATTCTCTCCTCCCTCATTACGTCCCCCGTTACATTCTCTCCTCCCACTTTACGTCCCCTTTACATTCTCTCCTCCCTCTTTACGTCCCCTTTACATTCTCCCCTCCCTCTTTACGTCCCCTTTACATGCTCTCCTACTTTACGTCCTTTACATTCCCTTTACATTCTCTCCTCCCTCATTACGTCCCCGTTACATTCTCTCCTCCCACTTTACGTCCCCTTTACATTCTCTCCTCCCTCTTTACGTCCCCGTTACATTCTCTCCTCCCACTTTACGTCCCCTTTACATTCTCTCCTCCCTCTTTACGTCCCCTTTACATTCTCTCCTCCCACTTTACGTCCCCTTTACATTCTCTCCTACCTCTTTACGTCCCCTTTACATTCTCTCCTCCCACTTTACGTCCCCTTTACATTCTCTCCTCCCTCTTTACGTCCCCTTTACATTCTCTCCTCCCACTTTACGTCCCCTTTACATTCTCTCCTACCTCTTTACGTCCCCTTTACATTCTCTCCTACCTCTTTACGTCCCCTTTACATTCTCTCCTACCTCTTTACGTCCCCTTTACATTCTCTCCTCCCACTTTACGTCCCCTTTACATTCTCTCCTACCTCTTTACGTCCCCTTTACATTCTCTCCTACCTCTTTACGTCCCCTTTACATTCTCTCCTCCCTCTTTACGTCCCCTTTACATTCTCTCCTCCCACTTTACGTCCCCTTTACATTCTCTCCTACCTCTTTACGTCCCCTTTACATTCTCTCCTACCTCTTTACGTCCCCTTTACATTCTCTCCTACCTCTTTACGTCCCCTTTACATTCTCTCCTCCCACTTTACGTCCCCTTTACATTCTCTCCTACCTCTTTACGTTGGTATTTAGGCTTATGTTGAACTTTATTCTTGTACAAACAGACACTGTATCAAGCAGTGCATGTATTGAATGAAAATGTCTCCGAAATATCTGTGTATTTGGAAAATAATGCATTTTTTCTACTTCAGCTGTGGTAAAGTATGCAAACAGCGCGAGCGTCTCTTAATTTTAATGTCTACACCTTTATCTTAATTTCTTTTAATTTAGCTCCATTTCTTACGAAAAGAGCATAATGTGCAAAGTGTTGAAGTGTTTGTGCCTCCCTACAAACCACCCTTTCTTTTAGGAGTCGTGATCCTGTTCCGCACATAATTTTTCACACCAGTCCATGTTCCCTGCTTCAAAGCTTCTGGCTCTGCATCACTACGGGAAGCAGAAAGTGTCTGACATCACATCTCAGTTTTCAGCTTCTCTCGTCTGCACACATTAACTCTCACCAATCGGTTACATCCAGCCATAGCCCATGTCCAGCACAGCTATTCACTCTTCCCTTTTTTATCATCTTTACATTCTCTCCTCCCTCTATGACAGAAATATCAAAAAGTTTAACATGACATTTCATCCAACTATATTGTAACTGAACAAAGAAAATTGACTCTTACTATCCTCTACTTCTTCATTAACCTTCTTATACTCTAACTTTTCACTTTATATTCTGTTTTCATTCCATCCACAAAATATTTCTACACCTTTATCCTCATTTCTTTTAATTTAGCTCCATTTCCTACAAAAAGAGCATAATGTGCAAAGTGTTGAAGTGTTTGTGCCTCCCTACAAACCACCCTTTCTTTTAAGAGTCGTGATCCTGTTCCGCACATAATTTTTCACACCAGTCCATGTTCGCTGCTTCAAAGCTTCTGGCTCTGCATGAATGCATCTTTCACAGTCTTGCTTACCAGGAACTTTGCATGTCTTGATGAAACTCATCATGTGTCTCTCTACTGCTTTTACCTCACTGTCCTCCCATTTCTTTTTTGGAGCATTTGAAGAACCTATGAAATAATTAAAAAGTAAATTCTCATTACACATTCTCATTACAACTAAATCGGTGAGTAAAGAGCAAATCAAGACTGTGTCCTAATGCATAATTTTTTTTTAATTTGTCTGGATATTGCTGCATGGAGCTAATTCATGTTTATTTGATTACTGTTTTATTTGATTACTGATTGTTTGTGCAATGTAGAGATTTTTCTTACCTTGATCCTCCTGTGAAACAGCTTGATCAGATTGAACAGGTTGATCAGTCTGTACTGGTGCTGTCGTCTGAGATAGGTCACTGGAATCCTCCTCATCACTTGACATGGAATCACCTTGGGCCTCAAGTTGCTCTTAATAATTAATTAACGAAAAATGAACACTTTATTGCTTATACCTAGTATCTGTGACATGAATAATACATTGTTTTTGTAAATATGTACAGCACAGATACACACAGAGCATGTATACTCATACCATTTGGTCAATTTCAATGTCATCAAAGTTTCTTTCCTTTGTAGTCAGACAGTGTTCCTTTCTCCATGGCCATTAGGACTTTACTCATTTTTGCCAGCTGCAGTGTTCCCTCTGGTAACCGATAATACTGTCTGTGGATTCGGATATCGTGACCAAGGAAATCAGCCAGTTGGTCTGCTTCATTCTCATTAAGGTTAAGAATTTTAGACATGGTTGCTATGTGTTTCCTAAGCCTAGTTGATGACAGTGCTTCAGGGTTCTTTATGCCACATTCGCAAGCAGCTTTGTTGATGCACTCTCCTCCTCTGTAGGCAGACATTGCTCCACATCTAGCAAACATAAAGGGATTCTCTGCTGGAACACCACAAAGCTCACGCGTTTCAACTAGCAGCTCCATGGCAGAAACCATGGAAGGCTTGAGGAGCACAGGAACCTTTCTCCCTCGTTTACCACGGATCTCAACTCTTGAGAAGTGCAGACACAGCTTCCTCTCAAACTCAGACAGACAGATGGCAATGTCTTCGTGTAGCTCAGAAGAATCCCTGCTTTTAAAAGCTGACAAAAGCATCCGGGATACCTCACCTTCTCTCCTTCGGTTGAACAGGATGACCTGGGACAGCGTGACCTTGGCTAGAGCAGCGTAGCTGTCAGCAGAAGGGCAAGATCTGAGCTTACTTAGGAGCTCATTGTGTTTCTTTTCAAGATGTGTGTGCAGGACTTTGACATCCTGAGTGAAAGGAATGATCTGTGGTGTGTTCCACTTGGCTTCTTTCAATGTAGTTATAGCACCAGCAGAAATGTACTCATTCCACCTTGCCTGGTGTATTTTCCTGAAGTCTCGGGCACACTCAGCACGCTCATGATCTCCATACATCATGGCATTGCTCTCAACAATGCTAGATATCTTGTTTAAAGAATGCCCAAGTTTGAGAGCTAAAGAAGGAATGCGGTAGGAGTTTTTCTCTTCATCATAGCCAGATACAACTTTAACAGCTGCTATGACATGTTTGAAGTTAGTTGGTATAATGAAGTCTACCATTGTTCTCAGTGGGGTAATCTTCCTTGCTTCAAGAAGAAGTCTGCCCTACTTCTCTCATCTTCTGTCTGATGTAGTCATGTTTGGTCACATCAGACCCCATCCTGTTGAACATGTGCTCCCCCAGCTGCATGATGCATCTGTCAGTATGAACTACACGCGAAACTTCATCATAGTTTCATAAAGGAGAGTACTTTCTTGAATCCTTTGCTCACTTCTAAGCCGACTGGTGTGTTTAGAGCACACAGGGATCGAACTCTTTTCCTGCCTGGGCATCCTCATTTTTTGGTTTCAGGGGACAGTTTTTGATATGTTTCCAAAGGCTACGCTTGTTATAAAGCCCTTGGCAGTAAATGCAGTGAATAAATTCATTGGCTCTTTGACTATTTTTTGGACGGTAGCAGGCAATCATCTCCCCATGTCCTTGTCTCACCACATCGGTGTTGTGGGCAAAGTTGCCCCTTTTTCTAAGGAGGTTTAACTGGACTCGTCTTTCTTTGGAATGTTTGGACAA